>NC_045742.1:10198884-10209962 GCF_008692095.1 Etheostoma spectabile
TTTAAGGGGGCTTTCGCATCTGCCTCATTTAGTTTGGTTGAATGGCACCAGAGTTTGTTTTCCCCTATGGTGCTGTTTTTCTGGGCGTGAACAGAAAAATCACACTTGGGTGCGCACCAAAAGCAGACCAAACAAACGTACCAAGACCTGTTGTTTAGGTGGTTGCTGTAAGTTTTTAATCAAATACTGGTGCGGTTTCTTTGTGGTCTGAACGTGACCAAACCTCCAACTGTGTTCTGAAGTCTGATCTAAATGGCTCCTGTGGTTAGGTGTGCTCTGCAATCTGCGACTGCGGCAGAACATGCAAACTGTAGCATCTTGCATTGTTTCCCCCACAGAAATAGACTGCTCACAGACACCAGCATTTGTCTGTTCAAACTGGCTACCGCTAAAGTTATAGCATATGCCTGCAGAACAGAGCGACGTCTCGGTGACCAGAGCAGACTTAGTAACATCGCTCGCCAAACAATGTCTTATTATTTAAATAAAATGAGCAGGTTTGGCCATGGAGATGCAAGAAATATGCACTAGTCCAGAACACAGGACCTTCTTCCCGTATTTACTTTTTTGCAATAAGCGGAGTAGAGGTTCTTGCGTGGTTTATAATGACGCATTTTGGTACGCTTGGATTTTTCTGTGTGAAATGAAACCGAACAAAAGGGAAATCACTCCAAGTTTACAAACTCATCAACTGATTCGGACCAGTGCAGACAAACTATAGGTTTGGAATTGGTAAATGCTGCAAATTTATGTCACCAAAGTTTAACTTTGTGTCTATGCATTTAGCCTCTGCGAGCTTCACGACAAATTGTGGTGATTCCATTAATACGAACACAATTTAATTTTGACACTATAAATGCTGGTTTATGACTTACGACCCTAACTGAGTTGATTGCTCTCATAAGTTTTTACTTCAGCTTTCTTATTCAGCTGAAGAAAAAAAGACAACTTCATCTTCACTTGGACAATGTGTTGAGATTCTGTCTTGATTTACATCTTTCATTAAATCAATGACGTAAAGAGCATGTTTGTTTACAGAAAAAGTCTCTGTCCAAAGTAAGCATTACTCATGCAGCCTATTTGCACTGCACACAGTATGAACTGTAGATACAAATTGATATTTTTATAATAATGTATCACATGACAACTTGAAAATAAAGTGACAATGTGAAAGGGGTCTTTCGTGGTGATGAACCTACAGAGAATTATCACCTCAATCTGCAGCTCCCCATGGCTTTACAGAGCTTTATATGAGTTGTAGCTCATAGTTTAGCTCCCAGAGCCCAAAACTTTACTGTTATTGTTCATTCACATCGCTCTTACAGTGTTATCAGCCACCACAGACAGCTATTTTCACTGAAAATACTCTAGAAACCTACTATACAGTGCCTGCTCGGTATCAAACAGCAGACAGACACAGTTAGCGACTAGCTGGGAAACGTAGTGGAGCATGTTGCTGATAAAGAGCCAGATATTTCCCTCAGGAGTTGGTAGAGACCAAAACAGAGCCCAAAGAGAGTTAATATTGGACTTACATACAACAACTTGCCAGAAACGACTCTAAATTAATGATATTGTTGCTCTGTAACTGCTGGACTGTTGGCTAGAAAGTGTGTAGTATTGACTTAAAGGTGATAGGTCACTGATGTCTTGTTTCCATGTGGCCAAAATCTTTTTTTATATACATTAAATATATATACAAAAAATTATATAAGCATACTTCTTTTAATCTGCACTGAAGTGAACTTCCCAAAGTCTTAAACCTACGTGGAGAGGCTTTCTACTACAAATATGAACTTATCGGGGCTTGAAATATGTGTCTCCATTTACAAAATGCGTTAAACCTTTTAGACTTGCTTGTGCCTTTTTAAAGGAAGAGGTATGAGGTATCTTCGGTCTACATGACTGGTGCTCTAAATAGGTCACAGTGTGAGGCCTTTTAAGTCTTACCTCTCCTGGATTATCAGGGGAACTCCACCACACATTGCTACACAACATATAAAAAGTAAAATAAAAAATAAAAAAACGAAGTAGCAAATAAGAAGCATGAACCTGGTTATTTGGATTTGGGACGTATGTTTGGAGAAGCAGACAGAAGAGTTTAAAACCTGGGGGATAAAGAGGCAAGGTTTGTTGTGTCCTGCTTGTGGTTTCTAAGCGCCCTGCTAGCTTTCATGCTAATTAAACTGCATGTCATTTTCATGATAATAGGTAAGAGGCATTTAAGGAATACATCTGCTTTATCTCTCCCCTGAGTCTAAAAGAGATCTTTCAGAAAATATTAAGGATGGAAGACGCCTGTCCTTAAAAACACACATCTGCAGGAAGAGATAAGAAAAGATGGGTGGCAGAGTGTAGGAGGAAGCTGAAAGGAGACAAAGGACTGGGTGTGTGAGGAAATAAGTTGCTGTGTTAATGTTGCTGTTTAATCCAATGCCATCTGAGAAAACTGCATCTGGGGCTGAAAGTAAAGCTGTGTCGTCTCAATCTAATTATTCTACAATGTCTGCCATGTTATTAGATTTTTTTTAACCTGTACTCAGGTTTTGTGTTTTTTTCTTTAATGCTGCTACAACATCATTACCTCTGCTGTTATAACAACATGCTACCTCACTCCTTCTCACAACTTGGAGGACTGTCAGGTGCACAACAAGTGAATGTCTCATTCATAAAGATAAAACAGCGTGGCTTGACGTGGACACCTTGTTTTAGATTATTTTTGTTCAAGCCAGATTAAACTCATTTAAATATTAATGTACTTTTTATAATACTTTGGCTTTTAGCGTATGTGTGTATTAGTTATTAGTACACACACCCATAATATATCAATTCAGTATCAGAAAATTAGCTGTTAATTCTCTACAAACAGAAGGTAGCATGACAGTAAATTGTGCATTACATATACTAGACAGTGTAAATCTATAATGATTATCTTTTAATCCTTCAAATCAGTTTCAATTGAGGTCTATTCATCTGTACGCATTACAATGATAAATGTGTGTGTTATGAACTGGACAATAACCCTGAGGCACATCTGCGCTGTGACTTCTGTAAACCCATATGGGAATGTGATTTGTTACACATGACCGGAACAGTTCAGTCTGTATCATCTGTACCACAGACTGTGTGTTAACATTCAGGGTGTGTTTGTCCAGTTTAGGAACCGCCTGTGAGTGACCCCATGGAAATAATGACCACAGCCTTGTTTTTGATTTGCAGTGGTTGTCACCCTGCTTTAAACTCAGGGTTGAAACGTTGCCTGTTGATGTAGTTATAATTAGTGCTGTCAGTTAAACGTGTTATTAACGGCATTAACGCAAACCCATTTTAACGTCAAATTTTTTTTAATCGCAAAATTAACTTTCTTTTTGGCCTAGTAAAACTTGGTTGTTTTTCACATGCTGTTGCAACTAGTAATGTTAGAAAAACTCTAGCTAGAAACAAAACAGGCACGTCGCACACACACTTGTTTGGGCTTGCGAGCCGGCCAAAGAGTAGTAACATTATGTTTTGAGTGGATGGCAAGCGTGAGACGCCGAAATAGACGGCAATAAGATTCTGAATGGAAAGTTTACTTTTTAAAAGTTGCCAAATGGTTCCACCCTCCAAAAAAGGCATTTAGTGTTTTGGATGAATTCATGATTCTAACACAAAATGTGTGGAGGCGATATTTGTTCTATTGGTTACCAATTTATATATATAATTTATATGACAGATTCAACGTTGAATGAAACAATAACAAAACATAATACACTGCTAGCAGTGGAAATGACATGTATTCAATTTGATTAGGTCAAGTTGGTGCCATGGCTATTGGATACTATGCACTTGCAATTTGTTCACCTTGAGTACAAATTAGTTAAACTTTTAAAAAGGCTCCCACCATTGACCAGTAGCAAACAGTTTTCACAGTGCAGATCTTTGAGGTAACGGAGAGGCCAGTGCGTTCCGCCTCTTTTCGTCTGTTGATCTGTATGCGACCAAAGCCCGCTCAAACGTGATTGGTCAATACCAACGGAAACCAGAATGCTCCTGATAACAAAATCTTGCTTACAGACTCTGAGTCTTAGTGATTCTGGTCACTAAGACTATAGCAAAGATGTACTTTGCTGTGCACATTTTATGTATTATCAAGCCTGAAGAATGATTTGTTCTCCAAAGTTTTCAAAACTGATTAAATTCTGCAACAGTTGGACACAACTGCATATTCATTTAATAAACATGCTACATTATGTAATTATCCTTATTCACCTACAATCGCTGACAATATTATTTTTCAAATGTCCAACTTGAGCCTTGTGTTAAGGCCTGTATAAAAGGTATATCCTCTTTTCTCATTGTGATATAACATTGTAAAATGTGAAGCGGTCAATCATGCAAGGCTCTGCACAGCTGATGACCAGACACTACCTTTTCACCCTGTGTATGTATTTTTCATCATTTTAAAATCCTCTTGGAGGATTGTAAACGCTGCATGACACACAGCTGACTTCATGTGGCTACAAACTGATTGTGAGAAGAAACAGTAAGGAGCAAAAAGTTAATATTTACTTTTCTGAGCCGTCTTTGGTGCGTCCGTGACTCCACAAATAAAGCAACCGCATATTGCTCCAAAATAATAGCTCTGTGAAGAAGGGGAGCTGAGTATAAGAAAATGAAAACCAAATGTTCTTTATATGCTTGGAAACGTTGTTCAGATTCATGCTCAGTTTAAAATTCACTCATATGTTACTAAAATTAATACAAATATTTTTTTTTTAATAAAGTGTCAGATCTTGTTATGCCAACATGGCCTCTGGCATCTGAAGATATCTGGTGCTACTGACAACATTTTGCCCCCTCCTCTGATTCCAGCCCACCTCTGCAACCTGCTGTAGTACTTAGTGTCAGAACTATAACACAGCTGGAAGCTCCAGCCAGTGAACTGTAGTTATTGATTGTTCGGGGACCACTGCAGGCCTGAGGTGGGCAATTGCGTGATGGGCTCTTGTGCCTGCAGGGATAGACAGAGGCCAGGAGAGAAATGGTCACATTGCGTCCTTAAACAACACCAGCAGCATGCTTCACAACTTCTATAGCACAAAGTGGTGCAGTGGTAGACCTGCCCACTTTGATAAGGGATTTAAAGAGCATATCCTGAATGTTTATTGGACCAAATAAACTAAGTACGCAGTCAGACTTCAAACTTGGGCCATTGCCTTCTGGAAGAGCAATTTAATTTGATTTGTGATCAGTTGAGGATTTTGTTGCTTGAGGCTAGCAGTATTTTTTAAACATAATTGAATTGGCATCTTATCAAAGGATGTCAAATAACACTAGTCACTGTGATTTGAATTAGGTTTGTTTAGCATTGTCCACGCCAAAATGGAGGAGCTGGCATGCAGGAGGAAATGCAGTGGGAAATATGCAGCCCAGAGCACACGTACAACCCAACCAATCACGTGACATTGATGCCAAAATACAAGCAATGATGTACAGTACTGGGTAGCGGTCAAGAGCAAACTTTTAAAAAGAACTCAAGTTGGTAACAAATCCTCCATTTCTATGTTTCTATGTTCTAAAGTTATGGTTTGAACACTAATGAACCCAGCTTACAATCTGCCAGAGACTGCAGTGCTTTGAGGTTTGCCTTTAAAAAGAGCAAACAGCTTAGTACAAATGAATCAATGACTCTTTGTTTGTTTCAGTGTTTTAACTTTGTCTTAATGACATCTAGAAAAGGGAGACAAAAAGTTCTTCTTAAAAAGCTGCTTCTATTAAGGGAAGACTTTCTGCACAGTTCAACAATTTCCCCCATAACCTGCTGATTAGCTTTGTCTGCTGGGTGATTTTTCTTTCATGTTATCTACTTTGAAGGAGAAAAGAGGTGAGGCAAACTGCCACCTCTGCATTGTCTCTGTAGATGAGAGAGGGTCTTGTGGCCTTTGTCTTTTGAAAATGCTGAGGCAAGTTAATGAGAAATCTCCTCCCGCAGGCCAAAGAGGGCCCATCTTGTCTCAGGGACTGGCCACTGTGAGAGCTCGTCCTCTAGCCTATATTAGAACACTGCCATCATCAAGCTAATCCAAAATCATGAAATCCTAAAAACTGCATTTTCTTTCAGTTACATATACTGTAACATGGTTGCTTGATGTTTTCTTCTCTGCACCAACAGACTTTGCCACTCCTGACCAAACATAATTCCAACTAAATAACAATTTTCAACCTAATAAGAAAATCCTGAACATATCTTAAAATATTCAGCCTGTCAATAATCAGCCTATAATCCGAATCATCTTTAATGGCCAAGTACGTGTACGCTCACCAGGAATTGTTTCATTGCTCTCAATGTACTTACACAGAATTTTTTACAATTTATTATTTTTATCAGACAGGGGATTTCCCCGAAACGTTAAACAAAATCTCAGAGTTGCCTAAGATAAATAAATCATGCTTTAGTTACCAGGAGCAGATTTTGTAGGAAAAAAAAATGCATTGTAAGTGAACAGACTGTAGATATTTTTAAGAAAAATATTTTCCTGACATGATCCTATGTTAAGTAGTCAAGTTTGAGAAATGAAATAAATCTAACAATATTAAAACCATTTGTATGAATGAAAAAACACAGACTGCATTTGTGCTACCTGGGTGAGGCGAATGAAGAAAGAGCGACCTCGGAAATTGAAAAATGCATGTTAACAATTGTAATCACTATAATACCTTAAATCTCCAACCGCAAAATACAAAAGGTCATCCTGAACTCTGGTTTGTGCCCAGGAATATCAATTTAGCATTGACCCTAACAGTGCACACACACTAATGACACCGGGTGAGACAGATGGACTCTGTGAGTGGGGGTTGTTTCAGTGAAGTAAACTAACCTGTGATTTGGGATTTGATGGTTGAAAGGATCGTTGGCTTGAATCGGTCAGGAGAGGAGTTAACAGAAGCATGAACTGCAGGAGTAATAGACTGGAAGAATGTGAGCAGCTGAGAACTGTATGTCGGACAGAAAACCTCCAGAATTAAACTCAAACTGGTCAACTTGTGGTAAGCTTTAATTTAAAAACTCAAGAACATTTGCACTACAAATATTGTTGCTGAAAGTCGTCCTTTTTGTTGTCCCACTAATCCCTATGCAGCTCATTACAGATTATTTATTCCCAGGTTTAGAATGGAATTACAGATAAATAATCTGATTTACATGCACGAATCAAATCGTGAGCATTTCTCTGAGGAATTTATCAGACCAAATCTGACTGGACCTTTGCTTTCCAGACTTTAGTTTGTATATTTATGTACATATCATCTATTAATAATACAAATTTTGTTTTTTTAGTGTCCATGTGGGGTTCTGATATTAGCAGTTGGTTTCAGCTGAACATACTGTTCCATAGCAGTTGCAGTTTAAATTACATGGTTTGTTTGGACTTTGGTTGAGTTACTTTTGCTATCTCAAATCTCTATACCTTCACACTATTTACATTACTGATAAACTGATAGCACGTTTAACTTTGTTTATTTAAATAAATTTAATTGAGCAAACGTGTGTTCTCTACATTTTGTCATACCTTTGAGTCAGGTCATGACACCAGCCTGTAACTCCAGATGCTAAGATGGGTCTTGTTAGCTAAGCAAGCTAACCATTATATTAGCTGCAGTGTTTCAGCTACATTTCTTTTCTACATTGCAGTCAGTGGGTTTATTTGCTAGATAACCACCGCTAAGGTAAAATCCAAAACATTGATTTAACATCACCGCTCATTTTAGGACGGAGTAGTTACGCAGTCTGTGGAAGTAGACACATTGACTTTAATGGAAACCTAATGACTCTGACGCCATTCCGGAGCGAATCCGCAGCCGTTACGCATTCTGTGGAAATTGGGGGTAAGTGAATACAGCGTATTGGGGAAATTCAGTGACTCCTGCAGTGGGGAGTCAAAGGCAGAAACACCTCAGGGTTCGCTAACGTTAGTTTCTTGTGCTACTTGTCTTCTTGTCTTGACTGTATGCTTGAGTTCAGTGGAGCAGAGAGCTCTGCACTGTTGTGTAATCACGACTTTATAACATTTCATAAAATACTTAATCTGCAATAATTTAATAGCGGCAGACCTCTGCTGCTAAATGTATATTAAGCCGCAGTGAGTTAAGCCTCTGGCCTTACTGAATTTCTTTGGCAAGTTCACCTAGAACTCTCAAACCGCAAGCGAGTTTCTTTCTTCCATTGTTTTTCACATAAAGCCTAACATTTCATACGATAGCTGACATTAGCTAACTTTACTGTTTGTTACAGCGGACCTCTACATTACGTCAGTTAGTTACATTTAACTTTAACCAGACCGGAAAACAACAGCAGAGAAAAACCCTTGCTGTGTGGGAGTTTAAGGTGAACTCATGGAAGCCATTACCGTATGCTAGGTGTGTGGTGATGCCAGGCTTCAGAGCAGCAAGACTGACGTTCTCTCCAGCTTACATGTAACACACACATTTAACCTTTAAAATATACTTTTCAGACAAAAGGAAATGTGTGAAATATATCTATAAAAATGTTTCTTGGCAGTGTGCTAATATCTTTTGAAAAAGCAAATGAGGCAGAGCAACATCCATGTTAAGATGATCACAATAAGAGATCCAGCCAGCAGTCAATAGGAGACCATTATATGTGGTTAAATGGTTTTGATAGATTCTCTTTTGCGCGCCACCTCTCATTTCACAGATTCTCACACACACACACACACACACACACACACACACACACACACACACACACATTTGCCTTTCATCATAATTTTAAAAGCACACTTTCACAGAGGTCTAAAGTGACTGACAATTACACTGTCAAAAATCTACCTGTCATGAGAATTTAGCCTCATGCTTTTGTTTTTTTGTTTATGTACAGAAAAATTCCACGCCCTGATAATTAAATATTGGATATCACAGTCTCACTGGAAATGTATCTATTCTCTACCCTTGACACCTGATCTATGGATATTCTCTAAAGGGACAGTGCTGTGAAGGACCTCATATATTACACTCAACACTTTTTCAAAGACACAACGTTTGAGGCCTCTTAGGTGGACACCATCCCTCTGGTCCATGTTACAGTGCAAACTTGTAAAAAAAATGTGTAGTCCTTTTATTTAAAAGAGTATTTTTTATTTTATTTTTTTATTTAAAGATTATCAATGCTTGAACATGAAAGTTAATTAAAATATTTAGGTTGGTCACTGATGTCAGGCTTTCGTACCAAAAGCCTTTCAGAGGACATGAAAAATCTATATAGTGTTTTGATGTTTTTTTTCTACAAAAATGCACATACAGGAAATCGGTATGAACTCTGACATGAGCATCCATTTCACCATCTCAAAGAGCCAGAGGTTTTTTGTGTAATATAGTTAAATTCATGCAGTGAAAGTTAATTATCGCCAGAAGGCCAGAACATCTGAGCTCAGCGCACACCCAGCATTAGTTGTGCCTCTTCATCTCTGTCCAACGAGAGCTCCGTGCCTCATCTCCTCAATGTACAGTTTGTGACCAGCACACACAGGAAGCATCCATTTATTTTTATAAAAGTAATGTCATATTGCAGTCTCAACACACACACACACACACATACACACACACAATTAGTTTAACTTGCTTTTCCTCTGCACTTATGTCCCAAGACACCCAAAAGATGTGAAGATCTGCTGATCTTCGTAGTTTCAAGTGAATGATCTTTCAATGATCTTCTGGTAATAGAAAGCAAAGAGAGAAGGGGGAAGCAAAGCTCAAATTAGCTGCTGATTATACACCAGAGTTCCCTTAAGTAATTTCAGAAAGTTCTGGCATATCCAGCCATTAATTTGTTCGATGCACTTAGTCAGTTTTTGTATTGGACTATAGTCCCCTGGCGATAGGGTTATGTAAATTTGTGTGTCGTCCGTATAACTATGGTAACTTATTTTGTTGTTTTCCATAATCTGAGCCAGTGGAAGCATGTAGATGTTAAACAGAAGAGGCCCCAGAATGGAGCCTTGGGGAACTCCGCACGTCATAATTGTATGTTCAGATGTGTAATTACCTATTGAAACAAAGTAATCCCTATTCTGTAAGTAGGATTCAAACCAGTTTAGTACTGAGCCAGAAAGGCCAACCCAGTTTTTCAATCTGTCTAGTAATATGTCATGGTCAACCGTGTCAAATGCAGCACTGAGATCAAGTAATACTAAGACTGAAATTTTGCCACTATCTGTTAAGGTGGATGTCATTAAAGACCTTAACGAGAGCCGTCTCAGTGCTGTGGTGTGGTCGGAAACCCGACTGAAAGGTATCAAAACTGTTGTTTAATGACAAGAAATGGGTGAGTTGTTGAAAAACTGCCTTTTCAATGATTTTACTTAAAGACGGAAGGTTTGATATTGGCCTATAGCTGCTCATTAGTGATGTGTCTAGATTGTTCTTTTTTAAGAGTGGCTTGATTACTGCTGTTTTCAGGGCCTGTGGAAAGATTCCTGAAAGAAGAGATGTGTTCACAATCTGTAGAAGATCAGAAGCCAAACAATTCGAGAAATTTTTGAAAACACCCGTTGGTAAAATATCAAGGCAACAGGAGGCTAAAGCTAATTAGAAACATGAAATAAAGCTAATATGACTAGCGCCAGCGAGGAGCTTTTCAATGTGACTGGAAACACTCTGGAGTTTAGGTAAGGCCACATCAGAAGTAGTTCTGGCTAAGCATAGCATACCACGGCTGCACCACGCTAAACGGCTGGTTATCAAGAGCAATACATTCAATGATTTTGTCGTTAAGCTCTTTTATCTGGGTGGTTGCTGCTGTATTTTCTAGCTTTGTCAACTGACTGAAGTAGAGGCTTTTCAAAGTCTCAGAGCTGCTCAGGATGACTGCTCTTAAGATGCATAATCCTATTTGTAGTGCGGAACAATGTTGTTAATGTTGTTAATTCCGCCTCCTCATATCACTTGGGCTTTACAAGTATTGCATGTCACCCCATGCCTTCATTTAAACCAGTGGCATGTCGTTTCATGCTATGCTAACTTTAGTATGAGCAGTAGCAAGGTACGGTTCACGTGAGCATTATCATTAGCATGTGGGCTTG
>NC_045742.1:10209972-10210374 GCF_008692095.1 Etheostoma spectabile
CACATGGTTTGTCATTTTATTTCAGTTCATTGAACTACTAGTCGAAAGATTAGAAATCATGGTTGGATAAATACAACACTTACACAGTTAATTTCCAGTAATTTATTTTAGGTTAGTGGATTTATCCAAGGTTTCATTCACCTGTTCTCATTTTCAAGCAGGGATCTGGGTAAAAATGGCAAACAGGAAGTGACAGAGTCTGGAGTAATTTATAGAGGGGAAGACCTGGAATGGTCTAGGTGTCAGCCCGTACAGAGGGGTGTACCGAGTGCATGGAGTTCTGTTTTGAGAAGCTCGTTCAGCATGTAACATTTCACTGTTGATGTTAACATGTTAACATATGGTGTATTAATGATGACAGAAATGTTTGGGAATGGTGAATTAACACAATGGTGTTTGATT
>NC_045742.1:10210384-10210711 GCF_008692095.1 Etheostoma spectabile
TTAACTTTGGTTTGTCTTGTAGGAGGGGCTTCTGGTATAAAGGAAGCTTTGGCCTGGAAGGGTGCAGGTGCTAGGGCCCAAATAGTCAAGGCCTGATTTAGCCTTTGATATCAGTTCGGTATGATAATTTAAATAGTTAGTATTTTTTTTTTTTTTTTTTGCAATAAGTCACCTTTGCAAAACTGCACATCCATGTGATTGATGAAGAAATCATTTGAAGCACCGGGGGCCTGTTGTACAAAACCAGTATAAGGGATTAAGCCGGGATATTCAAGTTGGATGAATTTAGCTCTGACTTGGTTGCACGAAACCAGGTTGAATTAAACC
>NC_045742.1:10210721-10211133 GCF_008692095.1 Etheostoma spectabile
ACCATGGAGATTTATTCTTTGTGGCTAGCCTGGTCCAGAGCAGGCTAACAACAAGGCTGAGATTAATCATGGCGTCTCATGTGTTAAATCCGCTGCCACACTGATCCGACATAAACGTGTTCCTATATTCCCAGACATGATGGTAATGGCAGACTGGTCAGAGACCAATACATTCATGATTTAATTTTCTGGTTGCTTGCCCTTCTCTAAAGGGCAGTTTGTGTTACTCCTTAATATGTAGGCCTAATATTTTTTTTATTATATCTTATTTTGGTTTCATAACCTTCTCAATAAGTCTCACTTACCTGGACCAATAACGTGGCCTATATATGTATATAGTGTAGTGTACATTCATCACACCGGGAACACCACAATACTTTTAATCTTTTTATTTTGGTGCGGTCACTTGTCA
>NC_045742.1:10211143-10248971 GCF_008692095.1 Etheostoma spectabile
AAAAACATGAATATTGTTTTACATATGCTCACAGTGTGCATTGAAGTCACTTCTTTTTCTAGCTTTCGTCCCTTTCTGATTGTTCTGTATGAACATTAATTGTACAAAGACATTTAGAATTAGAAATAGTTTATAGAGATTTGTGCATATGGTTGTAAAACATGTTCACACGTTGTAAAAAAAGGGTTTGAAAATAAGCCTAGGGTACATTTCCCGAGGAACATTAATTCTCTCTGCTCACTTTTAAGGAAAAGTAGGCTAAATAATAATAGATTGTATTTATATTGTGCTTTATATGGTAGGCTACTCAAAAGACACTTCACGGCAAAACTAGCACAATTATCCCATAAAAAAGATACAACAATAAAACCAACACATGAAACTAGCATATTTAAAGCAACTAAAACAGTGTAGCCAACAACTGTGTAAAAATGTATTGTGACTAGTAGGCTAAGTAGATATTTTTACATCCTTACACATTCAGTTGGTCTGCTATAGTCTGTTGGGCTTTTTCTCTCCGTTTGATAAGTCGTATTTCCGCGATGAGTGGATCACACTAAGTCAAGCTGCGCTTTTCACTTATCCTGGTTATCTTTATTCTACTTTCGTGCAACAGGCCCCAGGTGAAGAACACCTGAGTCCACTTCTCCTCCTTCCACCATGGGGCTAAACATTACACTGCAAATAGCAAGTTTATCTGTTTTCCAGATCTCAAAATACCTCCACACAGCCGACATGTTGGAAGTTTAAGTTGCTGGCGCTCATGCTAAATTCACGGTCATCATGTGCGCATAGTAAACAAGCCATCCTATCGGCAAGGCTCATCATCAGAAATATTCATATCTGCCAAAGCTTTAATCAGACGATGCCAATGTTGTGCCGATACCATTGTGCATCCCTACTATTTTTAATTATCCTTATCACAAACTCATGAAGTTACATTTTAATTTCAAAAGCTATTTGCAAAAAATGCACAACTTACCTCTAAAAAGAAAGGAAAATAAAAACTGAAAATATGTTCTTGTGTTCTGAGATTTGACAGTTTTTAATCAATCTACTGTCTTCTGCAGACTGAACACTGTCTCTACCAACAGCTGTGAGACACTCTGGAGGCAAAACTCCATCAAGACTGACTTACAGCACCTGTTCTTTTTAAGATGGCCATTACTTGTATGAAGAACAGGTTTACTTTCTGCCAAAAAGTCCCCTCAACTTCCCTTCATTCATTCATTTCATCGCGACTCCCAAACTAACACAGCACCATGGTCAAAGTAACTTGAGGAGGAACAAACTTCTTCCCACAAGCTAGTCTTTGCATGAGTTCATTCAGTTTCTCATTTATTCAAGATGCCATCTGGTAAATCATCATTGTCTAGCCACCACTTGGCCACTGTACAAATCACGACCTTCATCCCAGAATCCCAACTGAATTCTGCGTGCACCTGTAGTCCATACATACAGGCTGGCTTGTTTTTGTGACCTGCTGTGAATGGATGGCATAAAGAGAGGAGTACTCTTCACCTCATTACATGATCTATTTAAAATACCTGAGAGCAGATGCCCCAGCGCGCTGATTAAATGATGGCGGATGTGCTTCTCTCCCACTAGAAGTCACCTGTGCCATTAAGAGTTGCAGCAAAGCAATGCTCATCTTTAATCCTCTTCCACATGAGTGTGAGTTAGTTGTATGAGAGTGGGTAGACATGGAGGAATGATGCATGCATGGACTGCCATGAAATTTGTTGGCCAGAGGATGACTCTTAATGACTTTGGTTACTTGTCATTCATGTTCCCCTAATAGGGCCCTAAGAAATCTGTTTTTTTTTTTCAAATTCCGTTTATTCTGATTTATTGCTAGCCCTTATGAATTTCCTTTTCTTTTTTACTTCAGGTTAAAATTTAATATAGGTCCTAGGACTAGTGAAAATAGGCTAATATGAGGTATTAGCCTGCCTAAATAAAAATTGGACGAGCACCACACAACAATGTTGATGACACTGCAACCTCAGTCTGTCTGAGGCTGCTGGCGTTTTCTGGAACTGCGCCTCCCTTCTTGGAATGTTTAACAAGAAACGGACGTATACTCTTCATTTTCTCAAATGGTATGTCAGCTTCAGCACACATTGCAACAAAATCTTCCACAATATCACGCCTTGCATCTATTGATTTTGTCGTTGCCTCAATGGTAACCTGGAAGGATTTGCCCGCTGTGGATTTAGCTTTGTTCTTGAGATGAACTTTTGATTTCAAATGGTTGTCACATGTGTCTTTGCGGGTCAAGTCAATTGTACGGTATGTTGACAAAACTTACAAAACGGTTGTTGTCCAGACTCATAGTAGTCTTTGGGGTATTATTCAGCCCGCTATTTAGCAGTCAATTGAGAGTTTCTTAATTCAATGTGAATGTGAGGACATATAGTTACTAGGCAACATGTTTAACAATGCCATTTGGCCACAGTTTACATTTTAATCTACCGCCATTCTAAAGGTCAACATGTTTACTTGTGGTTTATGGCAAAAAACCTGCAAAATAAAAAAATGACTATCATCAGCCTACCTTTGGGTTTAGGGTCAATTTGCATATGTTAGCATGCTAACACAAAACTAAGAGTGAATATGGTCAACATTATAAAGCCTGCAAACTCAAGTAGGATTAAAGAAGTGACAGTATTACCCTAAATATTTAAGTTTTGGCCTGTAACAAGAGCTTGATGTCTCTAGGGCTGGGACGGTTACCACATTACAGGCGCTTCCGTGCTATTACCGCAGCGATGACATCAACACATATCTTTTATTTATTTTTTTACTTTTTGCTTGCGGAAGTTACAGGAGAAAAGATATGTTTCATATGAAATATAATAAAAAGATTAATCATTGTGTAGTTACCCTGATCAACTGTCTTCAATCCTAGAGTTTATGGAGAGCAGAGAAAAAAAAATAAAAAAAATTAGTTCCACTGTCACAAGCTCCACTGTCTGACACTTTCATTCTTGACTTCTCTCTATCTGCTGCACCAGAGGACAGCTGGCTCACAGGGTAGCAGAGATGCATCAAACTGTGGAGCAAAGGTGACGACATGTATGTCAACTTAACCTTCACTTAGGGGACTTTTGCTTTGAGACAAACCACATTTTGTTTCAAAGCTAAAGTTAGCTCACGGCATTACTGCGGTGACACAGTCCTGTCACACCCCACCACAGGAATTAGATATTAAGAGTATAGTTTTAAAATAAATGCATGTGTAGCTGAAGGAAATGTTGATGATCATTACCGCTCAGTTTAAGGCACCTCTGTATGTGTGTAGTGTTTGGAATGTTATAATATATTGAGTGAAAACAATGAAAATATTAAAACTATTAAACATTTAGATGTCCCCATTTGGGAAGTATCAAATCATTTGACAAAAGTGAAAATCCAAGGGTTTAACATAAATATGCAGAATGAGCTTCACTCCAAAGACAGACATTAATAATAAAACTACACTTTAAGAAATGTAAGATACTTTTGGAGTCAGATCACAGGCGTTAATACTCATCTTAAGCGATTACAAAGCTGTTCTGTCTGTGCATTTCCCCAGCAACAGAAGTTTCTAATAAGGGAGAATGCCATTATTGCTGCCATTATGTGACACCAAAGCAGCTGCTTCTTTAAAGGAAATGATTGCCATTTAGGAAACTGGTTTTAATGGATATACTGTCATCACTTCAGAGCTACACTTCAGAGCACGAGGGGAACAAGACAGAGTGACAAACTCAATTATCACACACTGGCTTGTTCACCACAGGCTCAAGATGGTGGCTTTGTACCTGGATGCTCATTATAGCTCGCTTCCAGATGTATAAAACAGGAATGGCACACTAAATGTTTGGGCTTTTGTTTAAGGCCCATCTATGTTAAGCCATTCATCATGTTAATTGACTCTCCCCACTTTGTTGTGCTGATTTGGTCTTTTTAAAATCCATTTTTCATGTCATACCTGAATCCCTCTAATAGCATCCTGACTTGGGAGTTTAACATCACTGAGAAATATTTTTAGAAAGCAGAATAAGCTCAACAAATCATTAACAACAATACAATTACTACAAGTGTGTTTTGGCAGCTGATGAGTATGCAGTTTTACGGATGATTAATGTTAAGATTTACACAATGAAAAAACCTTTATTGTCCACAAGGCAGGCCTTTCTGTGTGTCTCTATTTTTAGTCTATTTTTATAGAACTTTTCTACTGCTTTTTGTTCGTTACAAAGCAAAGCAATGTATAAGTGAAATGATATAGTATATAGTTGCAATTGATTAAAGGAAATGAGGGAAAATGATTACCCCAAAAAACAAAGAAAAAGGGGAATGTAGCAAATGTGAACAGTTTTTGAAATTAACACATTCTGAATTCAACTTGTATTAACATAAGTGTATTCTCATGAGAATAGAACAAAGAACGGAAAATCCCAGCCTGGCAAATATTGCAAGATAGTTTAACAAATATGAACGGAAAATAACTTATTTTACAGTTTCTCTAAAGTAATTTATACTTTTCCCTTGCTGGGTCTATAAAAATCCTTTGTAATGGTAGAGCAAGTTTTCTTCGCTAATTGTTTCATTTAATATTCAAAACTATTGTCCATAATAAAGCAATAATCACTGATGGTACAAATTGTTTTGTTGAAAGGATCAGAGTTAAAAAAATGTTAACAAACCACTGGTTTACAAAGCGTATTCTCAGAGATTATGAATTTCAATCTGCATGGTTTTGGCCATCCATCAGACTTGTTTTTTTTGCTCTCAACCTCTGTCTTGTGACTCTGCACTGCTGAGTTGATGTCAGATGCAGGCTGCTTTCTCTCCCATTTGCTCCTGATGCACTCAGAGAGCTGCAGCGTGGATGTGAAACCCAGGTGTGATGGGCTCACAGCTGTGCGCACGTCTGCATCTGCTCTAGAGACTAAGAGGGCGGGAGGCTGCACTCCACAACAGACACCGACAAACACGCTGCATTAGTGTCATCTGGCAGAGAAGAGGAAGCATCTTTCAGTGTCTCTTTTAATAATCAACATGTTCTGCACTTTATTCAAATATACAACCATTATGCTCCCTCAGCTAAACCTCAAGTTCCCATATTCCCCCGTAGACATCCCTTTAACCACTACAAGATTTAATAAAGTCCCCCTCCACTCAAATACCAATAAGCAAAAATGTGTAATGCTTATTTTTGAGTATTGCTACACTCTACATTTTGAATGGCTGCAAAATTACATCACATCCAAAATGTCCTGTGATTACAATATTATATGCACATCTCATGGCAATTCTAAATGCAATATTAAGCCTAAAAAATTAATGAGCATTTACATTTTTAAAGAGGAACCAGGTTTATGGCATAGGGATAATCTGTTGTGTACCTGCAGTATTAGTGGAATGCCATTTTGTCTTCTCCATACTATCTCATACACTTTAGTTAATATTTTTTCGTACCGTTTAGTCCCTGCAAAGTAGAAAATGTCTCAGACATACCGAGTGCAGCTTGATGTCGTTAAACCAGAGGCAATAAACCACAGCTACTCCTCCATGGAACACCCTGGAGATCCCTGTCAGATTGGATTTGTGTAAGACCATCAGGCTGTAACATGAGGAGGGGAGCATCTTTTATGTGCATTATGTCCACAATAGGACTCTGATCCACCTTGTTCAAGCTATGGCGTTGGCCTGTATCTCTCGCTCTAGACCTAAATAATTAAAAGCACTTAGTGTGTCAGCGTCATCTGGGACTTTGTCCACACGTTTGTCCTGCCTGATGGGGTCAAAAGACGACAATGCAAGACTGTCTAAGAGCTATTGAGAAATCTTTGTAAGCCCTGTCTCCTAGGGCTGTTAAGGAAAACTGCCAAGTTAGATTTTTACCATTTTCCTATTTTGGCAGGAGGAATCAGCTGGGGATTTTTGCCAGCAGCATTGTGCTTCACATTCATTCAGTTCCAAACATTAATACAAGTCTTTTACAGTTTGTGCCAGTGATACTCTGCAAAACCCAGACACAATGTTTTACCCCTCACCATCTACACTGGTAGGTCAATATTTCAGCTATAGAATAGCCACCCTGGGTGCATGCAGGGTGACACTTGCTGTATTGGAGGCAGTAGCCGTTTTCTTTTGGTTAACTACAGCATCACTTTGACACTGTGTTGTCATTTCCTATTTAGTGATACAGTGAAAGTGTCGCAAACTTCGTTTATGCACTTTTTATCAGCAAGATGTTTTAACAATCATCTGACACTGAACCCATGGTTACAAGGCAAAATGAAAAGCTAACCAACAGAAGGAACAGTAAGTTGTGTCATGTTTGGTTAAAGTCACAATTCTGAAGCGCTTCACATTCATACATCACAAAGAACTGATCGTTTATGGGCTAAAACCATGTAAAGGGACATCCACACCGCCAGCGTTTTTATTATTATTGTAATTGTAAGCTGTGCCTATTTTTTTTTTCCCGTCACACTTGGTAAGGCATAATTTGCACGTTTTGTATCTCTATGGTTTTGATGTAATTGAATTGTTGGATGCAATGTTAACGTTATTGTTAACTATATTGTTTACTGTTTATACGCAGTGTACAGAAATTGGTTTTATGCATTTCATATAAATATGGACCCAAGGATGAGTTGTGGGGGATCCAATAAATAAACAGGCAGCTGTCAAAATCACCCTGAGCGTCACCATGAACTTTCACTATGAGCATATAGAGCTTTGGTGGGATCATTAAAAAGAAGAAGCTGTTTTCTGTATGCTTCTATGTATTCTCAACTGTCCAGAACAGATCAATAGTCTTGATGGTATTTTGGACATTATTTAGCAGCCTAGTTTAGAGGTCAAGTCAAGTCAAATTTACTGATATAGCCCAATATCACTAATTTACCTCAAGGGGCTTTACAGTTTGTACAACACTCTGTCCTCAGACCCTCACTTTAGATAAGGTAAAATGGTCAAAACAGAAGGTCAGAGTCAGAGAGGGATTATCATATAATCAAGAATATAATAAAACTAGATGGAGACTTGGCATACAGCCCGATCCGGTTGGGGAGAGTTCTAGCCCGACCAGGCTCCTCTCTTTACCCTGTCTCTCCTAGTTATGCTGTGATAGTTTTAGACAGCTGGGGACTTCCTTTGACACACTGAGCTCCTCTATCTTTCTATCTTTCCATTTATGTGCATCCATGTCCCAGAAATGCTTGTTACTAACCTAGCTCTGGGGAGTCACTCCCCTGAGACCTTACGTTCTTTTTTCCCCAGCATATTCCCTCGGATCAGGGAGGCTCCAAAATCATGGAAGCAGCTGTTGCTGTGGTCCCGCTAAACGTCCTGCGATGCCATGTTCATCTTGCTACACTCTGCTGTGCCCTGCCACGTCCTGCTGTGCCTTGTAATCCCCACAGTGCCCTGCTATGCCATGAACTACTACAAAGAACTGCTACAAACTACTATTTTTTTTCTATTTTTGTTATTTCCACTCTTCATTCTAACCCCAACCGGCCCGTCAGACACCGCCTACCAAGAGCCTGGGTCTGACCGAGGTTTCTGCCTAAAAGGAAGTTTTTCCTCGCCACTGTCGCACTGTTGCTTGCTCTGGAGTGTGGTCTAGACCTACTCTATCTGTAAAGTGTCTCAAGATAACTCTTGTTATGAATTGATACTATAAATAAAATTGAATTGAAATTGGATGATCAATGTGTAAGTAGCTCTTACACTACTCTGACATGTCAAATTTGGTGAGAATATGGGGTTAGACAAACTAAAATATTGACTGATAGCAAATTTGCGTAGTAATTGGGAGTGGGTGTTATTGTTAATTTTGAATTGCCGTATTCATGATAAAGAAAATGTCCTAGATAAGTAAATTGAGGTACTTTTTACGTGTAGAATAACCAGACAGGAATGTCTGTATTTGACTTAATGCAACAAATGAAATACTTATATTTGGCACAGAGGAGCTTGACATTTGCTCCATCATTCTGAGTTAAGTGGCATGCTGATTCAGCACTATAGTGTTGATATGCAGACAGCAATCTGACCCACACCACCTGCACTAATGCTGGTGCCGTATTGATTTACTAAGCTGTTTGCGGACAGATTCTGTGCCATTGGTTCTTCAAACCAATTCCCCCCCAAACTTCTGGTGATAAGAGGAGATTTCTCTGTTTTGCTGATTGGTTGATGGCGCTGAAGATTACCTTTCTGTTCAGAGTGCAGACCAGAATTGAGTGGATTTTGGCTGTTGATTTTGAGGTCGAAACATGGGCTTTAACTTTTGTTTCTTTGCAGCTCAAGAGGATGGAGAAAAACTGTTGTTATCCAGCACAGTTTGGTTTTCTGTGAAGTACTTGGATCTCAGTTTGAACTTCCCTCTCGTAACCTCTTGATAAAAGAAGTCTGAGAAGATGAAGAGTAAAAATCTAACTCCAAATGAAGTCTTCACTGTCTGCAGCGAATCGAAACATGACCCTATATCTGTTTCATGCCAGCTACCTTCCTTGATGCCTTGTGAAGACGTCTGAGCTGTTAATGTGTTGTGGCAAATGACGGACAGCAGGCGTGAGGGAAATTGCCCCCTGAAAATAAGTGATGTTTAAGGGGCAAAACATCAAACATGCTGTTTAAAGAGGCTTTAAAGCTGCAGTTGTCATTAAACGTGTTGTACGAGCTATTTAACATCTCCTTAGGGTACAATGTATTTATAGTAATTAACATGGATGTAAATGAAATTTCAATCTGTATGTCCACATCAGCGTGTACTCACAAATCATTTGAAACTTCTTTCACTCTTTGTTGTTGCCAAATCCTTATTTGACATTGAATTTGCTACTAATTCTCCTCCCAGAGTGCATGTAATCCCTGCAGAATGGCCCCATGACATATACAATAATCCCAGGATACAAGATGAAAAATATCCCTTCCCTGGTTTTTTCCTTCTCTGGAGAGGCTCTGAGGAAGACACAGTGAAACAATCATAAAGTTGTTTTTTGTCATAAAACATTCAGTCTGTATTGTTCAGTCCAAAGTAAGGTCATTTAAGCATGTAATGTTTTGGTCATCACAGTCACTGGGAATTTACCAGGGGCTTGGAATCAGCCCGAGCGTTGTGTACTTCAGGTGGATTAGGTCTGCTTTTGGTCTTCATTTTTATTTTTCAATGCCTCAACTGGGAAATTTTTTATGAGTTTTGTTGTTCTGTTTTTTTGCCTGAGGTCACAGTGTAAACACAGCTCTAAATGGGAAAACTCAACTGCATTTTAACACAAAATTGCCACAGACTGATTGAAAATAGGGCATGCCACTCAGGTCCAAAGTCCCTGCATCCCACATGTGCATCTGTTCATGTCCAGATGGGTTCACCAATTCATTCAGGCCCAAAACCAACTTTCTAAGCAACACAATTTCCTCTTAATGTTAATATGACATGTTTTATATAAAACTTCATGTGCCTGTGCCATATACCAATATTTGCATTGTATTACTTGTTATAGTTCAGAGTGTAGGAAAGCCTCAGTAGAATCTCAACAATACATGTACTGTATGTGACAAGAGCACAAATGTGAAGTACCCTTTTCTAATCTTTAAGTGAAAAGGATAGTAGAGCAAAATGGCTTGAATACACTCACAATTTGTAACCTTGAGCATGAACAACCGTGAAAGGTGTCCCTTACACCTTTCACTCTTAGCAACGGTTAAGAGAATAAAAGGCAATTGATGGCAATTTCCTGCCTTATAATTACCATGTCAATTTCTTAGCTCATTAAAACTGGATCCTATAATTTTGTGTTGATTTGCAGAAGAATATGCTGTCAGGCTAAACATCGTTTTATAACTCTATATAAGAAAACAACGTTCAAATGAAAAGGCACAGAAAGCCCAGTGTTGTGATCCTGATATCATGAAATTACACATATTGAGGGAAGAAATGCCAAAGAATAGACACAATAATTATGGTAAAAACTTCCCTCATTACTTAAAACAAGAAGACTACAAGTCTATGGCAACACCAGTGGTTTGAGCTTACCGGTAACTTTAGCATGCCAACATCCTCACAATGACAAACCATTCGGATGTTTTACAGACAATGTACCATGTTCATTGACACAGTTTAGCATGTTAGCATTCTAACATTCGCAAATTAGCAAATAAAGCAAGGTAAGGGATCACCAAATTTTATACAATTATGCCAAGGGGGACATAAGTTTATGTACCAAACTTCCATCCAATATTTGACTAGATATTTCACTACAAAGAAAAGCTGTTGACCTTATGATGGAGCTACAGGAAAAGTCCTAGGATGTCTAAAATGTGGGTTTATGGTCCAAAAACAGACATGAACAGCGAGTTCATCTGCATACATGGACTTCAACCGTTTGCAATTGCATGTGGTCGGGTGCATTTGTGTGGCTGGGAGGGTCATTTTATCGTTTCCTCTAGAGATCAGCATTGACTAAATATCTTGTAAACATGCTTAGTAAACACATGATCGTTTTCCTATGGGGAGAACTGTGCTGCTCAACTAGACAAAGCGGTCTGCTCAGAATTGCCACTGAGCGTTATGCTCAGTTCAAATTATTTCAACTACAACCTCGTTGCCGCTGACCTTTCAAGGCGCAACCAATTCTAGAAGCTATGATTTTCTGCTCTGCGTCCTACCTGCGGGTTTTACCACGGATTATGTGTAGGCTGCTTGATATTGTTGGATTTCAATTCAAACCTGACTTCTTTCTAGATTAGAGGGTATGATTTTAATTTTGTTTCATATTTATGACAACATACAAGATCTTTCCCGTGGTCAGTGTTTTGGTTGAATTTGTATAAAGAAAAAAAAGGTTCAATGAAATCTATAGAGGTGAAAATGTAACACCAAAGTATGTTAACATGTTGTACTACTTTGTCATTTGCAAGTCCCTTCATCATTTCAAGTTTTAAATGTCAAATTAAATTTTATTTCAGTTACACAAATGAACCAATTTGACTTCAGTAAGATTCATCCCCTTGAGACCATGAATGTTTCTACAAAATGTTATGGCATTCAATGGCTGTTGAAACATTTCAGCACACTATGGACTAGGGTTGGGCCATATGTTAAAATTCTCCAACCAGCCAACGTCAGTCCAACAACCGGCGCTATAATGCAGATATAATTGTGCAGGTGTGTGTGCAAAAACTAAAGTGATAAAAGGTGTTCCAGATGATTGTTGCTGGACAATCAAAACCTTGACAAAGACCGACCTGGTCCCAAAATGTGTCAGACTGCATTTGGTCATGCAAATAATAACAACTCTTCAGCTGACAGTATGTCAGATAACATTTTACTTGCTGTCAGAAGACTGTCAGAGAAATGTTCTCTTGGTAAGGGGAGTATTTCCACAGTGATAAAGTCCTTCTCACTGTCAAATCAATGGCTTGTAACGTATTTGTTATTTTACTGCAATTTGAACGCAGATTTCAACCAGAACCTCTACATCATGTTGTGTTTTCTATTAACCTAGTTCTATTAAAGGCAAAATTCAGGGAGCCCTTTAAAAAGGTGCTTAGTGGGATAGTTTTCCTAAATTCAGACTGTATCTCATGAGAATGGTCATCTAAAGTTCATCTAAGGGAACATTTTAAAATTGCTCAGCTAAGAAGGACCTAAAAGTTGACATGAGCGGATTACACAATCCCATGATGCTTGGCTCAAAGCGCTGGAAGATAGAGATCAAGTTCAGAAGCAGTCAGAGGATTGAATCAGCCTGCAGGGCATGCTGAGTGTTCAGCTTCCCTATAGCTAATCAGTACAGCACGTATGTTTAAGAGCACTGAAGCAAGTGGGCAGGAACAGACAAGATTACAGTCTGAAAGGGTTTCAGACTCAAATATGCACCTTATCAGCAATCTGTCATTTCAACAAATGTATCTTCTATGAACTCCCCTACAACTTGGCTGATGATTGGTTTAAAAAAAAGCTGCTAGAGAGCTTTGTCACTTAAATGTAAACATTTGCTGAAATGACTGATGCTGTTTTTTTGGGCAATGTAAAAAAAAGAAAGAAAAAGAATCAGTGTGCAAAGACTAGGGTTGGGAACTGAAACGAGGTGCCAATAGGGCATTGGTTCCGACGTAAACAGTAGTAACGAGACCAAAGAAGAACAAACATTTTGGTTCTTCATTTTGGTGCCTGACTTCTTTTTAATATTTTGGTTCAGGCACCGGCATTGTTTTAAAAGTATCGCTTTAGCACTGGTAAGGGAAAAAAAAAAACAATACCCAACCCTAGTTTAAGACATATCAGCTACCTGCAAGCCTTTAGCCTTTTTCTAATCCAGGAAACATGTCAGTTGCTGTGTGAGGAGGCTAACAGTTTTCATTTTTAATTGGCCACAGCTGTGCATTAACCACTGAATGCTCTGGCAACACCTACGCGGACAATAAAAAATCATCCCCTATGGTTATTATTTTCTTGAGCAGGTCTGTCATGAACATATTCCTCTTTACTTCTCTGATAAAATCTACAAGTGTGATTTAGGTTAATCAGATGAAAATAGCTCTTTCTTGCTAAAAGTATAGTGTGAATACTGCAGGGCTGGGACGATTCGTCAAAATCAATTATTACTTAAATGCGTTGACATAAATAATTTACGTTGACGCGTCGCATAGAAATCCAAAAATAACATGGCTGCCCCAGCAACACCGCAAGTATAGATTCCATGCAACAACACGTCCGGTTGTCAAAATTGTCCAGTTTAAATCGGGTTTGGGCTCAAAATTCCCTTAGAAAATTGCACTTTTATTATTTATTATTTTTAAGTTTTTTTATTTGTGCATTCCTCCTGAAAGTGACATCAAAAGTGCATTTGTTTTATTGTTAGATTAATTTGATACATCGGAGTTCATATATTGCTAAAATTAGAGAGAGAAGAGCTTGGATATTAAACAAGAGCTTGTTGATTATTGTACCTACTACTGTTAAAAAAAAAAATACAGGCTACTCTTTTTGCACTGGCTCTGTTTAATTTAAGTTTTTATTTGTGTATTCCTCCTGAAAGTGACTTTATTTTAGTTTAATAAGAGATTTGAACCTTATTGAAATTTGTTTTGTGTAAATTGTTAAATTGCTAATTGAAAAATGAATCAAAAATAAATAAATCGCTAGATTAGCATTTAAAAAATGATTGTTTGGGACAGCCCTAGAATACTGTGAGTATGAGAGGAGCGTGTGTACATTTTGACCATGTTGTGATCTTTCTGAAGCAGCACTCGGTGTGCTGAAAAAGGAACAAAGACAAATATGGGAAATGAGATAAAGGAGTTTATTTTAGGTCTTCTTTAGGAGAGTCATTTATTGTTTTAAGTAATGAAAAGGCAAAAGATGGAAAATGTAGATATTTTTAGAGGGAGAAGCTGTTGTTAAATCTTGTCTGCTGAGGCACTAGGCTATAATAAATCGGCTGATATAAGATAATTCAATTGAGTTCAAGACTTCAGCGCCTGGAGTTAAAAATCTCAAACATCTGTTTCAACCGCCAGGATCGTCTTGATTTGAGACAACTTTGCTTGTGATTGTTTTTTTTGTTTTGATCTTCTGGTTTAGTTTGTGGTTGAAACTTCAAAGCTGCTTGAAAAACTGTAAAGCAGCGTTAAGAAAGAAACATGTGACAAGGGCAGAGGATGGCAATAGGAGAAGCCACAGCCTATAGAGTCTCATTGGATGGGTTGTGTGCGGGTGTATGTCCCTGATAAGGGTCGTGTTGAAAGGTCCCTGCTGATCACTCTCAGCAGCCACTACAGCACATCAGACAGACACACATGGACATGCCCACAAAAGTAAAACACAAGCAGACATACAGACATGCCAAATACTAAACAAACACACCCAAACACTCCACAGCTGGTCCAACTGATTCCTCATCCACATTAAACACATTTAATAACAATATGAAATGGAAAAGCTGAAGAGGTTCCACAGTAAACTGAGGAGCCACATTTGCATTTTCCCAAATACAAACAATAAACCCACCAACCAATATTTCGCAGTGTTACTGAGAATTTAAAATGAGATCTCAAATAGATTTTAAACTGTGACACACACACACACACACACAAAATGAACAAATCTAATCCAATTCAAGGCCAATAATGTTTTTTTTTTTAAAGCTTAAATGCTGGAATATGAAATTGTGTTACATCTCGCAACCGGGGAAATTAGAGGTATGATATGTATATCTTCAGATGTTTTAGTTGAGTTTTTTGGCAAAGGTGCGTCAATTCCTTCCTTTGACCTAATGAGGAGCATAACTGTAAAACAGGATGTCACTCCTCAAAGATTTCTTTCCTTCTTACAGACAAGTTAAATCATCATGATTGACAGGAGACATTTCCAAAAAGCATTGTTGTTCTTGTTGCGGCTACAAGGCTGCAGATAATGTTTGAGGACTGGTTTGAGCTTCTTTGTAATAGAATAACAGTTATTAAATTGATTTACTTGGCACCACATCCGTTATCAGCCTCGGGTCATATTCAGAGACATGTTTTGTCTGATCACACATCCAGGCAGCTCGAGCATGAATTCTAAATATTCGGCAACATCGACTCATTTCTTCATGCTAAAGCTCCTCAGAGGTCCACCGAGTGCGGATAATACATTTAATGTTTGACACTGCAGATCAGACACAGCCTGCCTTGTAATATATAATCATTAACATTTTTCTAGTATTAGTGCTGACACTATGAATCGTTTTCATCATCAGGGAATCTAACAGATTAGAAAATGCCAAACACAATGTCCACCCGCCCAGAGTGATGTTGTCAAACTGTCTGATCAGACCTACAGCCTAAAACCCAAAGACACTCGATTTAACATAAAACAGCAAATCCTCACATTATCTACACAATACTATCATTCTGTTTCCTCATACTGTCATTTTAAAATGGTTATTTTGGTCAACTCTGTATGCAAAACACCTATTTCATGTCTGTCTGTCCTGGAAGAGAGATCCATCTTATGTTGATCTTTCTTTTTTGAGGGTTATATAACTAAAACTGACTTGACTTGATGTTGGACAAGCTGGGACTAGCTAACACCTGGCATAGTTGCTTAAGTGACTTCATATTCTGGCAATCCACTAATCAGTTAATCGACTATGGAATCATGGTGTTAATTCATGTGAAGCTGCAGTATACATAGTATTGTTTTGTTTTATTTCACCTGTAATATCCCTTTAAAAAGGATATCCACTTAAATCAAATTATTCACAGAAATGACAGGGAAAGCTAAGTAGTTAGGGGTGTGACGAGACACTCAACTCACAAGACGGAAAGACGCGAGATTGGGTTCAACAGATGAGACTTTTCACTGAACTGCAAGTCACAAAATAAAAAGTGAACACTGAGAAAGGTTTTGCCACAAACTCAAATGGCTTCTCTCCTGTATACCTAACCTCTTCAGACATAATAACTGCAGCATTTCCACCAGAAATCCAAAATGCAGCCACACAAACGATTTTAAAACTGGCGGGTAGGGTACCATTCAAACTTTTACCATTAAATTACACACACACACACACACACACACACACACACACACACACACACACACACACACACACACACACACACACACACACACACACACACACACACACACACACACACACACACACACACACACACGTTTCAGTTATTATGCCTAAATAAACCTCTTCTCAGTAGTGCATGGGCCTGTATAGCTTGATTGACATCTCCTGTTTTCCTGTACGTTTTTAGGTTTTCGATTAGTAGAAAAAGAATACTGGTGACGTAATGTCCACAACCCGAGCAGACGACTCAACCAGAATGGCCAGAATAGCAGCCGCAGAACAGTGGACAGTAGAATGGTGGCAGAAAATAGCAGTAGCTTATTTCCTTCAAATTGTGTCAACAAAAGACTAGGTTAAGGTTTCATTAGGAAATAATTTTGATCTGATATTTCATCAGATAAATGTGTTCTAAATCAACTTGTATATGCTTTGTACTGGCACACGCTCAACTTTTTCTCCAAAAAAGATAAAACCAACGCTGAGAATTATTGGAAAATAGTGTTTGACCTCCTGTCTGGTCAATAGCTGGTGAGGTAGATAAGACGAGACAGGGACTGCTGAAACAACACTATGGGAAGCCGTTAGAGAGGAAAAGCATTGACACCGCCACAGCCAATCGAAACCGCAGTCATTACTGCTCTTTCTCTGTGAGAAAAGACTTCCCATTGTCTGTAGGAGCTAGCTTACTTGTGATGAAAAACAAGTGTGTTTAAATACTTAGAGGTAAGCGACGTGTTCACATCTACTTTACAAAAGAATTGTGTTGAGTGACCTCAGGCATAACTTCATCAATGAGACTACGGATATTTTTTTTAAGGGATGCAGAGAAATATATTTCTGTTTGTTCCCGTCCCCCTCCCAGGACACTAACTGTGTATGGATTGAATTATTTTTGCAGCCGTAGGTGTGAATAAATTAATTCAATTAACAGCAAAACTTTCCTCCAAAATTATCTGTCAAGTGAACACGAGTTGAGGCCATTAAGGACACCTTGAAAACACACTCCCCCCGCCCCTTCCTTTGCTCTTAGTGCTCAGAGTATAAATAACACTGACTGTTATTTAATGGTTTACAGTCTGCCACCATGGTGATATGAGATACAATAATGTGCCGAAGGTGTTTCCATTAGTCAAAATGCCTCTGTGGTGAAAAGCTTGATACACTGAGCCCACTTTGTCTGTGCAACACCTTGACCCTGCTTCAAAGGGCACGTTGTGTGAGATATAATGCAATCACTCAAAAGATCGGAAACAAAAGAGAAAGCCATCACTCTCGCAGTCTGCAGATTTTCTAAAGTGCCGCTTGAGTGCTACAATTCACCTTCTCTTTTCATTTAGAGAAGCTCAGTGGATGAACAGTTTCAAGCAGAATGCTATTAACTATGAAAAAAAGCAAAGCCACAGCAATGACTGGTTGAATCAGGATGTAGCAGAACAAATCCTCCATCCTAATTGATCCCATTGAGAGGAACAAAGCTGTCTCTGACTTGCATGAGGAGAAAAAGGTTCAAAATAAATATTTTTAAATGTTTTTGTTGCATGTGCAGTAAATGAGAGGAAGCCAAGCTATGCACAGGATAGGTGTTCACTCTATAACATCCTCTGGTGGATTCGAGCCAGCAGGGGAAGATAGCAGGAACAATCAAAGAACTTTGGCCAACTAGTACAAATGGTACATAATCACAATAAAGCTGAGGTGAAGGGCAACAACGGGAAATTATGTTTACGGATTTGTGCACACGAAATATGGTCAACAAAAATAATTCGTCACCCAACTAATAAAATACCAAAAGGATGTTTCTCAGTCTCAATTTTTAATGAATATATGAAAACTATAACAGGATTTAAACATTCCTACAATTTATATTGAAAATATATTGTTTATTGTATACATGAAAAGGCGCTACTACATTATTTATGTAATATGTATGTAGCACTTTATTTCTCAATTTGGTCATTTTCTTTTCTTATTTTACTTGTATTTGGTTTATCGGTTCCTTCTGTGACCTTTTCTTTGATCTACCATAATATTTTGTCTTGTATTGAGTTGGTTTTTTGAATATTGGAAAATTTAATAGAATTACAAAAAAGAAAAGGATTAACTGGACTAGAAACTAGCAGATTGAAATGGCAAAGATGAAAATGTGAAATCCACTTTTCTAGTTGCCATAATTTAGGAAATAAACACCCCATTTTACAAAATCTAAACCAACTGAGGTCAATTGAGACCCAAAAATAGTTCATTTGAAAATGAAAAAGAAAAAAAGAAAGAAAAAGGATAGGTGACTGTAGACTGAGGAAATAAATTACTCCTAATACTCTACTACAGCGATTCCCAAAGTGTTGTGCGCATACCTCTTGGGGTGCTTGAGGTGCGCAAGAGGAAAAATGTAAAAGTGTAATAACTACAACAATACAGTTTCTGCCAGTCAGCCGGTCTTTAGTAACGTATGTGTAGCGTACCATTACTAGCTTTAACGTTACCTATGTAGACCTAATAGCTAGCCTACTAGCTGAAATAGTTTATTTATGCCACTATGCACAACTCGCTAAAATCAGGGAAACTGTCAGGTTAAAGTCATGAAAGAGGAGTGAGAAAGCGAGAGACTGAGGAATTGGAAGTCATAGAAAACGGAGAGATGCTTTGGGCCGGAAGGAAGTATGCTCATCATCCAGGCTAGTGGGGAAATTATGCAATGAGAGTGGGCGACAGACCAGAAGAAAACAAAGGAAATATGATGAAACTTGTTTGGGTCTGGGCTTCACTTGGACTGGCGATGCATAGTGCCCAAATCCACTGTGTGTGGTGTGCTGTGAGGTTCTGGCTAACAGCTGTATGAAGCCTTCTTATCTACGTCTACGTCACCACATAAACACAAAGCATGCCAATGTAAGTCAATAGCCCCTCACTTTAATTTGGCCATAAAAAAAAAAAAAAAAAATCAATAAAAGATGGTGCATCAACCCGGTCAGGATGTAGGTGTGTTACCGCTGCTCTACTACATTGCCACCAATGGAAAATATGTAGAAAGCCAATCAGGATGGAGATACATCATGAAGGATCTTCCCTATATTGTTGCAAGCCAGATGGTTTCTCCGTCTTTCTTTTGGCTGACGTCTTAACACTAAGAAGCAACTTCTAAATCTCCAGCATCATTGTCTCCAACTCCTGGAAGTCATTGAAGGATTGTAGGTAGTCTAGCACTCTAATCCAACTAGCATTATGTAGGCTGTGGGTAGAAGCCTGCCATCTGAATTTCTTACCCTTCCCCCTTCCTTCGGACAGTATTTTGCAAGACCACCGCTGCTGCATCCTGGGCTTAGCACGGCCCAAGACATCTGGGATTGGTTTGAAAAAATACAAACGTGCTATACTAGGACAATGTTATTTATATTTTTGATATTTTTATCCAGGTTTACTGAGGATGTTAAACCTTTAATGTTTTGTGGGTAAGTAGGAATCCATTATGTAAATTATGCTAACTAAATCAGCAACCCTAACTAAAACAGCTGTGATTCTCCTACTGTGACATGTCAAAATGTCTTCAGTGAAATTGAACGTGGAGCATCAAATCCAACGGTCCGACGGCCAGAAACTGGTGGAAGTCTTCTCCATGTAAAGGAAGGTGTAAATGATCAAAGAATTTTAAAGGCAAAGTCTCCTTTCTCCCTTGAAAGCTAGTTAATGGCATACAGACTTGAAAATGAGTGTGCCATTAAAAAAAAAGGTGTTGCATTATGACAGTTTCCTAAGATCAAATAAAGACCTTTGAATTATGATGGCTTCTCACACCAAGATGTCTACTTCAACCATAAGATCTCGGGGATCTTTGAAATGTCTGATGAAAAAAAAGTTCTAGTTTGTGTGATCTTACTTGGAATCATTAGTGGGTGTAGAGCAGCACTGACGAGGTGTTGGTTGCTTTAAAACTTATTCCCCCTTTTGTTTCCTTGAGCTCAATGTCCACCTTTCACGCTGCGGCCTCTCATTAATGAGTAAAAGCGGTCACGCACCACACTCAGTAATTACAGCGGCTGTTGTTTGGCCGACCTGTTTCCTATAAAAAGATCACAGAGGAGGTGATGGAGAAGAAGATATTGTGAGGTTTGTTTTAGATGAAAATTACATGATTATGTTTGATCAAGTCAGGTCTATCTGTGGTCTCATGTACTGTATACAGTGGCTTGAATAAGTTTACACACCCGTGCTAAAGTTGATTAAAAAGAGGAATTAAAAAAAAAAACATCTTTTGGAAATTGATCTTAATGTCTTACGTCAAAAATAATTGGAAAATCCAACCTTTTAATTTTCTTTGTGAATGAATAATGTATTGTACATAAATAAATTATTCCTTGAAATACAGGGGACATAAGTATAAACACCTCTATGTTAAATTCCCATAGAGGCAGGCACATTTTTATTTTTAAAGGCCAGGTATTTCATGGATCAGGGATACTATGCATCCTGATAAAGTTCCCTTGGCCTTTGGAATTAAAATCCCCCCACATCATCACACACCCTTGACCATACATAGAGATAGGCATGGGGAACATTCCATATGGTCATCTCTCTATGCAAATCAAACCAGCTATTAAGCGAACTGAAATAAAACCATGCCAAGTCACACACACACTGTCAAAGAACAGAAGGAGGACCAACTTTATAACAAAATGCCTGTTTCCTAAAACATTTACACTAAGAAGTCAAATGTTTCTTTGGTCACGTAGAGAAAAGAAAATATCCATGTTCTGTTGACGGATTAAGTTTATGTGTCTACAATCACCCCGATCTTAAAAGACAAAAACTAAGGGATGTTTGTGTCACAAGCAGCACACTCCCTAGTGGCAGTCACATGTCATTTGTAGATACTTTAATTACAAGTGTATACACCAGCTACTGTTTTAGTCATGCACTCAGAGTATGAGGAAAGTGATTATTGCCATTAACACAATAAAGGTTAAATGAAACTAGGTGTCTAAGGTGCATGTAATGAGGTCAGCTTAGCACTGCATCAGAGCATATTAAATCCATTTTTTGTGCACTGAAACACAGTTGGGGTTTAAAAATGTAATTGAAAACACACCTGTCGAGTCACTTCTGCAGCAGGGGACAGTAACTGGAAAAGCAAGTTCAGTAAAATGAGTTTCTGTTTAACGTAACTTTCTAACTTGTATTTGTTTAGGTATATATACACGGATACTGCTTAAAACAGAAAGTGGCTCCAGCAGCAGTTTGTCTTCCAACAAAGAGGTACAAGCTTGTGTGCACAAACAGATGGCAGCCTCCCAGGCGATACACTGCAGAAGTACTGCAGCTTGTCTGCAACCTGTTTAGTGGCGTCTCTATGGGGAGACAAATGAGCTTGTGTCATGCATACATATACATACTTCATGTGGAGCTGTGACACATTTATTACGTTTATTGTGTTTAGTCTGTAACACACGTTGCCCAACTAAAGTTTTAAATGCAACACATCTGTCCCTAATTCAAATGGATCCATTTGTGCAGCTATATTCTTTGGCTTTGAGTTCATGTTGTGTGTTGCACAAAGTGCACCAAAGTGTTCACAAAAACATGTGCACCTTCTGCCTACCATTCATTAGAAGACTTTGAAGAGACTAAAGTCTGACACCTTCTAACATCTAAAGACAATCATCTCACATCTAACGTTAAAGACTGGAGATCTTGCAGAGTCACAAATTGAAAGACTACAACTAGATTCTTTTGAAAAATGTAAACAAGCTGGCTAGCTACCGCCAGCGTTAGCTGGTAACTTGAGGGAAAGTGTGCCAATTTTCTGTTCTGCCATACTTCATGAATGGTAGTTAAGTTAAATCACGGGTTACACTCCCATTGGATGACGCCCCTCAGAAGGGTTGAAAATCAGTAACTTGTCCCTCTTTAGCGTTTAGCTTAGCACAGCACTAACCGTTTGGTGCTTCCTTTTGTCCTGCAAGAGGGAGAGTGCATACATTATTTGCTGACAATTTTCACGTGATTTAACTTCACTACCATAACTTAAAACTTACAATAATAACACGTTTGATTTTTTTTGGGACGTCAAGATGGGAAAAAGACAGACTGGGACTGAGTTTGAACTATTGTTAAGAGGCACAGACTGCACACATTCACAGTGACTCAGAGAGTACAGTTACTTAACTCTGTGGCAATACGTCCACGTCTATTCATAAGGTAAGTTCCCATTCATAGTCTGCCCCTGAAGAGAAATCACACGGATACTGAAGCAGCCAAATTCATGGGAAGTTTTTGCACGCAGATTTTAACATTCGTGGATTTAAGTGTCCAATGAGAGCAATCACAGAGTTTCTTTCTCCGGTAATATATACTTTAGTTGAGGGGAAATATGTGGCTAAAAGGCTTCAAAGATTCAAAGCCCAAATATTTGGGTTTTAATTGTCTCTGGCTGGAGGAAAACATTGTTATTGTACATGCACAGAAACATCTAGTAGTCTAAACACAGAACACGCTGGGGATCGTTTTGTAAACATACACACAACAGTCGCCAAATGACACAAGTGCTGGGGATTTGGAGGATAATGCTCTATTTGTGAGGACTAGTTTTCTTTCATCTGGTAAAACAGAAAAGCTGTAACTCTTGAATGATCCATTAAAATGTTGGAGGAACATTTTCCCTAATTAGCAACAGCAACACTAAATGGTCAAACCTTTATCAGCATACTCCCTCAATGCATAGATCTGTAAGTTTTTTTAGGCCTTTTGGATAGGACAGTTTAGACATGAAAGGGGAAGGAGAGAGAGAGGGGAAATGACAAGTAGCAAAGGGTTACAAGGCAGAACCCAACCTGTGGCCACTGGGTCTGCCAGGTGAGCTTCCCAGGCGCCCAGTGCATGGATCTGTGCTATACATCTCCAATAATCCTTTCGGCACTGAAGCGTGAAATGCAGAGGATTACAAAAGGATGCGAGCAGTCTTTTCAGGTATCATTGTCATTTGTAAATTACTTGAAATTATTGTGAAAAATGATCGTTAATAAGTTGTCTTTGATAAGCTATGAAATAAACTGCATGTCGTAAACTCTTTACAGTTCACATTAAAAGGGGTTATCATGTGCTGTCTGATTAATGTCAGACAATTCTCTGGTCGGGTTTACTCTTTGGAGAGATGACACATTCCTAAAAACAGCCAGCAATTATTCCTCTGCTGTAAAAGTTTATAGTCCAACACATCTATAATCAGAGAGACAAGCGGTGCAGCTCGTAAAAACACAGCGTGCCCTCCTGTGCATAAAAAGGAGCTGTTTTATATCAACATCCACAGTAAACAGACATCATCAAACCGCCGCAATATGCATAAACGAGCTGATTTAAAGCCAACAACATTCATCCAGGACATGCCCCCATGTAAACGTGTGTGATGGCCAGAGACAGATACATATCAGCTATGAAGACATATTCACATGGTTCGTGCTGGTCTCTATGCAGAGAGAGCCCTCCGCTGTGAGGAAAATGACTCCCTCGTGTTTGCTTGGCCACATAACCACATTTATCTAAAACAAAGTCGTATCAAATCATCTATGAGGAAATGGCTACCTCTGCAGAGAACACTGAATTGCTCTGTAGTTACCTGGTTGCTCTTCAGCCCGTCTCCCCCACCTCTCACTGGGTGTTTTTGTGATTTCAGATGTCTTGTTGAACAGACGATATGAGCACAGAGGCAACTCACTCAGGGTACTTGTGCTGTTCATCTTTTTCATTCACATGCAAAAATTGTACTGATCATTTCTGTAAGCAGGTGGATGTATCCAAGTTCTTACAATGAAAACTTACCATACAGACTTCCTCCAAAACCTTCAGGTTTCAGGGGCTGTCGCTGGGCAATATGGACTTTCACCTTGCGTGCGCTCTCTTCAGGTCATTGACCAGGTCCTGCCGTGTAGTTCTGGGCTGATCCCTCACCTTCTTCCTGATCATTGATGCCCCACGAGGTGAGACCTTGCATGGAGCCCCAGACCGAGGGAGATTGACTGTCATCTTGAACTTATTCCATATTCTAATAATTGAGAACAGTTGTTGCCTTCTCACCAAGCTGCTTGAATATTGTCCTGTTGCCCTTCCCAGCCTGGTGCAGGTCTACAATTTTATCCCTGAGGTTCTTCCACAGCTCTCTGGTCTTGGCCATTGTGGTTGTTGAGGTTGGAGTCTGTTTGATTGAGTGTGTGGACAGGTGTCTTTTACACAGGTAACGAGTTCAAACAGGTGCAGTTAATACAGGTAATGAGTGGAGAACAGGACTTCTTAAAGAAAAACTACAGGTCTGTGAGAGCCGGAATTCTTCCTGGTTGGTAGGGGATCAAATACTTATGTCATGCGATAAAGTGCAAATGCTGTATTTAAAAATTGTGATTTTCTGGATTTTTGTTTTAGATTCCATCTCTCACAGTACAGAAGTGTACCTGTATCAAAATTACAGACCTTTAAATGCTTTGTAAGTAGGAAAACCTGTAAAAATGGAAAGTATATCAAATACTTATTCTCCCCACTGTACATATACGTCAAGTCATGGTGAAGTAGAATCACGTAAAAAATATGCATCATAATAAATTATATTATCACAGTAATAACGATATAAATACAAAAAAATAATTTAAAAATAGAGATTCCATTACATTCTAGTGTCTCTATCTGCTGATGGTTGAAAGCTAGCTCTGAACCCTGATCTGAAGCGTTTGGAATTGTTTGGTATTGATCAGATACTTAGGTTTACATAAATGTTGATTAAATACTGTATGTATCTGACAGAAACTACTTCATCCAAATACTGGAGGTTCTGATTCAATAACTATAAAGTTTATAAGCTTAAATTATTTAAATGCTATTGGTGAACGTTTAACTGGAAGAATGTAACTTCTGAAATTGTCTGGATGCAATCTGCTAAAGAGAAACCTATCAGTATGAGTTGTTGAAACTAAAGAGTCCCTCTGAGTTCTCATGTTAACACAAGTTACGTTTACAGGGTACTGGTGTGCATGCACAAACAAAATGGATACCCTCCTAAAAACCTTGCAATGGTCAAAATCCCACAAGGTACTTTTAACCTTTAAGTCAACACAGACGAGAAGTCTTACTGTAAACGTGGTATGAATGAAAGCCTAATTGCTTCTGAGCTCATATGACAACGGATCTCCATGACAACTAAGCAAACTCCATCTGCTGATGGAAGTGAACCTGAAGTTTGGGTCTTTTTGTCAAATCAGATTCATGTCGAGTGCAACTTTCCATTACGTCAGACACAACTCTTCACACATGAACAAAAAGTACATTAAGCTTTAAATGATTATCTGGTTAACAGTTTATGTCTAGGAATGCACCAATCTGCCTGGCCAACCATGATACCTTGATGGTATTAATGACCTTATTGAGTAGATCAGTTATCTGCCTTGTCATCATAAAATGCAATGTTTCTGCTATAATTTACACTAAGTCAGTAATGGGCAGTGGCCTAAATCAATGAGGGTTTCACCAAGACTTTAAGACATTTTTAATACCACTGAGTGAAATGTACTTGTCCACTGTCATACCACTCAAATAATGAATAAAACACCTGCAATTATTTATGAATTCTGAATACATTGAGTATTCTAGCAACTGTGGCTAGAAACAGCACCATGGTTTGTTAAAGGGCTGAGGGCGCCAACTGAAACTTCCCAAAAGAAGGATTGAAAAGCCTCCTACTTGCACAATCCAGTGCAGCTCCAGCCACTTGTAGTTTTTAGCTCTATAATGTGACTCGACAGCCCACAACCACGTAAAAAGAGAAGCATGTTACTGACGTTTGTGAATGAAATGGAAGACTTTATTAACTTCTTAGGCCTCTTTTTGGTGGAACTAAATAATCCTTTTATCAAAGCCCAACCTCATGTCATCTTACAGAAATAAGAATGACTCCACTGAGTTTCACCCAGAGAGGTATGCAGATTTTAAATTTGGTAAGAAAAGATCACGGGTATTAGAGGAGTACTCAGCATCAACAGATCTCCCGAGTCAATGTATGAGAATCTGTATTGAAAGAGAAAAAGTGGAATTGATGCTTCTCTTAATGGGCATTATGAACGGAAAATCTGTAGCAACTTGGGCATACCTCTAAGCCATGTCTGATGCAGTTTATTTCATAAATCTTAAATCATTAACATGTAAAATAAATATTACTGCAATACCTAACAGCAGAGTGGGACTAAACGGATGTCTTCAGGGCAGCTCTGATAGCACTTCTCTGTAATAGAACACTCCCAACTGTGCAATTATGCACCAGTTCAGCTTTGGATGAGGCTCTGTCTCAAGTCTTAAATTAGCATCTAATAGAGCTGTCAATCTTCCTCTATAATACCATTCCAGTTCCAGTTATTTTTTTATATTCAAATAATATTTGAATATTTAATTATCAAATGCAGCCTGGTATTAATATGTACTACACATCTTAGGCGTATGCATAGTTTATGCCACTACAAGCATGTGGTTGCTGTTGCAGGTACCGTCCACTAGAGCAACTTTCAAACTTAGCCTAGCCATAAATGGGATTTACATCATAGCGCATTGCATTTCTGGCACGCCGCTCTCTGTTTACATTATTATCCATCACGAGCACACAGCAACAAACACGATCAACAGACAACTCTGTAATGAAACATTATCTAACAAGTGTATTGAAGCGGCTCTGTTGTAAAGGCTAACGTTGCTCGGTTAGCACAATGACATCTTGTTAGAAAGCAAAGCCAATATTTGTCATAAACTATGTAACAATATTGTTGGCCATGATGCTAACTACCATACTATTGATAACTAGCTAAACCAAATGGTGCTGCCACTACTGTTTTAGTGATTTAGAAGTAATCTGTTTTCTTGCAGATTGTCACGTTACTGTCATGTTTCTCCTTCCTCAGTTATAGTCAGAACCAGTCTGTAATATTGTGGAAATGACTGTGCCCTGATTTGCCAAGCATTTTGAAAAGACAAAAAAAAACGGTCAGCATCAGCTGATGATTAAAGATGATGGTGATAGCAAAGATAATAATAGTGAGGGTGATGATGACGACAATAATTTCTGAATGTGTTGGTGGATGAGAAGAAAAGCAACTGTTGACAGTTCAGAGTGAACTGTCAGCCAAATTGAGTAAAGCTGATGTGATGCCTGTGGACAAGCCTCGGCACTGCCGCCTCTCAGAATAAAACGGGAGCAAGAATAAAGGAACAATGACTCAGAAGAAAAAGAGTGGATTGAGAAAGAGATCCGAAAGACTTTGGAGTTTGAAGAAAAACTAAAAAAAAGATGACAAAAACTAAGACCAGCTGAGAAACTGAGCTACTCAGGCGCTCACCACTGTGAAACCCACCGCTCGGCCAAAATCCTCCCTTTTGATCCTATTCCACATATCATCTGTCTATGAAATGATACTCGCCAGGCGTCCAACCCCCAGGCCCCCACCCTCCCTTGAGACAACTTTCCACAAATCCCTGGATGCTGGGGTGAAGGCTCGCACACCCCCCTTTGTCTGAGCTGTGATTATTTTTGCTGGGAATCTGCCACATCAAACCCAGGCCAACTAAAGATTCCCCAGAGGAGAAAGCAGAATAAGAGATCAGCATCACCACCCACCTATGCAGGCCAAAGATAGGAATAAACCAAATGGCACCCCATTGGATGCTGCCATCTGCTAGAGAACACGCCTCAAAGACACCATCACAGGGTTTTTTTACTTAATTTTTTTCTTAAACGGCCGTGAGTCAACCCCAAACTGAGAAAAGTTTTCCCCCCCCTCCAATCCAATCCTACTTCTGCAGCCTGCTGTAATCTCTCAGATGAGGTGACTGGCCTGGCCTTATAGGGGACATATGAGCTATCTGAAGCGGAGCGGTTTGAACAAGGTCCTGAGGATTGCAACATCAGGAGATTTTACAGAATCAGCTTAGACGTGTAGAGTTGCTCTCAAGGTTTACCTGCTATCTCTCATGTCTGTACACTCTATTACACTTTAAGACTTACTAATGTATAGTTTTAGGAATGCCCTTTAAGTCAAATTCATCGTTTTCTCTTTATAATCTTATTTGAATATTTATATTCCCCTGCTCCAATTTGACATTAATGACAATTTATTAACCAGCTCTACGTTCCTACAGCAAGCCTCTGTGCTGAAAGCTCATTATTTTATTTTGTTTTGGCATTTGTCATTGCAGAAAATATCAAGATATCCAAAATCACTTTCATAAGCATCTGAGGTTAAAGTGTACCCTAAGTTTGTTCAAAAAAAAAAAAAAATAAATAAACTGGTCAGGAACAACATGTCATCCTTATTTTCTTTAAGTAGAAGGATCTGCCCAAAAAGCGGAGGGAGACACACGGGATTTGGGCGTGACGACTTATCAACAGAGTCTGATTGACCTTCAAAAGATAAAAACCACCCACACTGTAAGATTTTTACAATTCCAATTGTTTGCCTTCTAATCTAGTTTCAATCCAGTCATTACGATTATTAAGCACGCGTTTGATATTTCAGTTTGGAATCAAGTGGGAGACATAAAATGAAAAACTAGCCAAAGCAAACCGCAAACTGCTCTGAGTGAGAACAGCTTTTTCATAACCTGAATCAGATTTCTTACCTGACTGTTTTATTGTCTGGTGACAATAAAATGCTTTATGAATGATGACATGATTGAAAATGTAATAGTTAACAAATAACAAATGTGTCTGATGAAAATCCGCAAATATAACATCCGAAAAGTTTGACATGAGAAAAGACCAAGAAAAGCAGCAAGTTGTGTGTGCTTTTTGCTTTTTTGCTGGTAGAACGCGCGCCCATATAAAGAGGCTTAGTCCTCGATGCAGCGGCCGCGGGTTTGACTCCTACCTGGGGCCCCTTTGCTGCATGTCATTCCCCCTCTCTCCCCCCTTTCATGTCTAATGTGTCCTGTCAGAAATGAAGGCCGAAAAATTAACCCATTATCCAAATTGTTATCAGTTATCTTTAGACTGTGAACTGACTAATGGTTTCAGCACTAGTCAGATTAAGAAAAGATCAGATTTTCTTGTCTAAAACATCAGATGTGTTTAACACTAGAAAAACAAAGAACGGGGTAATTATCACTTAGAGCTTGGCATCATTTGGATTTTAACAAATCTGATCCTTTATGTGAAACGCAACTTAACACTTGACTCAATAACTTTATTAAACAACATATACAAACATATGTACTAAAATAAATAGACATAAATTCACTTTTATATAAATTTAATTATTATTATTAAAATACTAAATCAATCCCGTAATGTATACAGTATATAAACATAAAATGTAATACTGTAGATCATTCCCATTGTCACCAATTCCAGATCCAGCTATTTAAAATTGGTTAGGATTGGGGCATGCTGAGACTGAATGAGTCATTATATGTGATTTTATTAAATCAAATAACAGATGTGTGTCACAGATAAAACATGTCATGGAGCATTATAGCATGAGAAACTATCTACCATAATCGGAGTCTTTGAACTCGCAATTTTGATTTGAAAACGATTGATCGTTCAGTCCTAATCTGTGTTCACGCTCGTTTTTCTTATGGGGCTTCTCGGTTCTTAACCAATATACCAATATACAGTGTACATGTATATAGTATATATCTCTGAGCTACAGTAAATTATTGTCTCTATCATCACACTATAACAGCAACATTTATTTTTTCCTGGCCAGACTATTCTTCTGTGTCTTATCAAATCATAGTAGCAGGGAGATTTGCCAGGCCCTTGAAAAAAGAAAGAAAGAAAAAAACAAAACAATTTTCACAGGGTAAATAAATAATGAAAAATAGCGGATAGAATATATCAACAACACAACGTTAGCAGAAGTGGGTAAACATTGATTCAGCCAAGAATCACAGGCAATTATCTCATTCCTGCCCGGCGTTCCTGTTGTCCAAGGCAATCCGCTCTGAGGTAACAGTCTGTGTTTAACCTCACCGGGTGATCGAACGCTTCTCATTCAGAGCACTTGAATCGGCCTCCTGTTGCAGAGGAAGATCAATATGGGGAGAACTGCATCTAATCAAGCTCTGATTCCTTTCTTAACGTTGATGGCAATTGGCTAGCGTGTCATTTTGTTTTGTCAAGTGGGTTTGGTTTCAATAGATTTAAATTATCACCCAGCAGAAACCGACCTTTGTTTTCCCGAAAGCGTCGTTACTCAAATCAGGCAAATCACACGCAACGTCAACTAACATGACTGTGCTCTGATACACCTGTGTGCTGAACAAAATCGTAATCTTGATTTCCCTTAATGATACAGCATTGCAATTCCACCAGGAACACTTTATGTAATAATGTGGGGTAATTGGTCAACTGTGATTCAAGTTTTTTCATACAAAAGTCAAACAAGAATGTATCTATTCCCGCCACTGTACAGCATTGTTTCTTGTTTTTTTTATTGACTGCAGACAAGGAGAGGTTGAAGGCATTTTAGGAGCCACATACTGTATGTTTATTTTGGTCTTATTTATGTTATTTATTGATTACTGTGCCCTTATGCATTGTAGGTGGTGGGAATGTTCATTGCGGCTTGACCGGAAGTGATAATATATTTGTTTGCTTTACATGTTCACCTGGGGTTTTTTGGACTTTGACAGAGAGGGGTGAGCTTGGGAGCGAACACTTTCGTACTAACGTACATATTTCGAGTTACATTTGGTAACTGCAGTACAAGTTGTATTTTACGTGTGGGGGAATAAATTATTGCAATACAATCTTGAGCGCGTCACAGTGTGTTTATGCACCTCTCAGGGTTTGGTTTCTCGCGGCAGCACTCTGTTGGGCTGCTTACAGCCGCAACAGGCATGTCAGTGCATTCCTCTGTGGTGGAGTAATCACAGTCTCTGCAGCTCTGAGCTCTAAATCTCTATGGAAAGGAATGTGGCATAATCCAACACACCCACATATATCATCATGCATGTACGCGTTATGTATTGCATCATTATGTATCAGCTATTAAAGCGACAGACATCCCCAGTCGTCCAATTACTGGCACAGTAGTGTTTGACTCAGCAGATACCCAAACAAGCAACCACTCTATCCTAAAATGATCTTAATGGGGCTATGACAATGAAACCTGCTAATTTAACTCCACGTGTACATAATTCTAGCTTTCAAACTAGTTATAGGCAGCTGTTGCTCAGGAGGTGGAGCAGGTCGTCCACTCAGCCGACAGGTGGAAGTTTGATCCCTAGCTCCTCTTGTCAACATGTCGAAGTCCCCTTGGGCAAGACACGGAGCTCCTGATGGGCAGACCAGATCCTTCCATGGCAACTCCATCGCAAATTGTAAAGAGCTTTGTCCTTTAAGGTTTTAAAGCACTATACACAGTAAGTACAGTCCACTCACCATCCACTATTCAATTTTCTGATTGACTGTGAGGTCCATCTTGGTTTACCAAACTGCTGAGACAGTCAGTCTGTTGCAGTGGAGAATGAACAGTTTCTGGCTGCCTGCAGGCTCACGGTTGCATTGACCACTCTGCTGGATTTGGGGTCTACAGTGCATCCAGGGTTTTCCCTGCCATTATAAAGTTTAGGTGCACACCCGAACAGTTTTGGGCTGCACCTAAGCCAAATGAATGTAACTAAAAAGACTTTTCACAGCTGTAATGATTGCAGTTTGACTTCTTTAGAAAGTTTTGATGTTATTTATTTATTTGGTTATGTATGTATTTATTTATTTATTATTTGCTCTAGCTTTTACAACATCTTAGACAACGATATGGTAATAAGTCTTGCACTGCCACGTTTTTTTTCCAACAATAAAAGACTGATTAAAAGAGAGAGCTCATAGACAAACGAGAAGGAGTGTCGATGATGATCCACAAACTTCCTTTGACCATGAAGCCAATTGTTACTGTACAATTTTTGCTTTATCGGCAAAGTGTGTGAAGTGGATTCTACTCACAGAATGATGGCTGATTCATAAGAACGGATTCAACAGAGGTTGAATGTGTATCGGCATGTCATCGGCGTTACATACGTCTCGTGTTTGAAATATCTATATTGCCACTGCACTGCATTTTTATAAAGTATGATAATCTGGTCTTGGGTCACATTGCTTGCCCATGTCCAGTTGCCGTCTCACTCGCTCTGATTCATAGAAATCAAGTTAACATTACATCCAGTAACTACTGTTATTCTGTGTTTTTCGCAGTGGCACCCGCCACAACAGAAAGTTACCAGTGGAATCACTGCTACAAATACAGATTTTCCTCTCCTACAGCTTTCCAAATTACAATAGAAAATGTAGGCAAATGTCAGCAGTGGGGACCTGATCTGTTTGCTTGTTTGAAATATATTGGTATACCTTGAAAAGTCAACACACCACTCTAGTGAGATGGTGGTGACATGCTGAACTGCTATTCTGCTGTGTTTAGAATAAGAACTACTTTTTGATCTGGCATGTTTGCTCAGAGCTGTCAAATCTTGGCTGTGGTACCAATTTCTATAAAATAAACCATTTTCACCTGTCACTTTGATCTAAAGAGAGAAGTCTGTCCCTTGAGATTATGTAGTTCTTCACTATCTACATTTTATTTTGAATTACTCTTTTCTTATTAGATGATGTGTTTCTTAACCACATAACGAATTAAACTCTGAATACGACTGTTATGGGCTGTAAAGGTAACTACCAATTCAACACATCCTTTTAGCAAATGGTGTCAATTCAATTTTAAGTATTTAGGGAATAGAAATGGCATGTGGAAGCAACAAAGCTCTTGTGAGTTAACCTTGAGAATATTCACTAAAGCAAACATTGCAATAAAACTGCAATAACCTGTGAAAAGTTTGCTCTGAGCTTTTAAATTCATTGCGGTTTGCTCTCACTGCCGTGTCAACCTTTCACAGTAACCTTTTCATCCCTTTCCTGCAAATATTTTTTCTTTCTGACAAATCGTTGCGATAAACTCCTGGTGCCATGTTCTGAAGTGTAGCTGTTGGCAGTACAGAGAGTTTGTTCTCTCTGCATCAGACAGAGGAGAATTTAAGGAAACAACTGTTTCCTGACATGCTGGGTAGAAGGTTCCAATGATATACTGTATTGCCAGCGCCCAGTTCACTCTAGGAACATGTGCTGTCTGGTTGCCTCCTAAACTTCTTGATAACATTTACTGTAGTTGCTTCACTTTGGTCTTTATCTTGGTTGTGATTAAAAACAGCCAAGATTTACTGACACCCCAAGCGTTTATCTAATACTCTAGTAAGTTTTTTTTTTAAGGTCAAAATTAAAATACATTTTAAATGTCAATGTTTTATCCCATCTGTAATTTAAGCACTCCCTGTGTTTCTCCATGTTACAACTGGAATCACAGGGTAACATGCAGAGGGCTGAGGTTACAGGACTACCCTTTTCTTTGTGTTGTGACAGTCTGGACAGAGCCTGACCGATTAAGGATTTTTAAGGCCGATACAGATACAAATATTTGGTCATTTAAAAATACGATTTATTGGGCAATATATTTTTTTCTTAAATCTAGAAACGCGTAACAAAAACAGATTTCCCTAACATTAGTTATTTGTAGTCATTTATTAGTTATCACTAAAATAGTATGATAATTTGTTTTATTGTCACAACAGAACAGAGGAACATCCAAATATATTAAAGTTCTGATGAATAAAAATAAAACATATAAAAACACAAACTTAAAATATAAAACTTGAAGTCCTTTAAACAAAAACACAATAACAAAAAAACAGGGGACATTGTACAGTGCCTGGTGGACAAACTATGCAGCGCCAAAACTCATAACATGGTTGTCCGATTTTATTGTTTCAAATATTCGACAAATAAATGATTCTGATGAATGAATGAATATATATATATATATATATATATATATATTAAAAAATAGCTGCAATAAAAATGTTTGAATATGAAATACGAATTACCTTAAAAAATATATTTATAAATAGATACAGTGTTATCATATTATAGATATTTATACAAAAATATATGTATAAATATCATCCATATTTGTAAATTCTTTTGTACCTTTCTCCTGACTGATATCATGAACAATGAGATCCCTCTGATGGTTTGGAAGCTCTCTGCAGACCATATTTATGGGTGAAATTGTGCGTAAGGCATCTTTATCCTCACTCTTATTCCCTTAAGAATGTTAGTGACACAATCATTACAGGTATTTGAAACCAATATCATAAGCCAAACTACGTTATATGCATTGGTCCTGTTTGAAAGTCGGGTACGAGTATTGTGGTAGAGCAACACTATTACCAAGCCAGCCTTCTTTAATTGTAACCACAACCTCCCCAATACATCCCATTACAACAGACAGGTTGGGGTTGACAGGGCAGAGTAGTAAGAAAACTCACATGCATAATTTATGGCACTCTTACCTCACATAAACCATACATACAGTGGTGTGAAAAAGTGTTTGCCCCCTTCCTCATTTCCTGTTCCTTTGCATGTTTGTCACACTTAAATGTTTCGGAACATCAAACCAATTTAAACAATAGCAAGGACAACACAAGTAAACACAAAATGCAATTGTAAATGAAGGTGTTTATTATTAAAAGGTGAAAAAAAACAAACCATCATGGCCCTGTGTGAAAAAGTGATTGCCCCCCTTGTTAAAACATACTATAACTGTGGTTGTCCACGCCTGAGTTCAATTTCTCTAGCCACACCCCGGCCTGATTATGCCACACCTGTTCACAATCAAGGCATCACTTAAAAAGGGCTGCTTGACACAGAAGGTCCACCAGAAGATCCTTAAAAGCTACACATCATGCCGAGAACCAAAGAAATTCAGGAACAATTGAAGATGAGAAAGAAAGTAATTGAGATCTATCATGGAAAGGGTTATAAAGCCATTTCCAAAGCTTTGGGAATCCAGCGAACACAGTGAGAGCCATTATCCACAAATGGCGAAGACATGGAACAGGGGGAACCTTCCCAGGAGTGGCCGGCCGCCCAAATTACCCCACGAGCGCAGCGACGACTCATCCAAGAGGTCACAAAAGACCCCACAAAACGTCCAAAGAACTGCAGGCTCACTTGCTCAGTTAAGGTCAGCGTTCATGCTCACCATCAGGAAAAGACTGGGCAAAAATAGCCTGCATGGCAGAGTTCCAAGGAGAAAACCACTGCTGAGCAAAAACACATCAAAGCTCGTCTCAATTTCTCCACACAAATCTTGATGATCCCAAGACTTTTGGGACAACATTCTGTGGACGATGAGACAAAAGTGGAACTCTTTGGAAGGTGTGTGTCCAAGTATATCTGGCATAGAAGGAACACTGCATTTCATAAAAAGAACATTATACCAACAGTAAATATGGTGGTGGTGGTAGTGTGATGGTCTGGGGCTGTTTGCTGCTTCAGGACCTGGAAGACTTACCGTGATAAAAGGAACTATGAATTCTGCTGTCACCAAGAGATCCTGAAGGGAATGTCCGACCATCTGTCCGTGTACTCAAGCTGAAACGAACTTGGGTTCTGCAGCAGGACAATGATCTAAAACACCAGCAAGTCCACTACCGAATGGCTGAAGAAAAACAAAATGAGAGACTTTGGAGTGGCCAGCCAAAGTCCTGACCTGAATCCTATTAGATGTTGAGGTATGACCTTAAAAAGGCCGTTCATGCTCGAAAACCTCTAATGTAACTGAATTGGACAATTCTGCAAAGATGAGTGGGCCAAAATTCCTCCAGGAGGCTGTAAAAGCCTCATTGCACGTTATCGCAAACGCTTGGTTGCAGTTGTTGCTGCTAAGGGTGGCCCAACCAGTTATTAGGTTTAGGGGGCAATCACTTTTTCACACAGGGCCATGATGGTTTGGATTTTTTTTTCACCTTTAATAAGAAACACCTTCATTTACAAATTGCATTTTGTGTTTACTTGTGTTGTCCTTGACTATTGTTTAAATTGGTTTGATGTTCCGAAACACTTAAGTGTGACAAACATGCAAAGGAACAGGAAATGAGGAAGGGGGCAAACACTTTTTCACACCACTGTATATGGTTTAAGGTTATGAAGCTGCAGAGCCCTTACCCATCTGCAGCCAATGTGGCCCTTGCACAATGTTACTTAAATCACACAAAGCTCCTAGACCTTGCTGACTGAACTATAGAGGAGGCAGAGGAGTCCGTTTCCATTTGAATTCCGTCCGCCTTCTCCTCTTGGTAGATTTAAGGGGGGAAAAAAGGGACCATGGGCATTAACTACCTGAACTAGTGATCCTCCTTAAAAGCCCACACAACCTCTGCTTTTTCCTCGCACAGCAGTAAATTGCAAAGGAATGTGGCCCCAGCATTAGATCAATAAAACTTCTTTTCAATTTAACAAGTACAGATGTTAGCAATTCTACTAGGCATACCCTGCTACATTTTAAGTGAGCATTCATAACCATGAATGTTTGAACATGTGTGTGTATGTGCTGGCGTTTCAGGAAAGCTTTTTCTGTACGAGTCTGTAATCTCAGGCATCGGACATGTGATCCCCTCTATGTGTGAGATTATAGGAGCTTAATCACTGTGAAGATTAACCTTATCAGAAATCACATTTCTTCACAGTTTCAATTATAAGAACAAACTCGGGAGTTAGAGTAGGACAGCAAAAAAATGATCGGTCCAAGTGTATAGAAATGACTATATTTTCCAGCTTTGTTAACATCTAAAAATCATCTTTAAAAAGAGGAACATCGCTAAGATTGAGGATTGGGGAACTTTCATCTCCATGTTTTTTGTGTTAGGCCAATTTCGCATCAAGAGTCATTATTAAGTGGTTACACCAGATGAATATTTCACTAAGTGAGAAACACAGCTGCACAGTATCTTCAGGATTTGTTTATTGTGACAGATTTGCAGTGTTACTCATGGTAGCCATTTGCAATAGTTTCTATTAGGGATGCAACGTTTCACAGAAATCACGGTTCGGATCACAGGTTTGAGCCATTGATTGGATCAATTTTTGGATCAGCACAAAAAAGGGGCGACAATATTATTTTTTAATGCTTTCCATTTATTATTTAAAGAATTGTCATAAATTAGTTTGTTCAAGTCAAGGAGGGGAGTCCACTTTTCCAGGGAAAACAAAGGACCCCCCCTTAAAGGCTTGTTTTAATCCAAACCACGATATTTTTCCTAAACTTAACTAGTCATTTTGGTGCACTATTCCTTCTTCCTCATTAAAACAATGCTTGATGCATGATGTCTCCCACTGAAAAGTCCTCTCTTGTTGGTGCGTGTTGTTTTTAGGTATTTAATATCAATCATATAAAAAAAACTATTTTTCTTGTAAGGAAAGACTGTTTCTGTAATTTCAGTTGTGTTATAGTTTTCCCATAAACTGTTGCTAACTTAATAGAAAAATGGCAGGGTTTTTCCTGCATAGAGAAAGTTTACGCACCCCCCAAAGAGGTTAGAGCCAGCGCCAAAGGAAAAATCACAAGCGCCAAAATGTCTGATTTTCAGCTGCCAGCCTTCTGCTATACACACGCGGCTGGTGGTGATTTGAGTGGATCTGAACGCTCCCCTGTATAGCGCTAATGGGATCTCCGTTTGCAGTCAGGTTGTGCAGGACTCTCACAGTGACCATGCATCACCCAAGGACCAGCAGCGCAGCGAGAAGCTGCTGCTGCTGACGGACGCAGAACTCTCCTTCCGCCGGGCCGCCGACTGCTGCCGGTCTGCGCGGCGGAGTGCGTTGCCATCTATCAGTATTAACTTTAGACAGTTTCATGACATCAAAACGTCTCGTAATTTGTTTTAACAACTGATGCGAGTTGTTTCAAGTGCTTTAGCGGCATTGGTTGACTCCCTGAATAAACTCTCTGCTGAGCGCCGTTCAAGTAACAGTAGCAGTTAAACTGCATTTCACACTATGATGGTTACATTTGCAATTAATCCGCAGTTCACATGCATGGCGAACCGTAGCGGCGGTCTAAAACTACTGTATGCCTTTAGTCTATTCAACATCACTGACACTTTTTTGATAAATATTTAAAAATAGAAAACATTACACTTCATAACATTTTGTATTCATAACACTATTGTATAAATTATCTTCCCTTACTGCATTATATTCCATTTTATAAAAATAAAAAAATGGTTAGCTGCTGAATTTTGTATTTTCCTTGACATAAATGAAGACATTTTCACCATACATTTGTGCCTGAAAAAGTCTTTGATGCTTCAAATTTTCTGAGGGAAGACCCCCCCCCCCCCCC
>NC_045742.1:10248981-10250640 GCF_008692095.1 Etheostoma spectabile
ACATATGTCCCCAGAAAGGCCAATTTAAAAGGACTACCACAGACGGATGGTCCGATTGTGGCCGATAACTATCGTGATGTCATGACAGACATAGTGATGCCTCTCTTTGTAAATATTACAGCCTTGCTTCTCCTTATCTTACATGAGAAGAATCTTTTTAAATGGTTTGCTTTGTGAAAGTTCATATCAACTTCCTCCTCATATAAAAACACAGACAAGCATCTATTCATAAAATCTCCTACAAGATTGAATACTAAAACAATAAATCTAAAATCATGTTAGGAACCTCATGTATAACATGAGAGCAGCTCTAAGATATCTGAAGAGGTTCCAAGGGTAAGATCAGTAATTCAATTAGACTCAATGAAAAGCACACAGCATTCCTCACAGGGACTGCTGGATGCCTTCCAACCATTCTTCTACACTTGTATTAGATTCAGTTGTTGGAAATTAGATTTTTGCCCAGTGGATTCAAATCTTCCGCACTGGGAATGTTAAAATTTGCTGTAAAAAGGTCAGCAGGCATCCTTTCCAGCAATGACCTCACTGAGGGCAGGTTTGATGCAAGATTGGATCAGAATTGGCATGCAGTACTGCGGAGCACATTTTAAAGTTAGCGTGTAAACATTATCAAGTGAGGGGAGACAGAGGAATGGGCTCACTAAGCCCCGTCTGACAGCATTATCATGGTCATTGGTAACAGTGGAGGGCACTATGTAAACAGCTTTCTCTCCCAGATGCCAATAAATCCAGAGCCATTACAGGCAGGAGTGAGGCATCTGTTTGCATGCTAACAGAAAGTTTCTAGAGAGAGAGAGAGAGAGAGAGAGAGAGAGAGAGAGAGAGAGAGAGAGAGAGAGAGACCTAGGAGACCCAACACCCCCCATCTGCCTCTGTTGCTAGGATACCAGTTCTACTGGCTCTTAAGTAAATCAGGGTGACTGGTGGCAGAGACGGCTGTAAAAAATAAACATAAGCTGTGGTAACAAAGTAAAAGTACCTTCCAACTTAATGAACCACGTTCATTCTGCTGGTTTCAATTTTAAGGGTAAGTTTTTCGTCAAGTCAGGTGCCCATATGAACATTGAAGCAGGTTTTAAGGCATCAGCAATCTGAGTTAGACACACACACACACACACACCACATCACACAACAACACACAACACACCACACACACACACACACACACACACACATACACACACACACACACACACACACACACACACACACGTGATGTAAAAAGATTAGATAAAATAAATCCTGTCAGAACTTTTTCCACTTTTAATATGACCTATAATGTAAACAGTTCTATTGAAAAACAAACTGAAGTCTTTGAGGTTAAAAAACAAAAACCTTACAATAACCTGGTTGCATAATTGTGCACACCCTCTTATAACTGGGGATGTGGCTGTTTTCAGAATTAACCAATCACATTCAAACTCATGTTAAATAGAAGTTATTACACTTGCCATCATTTAAAGTGACGGATTAATCACAAATAAAGTTCAGCTGTTCCAGTAGGATTTTCCTGACATTTTACTAGTTGCATCTCAGAGCACAAGCCATGGTCCACAGAGAGCTCCCAAACCATCAGAGGGCTATCATTGTTGAAAGATATCAGGTAGGAGAAAGGTACAAAAGAATTTCCAAAGCATT
>NC_045742.1:10250650-10251224 GCF_008692095.1 Etheostoma spectabile
TGGAACACAGTGAAGACAGTCATCAAGTGTTGAAAATATGGCACAACAGAGACATTACCAAGAACTGGACCTCTCTCCAAAATTGATGAAAAGACAAGAAGAAAACTGCTTAGGGAGGCTTCCAAGAGGCCTACAGCAACAGTAAAAGTTGCTAGCTGCAGGCATTTCTGGCAAGTACTGGCTATGTGCTACACGTGACAACAATCTCCCGTATTCTTCATACAAATGGGCTTTAGAGTAGGGTGGCAAGAAGGAAGCCTTTTCTTACAAAGAAAAACATTTAAGCATGGCTGACGTTTGCAAAAACAAACATCAAGTCTCCCAACAGCATGTGGGAAAATGTGTTATGGTCTGATGAAACCGGTGAAAAGGTTGAACGTTTTGGCCATAATTCCAAAAGATATGTTTGGCGCAAAAACAACACTGCACATCACCCAAAGAACACCATACCCACAGTAAAGCACAGTGGTGGCAGCATCATGCTTTGGGGCTCTTTTTCTTCAGCTGGAACCAGGGTCTTAGTCAGGGTGGAGGGAATTATGATCAGTTCCAAATACCAGGCAATTTTGGCACA
>NC_045742.1:10251234-10251326 GCF_008692095.1 Etheostoma spectabile
GCTTCTGTTAGAAAGCTGAAGATGAATAGGAAGTTCACCTTTCAGCATGACAACAGCCCAACAACCCAAAGCACACATCCAAATCCACAAAA
>NC_045742.1:10251336-10254445 GCF_008692095.1 Etheostoma spectabile
ACCAAAAGAAGATTAAGGTTTTGGAATGGCCCAGCCAGAGCCTAGACCTGAATCCAGTTGAACATCTGTGGGGTGATCTTAAGAGAGCTGTGCACCGGAGATGTCCTTGCAATACAACAGATTTGGAGCACTTTTGCAAAGAAGAGTGGGCAAATATTGCCATGTCAAGATGTGCCAGGCTGATAGACTCCTACCCAAAAAGACTGAGTGCTGTAATAAAAATCTAAAAGTGCTTCAACAAAGTATTTAAGGGTGTGCACACTTATGCAACCAGGTAATTGCACGTTTTTTTTTCTCCCTCAAATTTCAGTTAGTTTTTCAATTGAATTGTTCACATTAAGAGGTGAAAAAAGTTCTGACATGATTTATCTTTGATTAATTTTCACAAAAACCAGCCATTTTAACAGGGATGTGTAGACTTTATATATCCACTGTATGTATATCAAATCATTTGTAAATTAAAAAGTTACTAACTATAGCTCCTTCATAAAATGTAGTGAAGTGAAAAGTATAATAGCTCTCTGAAATGTAGTGATGTGGAAGTATAACATAGTCTAAAACATTTAAAATAATTAAGTACCTCAAATTTATAGTTAAGTACAGTACCGGAGTAAATGTAGGCACCTTTGTTACGTTCCACCACTGGAAAATGAGGAGTGACTACAGCAAGTAAAACTGTGAAATCATCTTTTATTGAGGCGGTGGTTGTGTAGCACTCGACTTGTAAGATACAAAAAAGCAAACTGCACTGATACACTCGTCTCTCTGTCCCCTTGTCTGCTGCTTGTGACCCATGACCATTCTCCCCACACATCCATCGTCGAACGGTTATTGAACAATTATGGACATTGATTTTCTCTCTCTGCTCAGCACACCTCTGTATGACAGCTGGCCTTTGTAAGTGGCCTCACTGGACTCCTGACTGCTGCCCTGTGGCCACGCTATTTGCACAAAGATTTTACCAATTTAACGCGCTAATCCTGCCCCGTCTCCTCAATCTGTACAGTAAAGCTCTTTGAAACAATTTCAACTTCTCATTCGGTATACACACTTTTTGCTTCTTTGCAACAAAATTTCGTTTTCTTTTATTATTATATAATCATTGCTGAAACTTTCACTTCCCCAAAATATTAACCCATCTAAGTCCTATCACATCATATGACAATACGTCAAAACATAACTTATTCAGAGTAGCTCTGCCTGTAGCTGTTCGCAGGATCCTTTCAGTTTTCAATCAAAACGCTACACTGACTGATATGTTTGACAATCCAATTCATCTTTCATGACTTTTTTTCATAAAGCTTTTTGTTTCATTCAGGCATTATCTTTTAAATCTGACAGTGAGCTCCCAGGGATTTGGAGTCTAAGTTAAAACATTTTGTGTTGAAGCTGAAGCCACACACTTTATCACTCATGTTATGCAAACAGTAACTGGACATCCTTTTCTGACTTTTTTTTAAAGATTATTTTTGGGGCATTTTTCCTATTATTACATAGTGACAGTAGATGGACAAAGGTAGGACAGAGATGGGGGAGGACACGCAGTAAACACTTTCCCCTATATCACTGCATATTGATGCAATTTAGCACAAACTGCACAACTGTGAACTGAACCTCCCACTCCTACCAAGTGATTTACTCAGCAAGAACCAACAGCAAGAAAATGCAATGCAATTAACAGACTGTGACTCAAGCCATTAGCACAAAGCAGTGTGAAACAGCTTGATACCATTTCCTGTAAAGTGGAGGCGTTTCACAAAGCAAGTAAGCCAGAAATACAGCTTCCTTCATTTTATGAATGTTTGATGTCCTTGTGAGCAACACAGGTCAGCAGCACTGTGTTATTTGTACGCAAATTGTCAACACATTATTGCGGCAGCCACAGAATGACACAAACAATGACTTAACTAGCAGAAATTATTTTCAAAATAGATGGATGTAAGCAAGGACTGATAAAACTATGAATGCTCATGTGTAATAACAGAAATTGAAAAGAAATAGAAAACAGCAAATCCACCTGGTATGCAACAGCAGGCAAAGTCATGTCAGCTATGCAGCAGATGATTATTACCTTTTACTTCACAAGAATTCAGGCAGACAATCTTTTTTCTGTGAAATGATATGTGGCCTCGATAAACATCAGATGACCATCAGTAAATACATACAAGGTGGTTCAGCAGTAGGAAGTGTACAGCAGTACCTCAGTAGTTTAGTTGTGATCATGATATGAAGATCAGTAAAAAGCAAGCTGTCACATAAATGTTACCTTGGGTAAAATATTTCTACAATGCTAAGCTGTAAAATGAATATGAGCAAAAAGTCATGCCAGGTTTGCCATGAATAGGGCTGGGCGATATGGTCAAAATCAATACCAATATTAACATGACTCTTTATAAAATTTATATTTGCAATGGCAAATTTGCAGAAGCTCTCTTAAAATAATCACACTGCTGATCAAAACAACAACTCAAAACAAAAACTATACAACATCGAACTTTTTTTTTGATTATAACTTGATTGGAACATGACATAATTTAATGATCATATTAATCCACCAAAAGTCAACACATGATAATGATTTAACCCATCCCAAGCGTGCAAATGGATTAAATCCTCAATTATATGTAAATTCATGTTGTGATTTTCTGGAAAAATAAATTGCGAAACTGTCTAGAGAAAAAATATATTGTTTTTTGGAATGTACTGTTATATTGCCTAACCCTACCATGAAGCCAATATTAGAGGGCTTTAAGTGAATGACCAAGACAACAGTCAAGTTTGCAACTAAATAGCACATAATGCCTTAGTTTTTTCAGGTCATCATAACACACACAAAGCCTATTCAAACATGTGTATATTTCACCACCTTATAAATCCAAACTAGCATAAAGCATCATGATGCACTTGCCAGACAACAACCACAGCAGGACATGAGCTCAAGCACAACAATAAATGAAATCACAATCAAAACAAAAGCAAACAACACAGATTGATATCAAGCAGAGAAAAATATCAGCTAGCAACCAACAACCATGAGCAAATTTGCGCAAAACAAGCCAACAGCAGTTAGCATCGCAGCCATACTGCAGGGCTGCCAACTCTCACGCAT
>NC_045742.1:10254455-10254552 GCF_008692095.1 Etheostoma spectabile
ACACACGCATTTGACTGGTTTCACATGCTCACGCCACCCACCCGATTTCTCATGCTGAAGTGTCAACACGGTTGGTCAAATTTCTAAAAGATGAGTT
>NC_045742.1:10254562-10254653 GCF_008692095.1 Etheostoma spectabile
TCTACCTGTTGAGCCACTCGTGATCAACTAGTTGTGTTTTCAGAGACGATGAGGGGGAATACTGGCAGATACTGGGAAACATTGGGCCACT
>NC_045742.1:10254663-10269878 GCF_008692095.1 Etheostoma spectabile
TCTCTAACCTCTGTGCATCTCTAAATGTAACCGTAAATAATTCATTTAATGTTTCATAAAATGAACAAAGTCTTTATTTTCCAAAAAAATGAAATACAGGAAGTGTGGCACAGAGAGATGGGCCGAACATTGCTGAACCTTGGCACAAAACTTGAGAAAGACTGTAGTATAACACATGCACAACATGAGCCATACTGTGTCGTTTATCTTATTTTTCAGTCTATTTTCTGCTGGACCTTGTAGTGGGGAAAGGCCTTGATTGAAGACTTCATTTCCCTCACTGCCTAATCTAAAGAGGTTTGGCCACCAGTCCCCCTGGTGTCCAAAAATGGTTATTTCCATTTATTTAGTTTTAAAGGACTTGAATTTATGTAAAACAGTGGTTCTCATTCTTTAGAATTTCAGTGGTCTTAGTTGATCCCTTTAGTATACCAACTGTAATTTAACTTTAGGTCCCTGGTCCCTACACTAAGAACCGTGTGTGTGTGTGTGTGTGTGTGTGTGTGTGTTGTGTGTGTGTGTGTGTGTGTGTTGTGATGTGTGTGTGTGTGTGTGTGTGGTATTCAAGAGAGAGAATATGAGAAGGAGGACATTTGTGTGAGGTGGATCTGTTCACCACAGACCCGGCTGTGACAATGGCACAGAATAAACACATCACGGAATTATATTAAATCAAATGAAAGTGAAGCAAGTCAGTCAGTCCTGACACAAACATTTAAATAGAGACATGCAGCTTTAAATTTTTGTAGCACACCAATAGCAAATTCAAGGCATAAAGATATTGGGCCGTTTGTATCAACAGCTCTTAACAGGGCTTAATCATTTACAACAATACAACAGGATAATTAAATATAGGTCCGACCTTTTTCTGGTTTTCCAATAAAAAGGCTTTACGTGCATGTAAAAAACACAATTATCTCCAATAATTTGTATAAACTTTCAGTTAAACTGTTACTGAACAGTTGATGCCAATTTACTGCACAGCGGCAGCATAATAATAAACCAGCATTCTTACCTTGTGCTGCAGTCATAACACAAAAAAATTCCTCATCTCTGAAACGTCTACCAGGAAAATGTGACCCGGAGGCTACAGCACTGAGTTCTCTCCGCATCTGCCCTGCTGTTGCTAGCTTAGCTAACAACATTAGCTGCCTGGTTGTCTGTTGCTAGCAGGTCGCTCTGGGAGTGTGGAGGTGGAGAGGTTCTGCTAGCTAAGCTAACAACATTAGCTGCCTGTTCGTCTGTTGCTAGCAGGTCACTCTGGGAGTGTGGAGGTGGAGAGGTTCTGCTAGCTAAGCTAACAACATTAGCTGCCTGTTCGTCTGTTGCTAGCAGGTCACTCTGGGAGTGTGGAGGTGGAGAGGTGCTGCTGCTACTTCTTTCAGTTACAGTTGCTGAGTTTTCTTCCTTCGATCCTTTAGGCTTTTTAGCCTGTGGTTGATTTATAAAGAAATCCAAAATGTGCTTTTGTGCCATGGATAGCGAACGTCAGTAGGTTACTGTTGACCCGCTGGGAAATTTCCCACAACTCTCTTCACTCATCAGCGTCAGAGGCACGCAGCGCGGCCTTGCTCTTGGCAAAAAAATCGGCAGATTCCTTCTAATCAAATTATGTTTATCGCTTACTTACCAAATTGTAAAATGTATTACATTTAATTTCTTATGAAAGGGATTAGGTTTATAATAAAAATCAATTTATTAACAATAAATGTTTTTGTTTTGTTTTTTTTTTAATTATGGTTGTAGTTGTTTGTCCTTTTGCTGGGGGGTGCTGCAGCACCCTCCGCAACCCTAGTTCCCGGGGCCATGCAAAGCTCCCACAGTGGGACAGAAAACCACTCCGGTAGAAGTGCGCAGTTTGATGGCTAACCGCCGCCCGTCGACGTTACATGTCAAACAAAGTCCTACCTACTTATTTCCTCCACAAGGTTGTCCAAAACCAGAAGCAACATGAAGGGACGCGATTGTTGACAGGTGAGCTTAATTAGTTGTAGTAAATGAAAGCGGTGGGAGGCGCCGTCGATTTAAATACACCGCCATATTCACACATCCGGCGTGCCTGGGTGTGGTGCTCCTGATAGGCCGGTGTCTCATTGATATCCCGGCTCTCCACTCTGTTGTCCGGGGGAGACTGGACCGGACAGTCGCTGTACAGAGGTGGAAATAGTACTCAGGTCATGTGAAAGTAGCATGTTTCACGTTGCACACGCACAACTGCACAACAATTACTGACCAGTCGGTTGTAAATCTTAAATCTTAGTCTCAACAATGCTCGCTCCCTATAAAAATAAAATCACGCCAGTAAAATAAAAGCAAATAAATCTAAGACATGAAATAGTGCACGTTTAAATATAGGGATAACATATGTCATGAATAAAATTAAATACTATATCTGTATCTAATATAATATGTCTTAGACAGGTGTACAATAATTGCAAAATGAATAAACTGAATTTAATTTAATTTTAATTTTAAAATTAAATTAAATTCAGTTTATTCATTTAAAGAATAATAAATAATGTTTACTTGTGTAGTAAATGTATGTATGCACAAGCATATAGGCCTATACACACATAATGGTAAACAGGTTGTACAACAGTAAGTAAAAATATATAGTTAAAGTTAGCAATTCCGCAGTGTAAATATATCATTGCCAATTTATAATGCTAATTAGAGTAGACTGCAACTGGGTACATTGGCACTGGGTTCAACTTCCTGCAGCCTGCCCAGTCTGTGTTTGCCCAAGTCTGGCTCAATAGATGTTCATTATAAATAAATAAAGGCTGACATCCAGCGTGTGATGCCCCTCCCCTTCTGCTCTCAATGGGAGATGTGGAAATGTGAGACTAGTATTTGTATGACCAGCACTGAACAGAAGATGTTACCTTTACAGTATTATTAATCACATATGGTGCCATATTGGACTTTAAAAGGAGCCACTTGAAGTGTGTGTTAATTCCTACATGCTGTTGTTTTCATTATTTTTCAGACAGTAAGAAACTGTGTTGTGGTTCCTCTTGGCCCAGCCTTTTGTGAGAGAAATAAAAAGCATTCAGATTTCATAATCATACGGTGTTGTTGTTGTCATCCCTCTTTTTTTCCACACAGATGGGGTTTACAGCCACCCAGTAGCGTGTTTTGGCACGGGCGAAGCGGGCAGCCGCCTGGGGCAGCATGTTTTCATGACACATGGGGGACAGCACGATCACTTCCTCCACGGAAAAATCCTCAAAGCGGTTTTCTACTGTATTATCTATCATTTCACCGTGTGGGGAATTGGCTCGAAGGGGGTCTTGCCCTGGGTGTAATTCAATGTAGAACCGCCACTGCAGCGACCTGAGCATCTGACTTTAGAGTTCAACATCAGCTCTAGGTCCAGCTGAGCTCATGTTTTCAGGTATTTATAAACTTAAACACCTAAGCCGTTGTCAGTTTCAGTTACAGTTGTTTAAACATTACCAATATTTCTGTGTATTGTCTTGCTAAAATAAACAACATATTTTTTGTGCAGCCGCTGTCTTGTGACCATTAATTATGATATCAGTCTCACACAGGTCAAAGATTTTTATTTTAATGAACACAGAACATCACCAATAAACAAAGCTGGATATGAAATAGAAAATGCTTTCACTGCTTTCAGTATTAACAAATGCCCGATGCAAGACCTACTATTTGAATTTCCTTTTTTTGTGATTGGGGAGAGTTTACACACATGGATTTTTAAAAACATTTTTCCCAGCTGCTAATCCTTCTTTTCATTTGCTTGAAAACTTACTTTTAAATAGAAAAGGCTGGCGGATTCAGACCTCATTGTAAACCTTGGACTGACTTTGAGAAGAGAGCGGAAGCATAAGTACCGGCAAGAAATGAGAAGATGAAAAACAGACACACACACACAAGCACCACTCACATTCACATACAAAACATCCAAGCATCCAGCTCCCTTTTTGAGGTGGAGATATTGTAAGGGTAACGGCTCGTTGCAGTGTAGTAAAATATTTGAGCTGCAGCTGTGTCAGAAGTATTTCCACTAATCTTCTGATTTGGGGTTCTTTGAGTGTGAAACTAAATATCTGTGTCTGAGACCTGTCACACAGCTCCGCATCACAGGATGATCAAAACCCTCTTCAGCAAGCTTTCATATTGTCTGAGAGAAGGGGCTCTTTTGAGAAACGAGGGATGGGGCGAGAAGAGGTTGGCTGGCGGTGGCTGTGGAGGGAGGGCCTGGAGGAAGAGGAGTACAGAGAGTTGGAAGCAGGGTTAATCCCACATTTTCATTTTCCTCACTTCTTAGCCACAGTCTGCAAGCTTCCCCGTAATGAAGGCCATTTGCCAGGATTTGCACCTGGCAGAGACGCCAAATTTGGCAGTAATTACCGATACGGTGAGATTCCTCCTACTTTTAGCCTTCACTATGGGTTATAAATAGTAATCCCTGGTCGTTCTGCAGAACTGTAAACCTGCGGAAAATGCAGCATCTTCAGCACTCCAGATGATGTTTACTGTTACAGAACAACCGCTTCCTCTCTGCCTTTGTGCGTCAATGTCAATAAACAAGGAGGCTTATTTGTTTCCAATGTTCTATTTGTTTAATTGGTAATGACTTGCCTGAGGAGATTAAAAAACAATGCAGCCTCTTTGTTATTCAATAAATAAAGTAAACCTGAGCGAAGACACTCAAAGATCTTTGCACGAAAGCTTTTATGCTGTCTTCTAATTCATTTCAAAACAAAGTGCAGGGACGGCTGGAGTGAATGGAAAAAGCTATCATTATGTTGATTCAAAATGCTTGTCAACAAGTACCGGCAAGGAACTAGAGAAGAGATTAAACAAATAATAGGAATATTCTTACTGTTGAACCGCATTATTACATCCTGGGTAGCACACCTGAAGGTGTCACAGAGAAAAGGACAATACATTTGTTGGAGATTCTACTCCTAATAGCAAAGAAGATGATCACAGTTGCCTGGATAAGGCCCCATCCCTCAAACAGTAGAGCAATGGAAAGAAAGGATTTAAAAATGTCTATTTAATGGAAACAATCACATCATCATAACAGCAAGAATTCAGTTACAAATTGACTCTTTTCTAGTCAAATGGTCTCCAATAATACAGAATTAACCAAGTCTGCGCCAAAAAGGAGCTGTGTACCGGCTTTTTAAGATTCGCTTGACTGGAATCCATGTACAATGGGAACCAGTATCATGAAACTGGACCTGGAGTTAAATGATAACTTATCATTGGCATAATTCTGAGAAAAGTTGTAAAGTTTATGAGTTCATGGGACAATATTTATGTTGATCAATCGCCTACATGTGTCCATATGGAAGCCCAGATGAGTTATTAGGAAACACTCCCTTTCTCATGTAGCACCACAATTGCTTTCCTAGGAGTTAACGTCATTGTGCATGCCCAGGCATGATGATCGAGTCCAAATCTCTTTCCCCTTCCTTCCTCTTCCCGCTTTATCTGATAAATCTGGGTTTTTTCCGCATTCCAATGCATAATTGACTGATGCATAATGAGTAATGATGTCATTAAAGGTCACACAGAATTCTGAGAACAAGTTATTGTTCTTACTTTTTTTTGTTGCTTTTGTCAGGTGAGAGAGAAAACAGATCATATGATCTTAATTACTTTATCCTGCTGTAATTCTTATTCCTGTCAACGTCTCCCAACCTACACCAACACTTGTTTTAGAGTAAAACCTGACCTGCCAATTTTTACTCAAAAACAAAGGAAAATACTCCATGTTTAACCATGTTTCTGTCACAACTGAAAACAAATCATTTCACAACAAAGCGATGAATTAAATTTATACATTTTTTGTTTTTCTATATGTAGCTTTCTCAGTTTTATTGGCTGTGACACTGACAACTGGCGACATGTCATCAGCTTTATTTTGTGTTAAACTTTTTGTCATTTGCCGTCATCTTGTATTGCCACCATAAATAATGACAGTAATGATTCATACAGTGAACCCACTTGAACAACATACAGTGTTTGATGAAAAAGCTGAAGCTATTAGACCGAGCTCGATGACCTGCAGTGTGACACGGGTGGGTGTGTGGTAATTCACAGTGCTGATAATTGAACTGTGGAAATAGGCAATAGAAAATAATAGCCATTGAGTGGCAAAATACCTGTTGTTCCTTCTCAGGTCTTTAGAATGACAAAGAACCATAATGTATTGAATACATTTTCATTTCATTAATAAATAATAAATAAAAGAGCATTTTTCTGATTCAATAAAGTTAATTTGGAGGATGAAAGCCAAACAACATTACCATTTCTAGCCTAAGGGTCTAGATGGGCATTGTATGAAAAACTAGTAATGAGAAAGTAGATGGAAAACAATAATATAATGCAGCCTCGTGTTACACAGAGCCTGCAGGATTGTCAAAGCTCTACGGTGTCCATGAAAAAGATAATCAGGGATACTTTCCTAAATAGGAATATTTGATGTGCAAAGTCCTCCGTGTATAGTCTGTGTTAGACAGCAATACATTTTATTTAGCCTAAATTTGACTACAGTTCTGTTTAATTAGAGAACGTTAGTTATAAACATGAGCATGTTATGTTTGAGGTCCGGCTAGTCGTGAGTCAGGCGCGTAGTCAGTGATTGGCCAGGGCGGCACTGGCCCGCCCCTTTACTCACTGGCCTGTCCAGCCATGTTTGACCCTTTTGTTATGAAAAATATTGAAATGTATGTAAAAAAAAGAAATAGTAACAGAACTATTTGTGTGTTTAGCTAATGTGTCTTCTCTTCTGATTAAAACGAAACTGTTCGGAACATGGGTGGTTGCTATGGTAACAAAAGGCAGACTTTCTGGGCTCTGTTGAGCAGCTAATGTTAGCTAGCTGGTTTTTTACACAATCTACCATGGATGGGTTAAGCAATGTACTGTTAAAAAAGTTATCGCAACAACAATGGCTTCTCTTTAAAGTGGTATGGACAGTTTTCTTGGATGGAATAGTGTAAATTAGGACGAGCCTTTCTGCAGCATGTGCAGACATTTCCCCGGTGGAGCCCATCAGCGACAAGAGGCCCTCACAGAGGTAACAGTAAGTAACATGGGTTTCATGCTTCTTGCGTTATTATTTAAGTCATCTAGTAACCTTTCTATTTAGTAAGAAATTGTAAACACTGATGATGGCTTCTAGCTGAAAGGCGTTACATCAAATAAGAAGATGACTTATCTGTGAGTGACGTAGTTTTTAGTTTTCTTTGATCCTGTCCCTGTCTAAGATTTGGCGCCTTGCTGGACACTTTTCATTATATCTCTTATAATTCAAACAATGCTTGGCTGGAAGTTTTCATTCTTTCATTTTCTTTTACTGCTGGTGCTCATGATCTGACTATAGTCCTGAAGCAAGAATGATGTCATGAATTCACAAGAATATGTTACGTGTGCAATTTCTGTCTGCTATAGGCCATTCTATGTTGTGCAGTATGTACATGCCTTCTCTTGGTTCATGTTTAGTTGCCACTTTTTGCAAAAAAGTGGTTAATTTTATAACCACGCTGTGCAGAGCAAATGTTGCTGGTTCTGCCAACATATTTTAGCCTGAATAAGTTAAAATCGACAGGTATTTGTCTATATTGTTGTGTACCTGTTGTAAACCTCTTAGACTGAGCTTTGTTGGTTGAGCATGTTGTAGACAGTACTGCTATTGATGTTGTAATGCATGTGTTGGAAGGGAACATTGTTGCTGTTTTTTTTTAGTTTGTCTTTTTGCGTCCTTTTGAAAATGGTCCACTCGCTTTTGTACTGGCCTGCCCAAAATACTATTTCTGCCCACGCCCCTGCAGTGAGTATTTGTTTTCTTTACTATTTTTTTTTTCTAAGTTTTATGTCGGCCTGCCCTGTTTATCCCTCCACTCCTGTTTCTGTCTCCGTCAGCTGGCTTCTCCTCTCGGTCCTCCTCCCACGGCATCCAGCTTCCACCTGTCTCTGCTCCCAGCTCCCGTGTCTTGTCCCCCGCTCCACGCTCCCGGCTCTCCCGTGCTTTCCAGAGTATCCTTACTCTCAAAGACTTCCCCAGCTTCCTGTCTCCTGCGTCCCGGTCTCTGGCGTCAGCCTCCCCACTTCCCTTTTCCCTATTTAAATAAATCCTTTTATTTTTGGTTAAGACCTTCTGTTCATATCGTAACAAAGTCTGCATGAGAGTAACAGCTGTTTAAAGTATCTGCTGCAGAACGTATGGGTAGTGGCATTAAACATCTAAATGTGTGAGTAGGTAAAACAGATATTTTCAGGTTTTACAATATTTTCACAAGACAGATTGGTATCAGAGCACACACAGCAGGCATATCAGTTATTTACCCATAACAGTCCGCATACTCATTTGGAATCTGTTAAGATTGCCAGATAAAAAAACTGTTTTTAATGCAGTACACATTTGAAAAAGAAAATGTTTTCCATTATGCTAACATGTCGCAACACCTCTGAGATTTGTCTGACATCTGAAGTGAAAGTGACTTGTTTGGGTGAAACACCTAATTTGTTGGTAGCGTCATTAAAGTGTTTAATAAGAAGGGCGTTTTTGCACTTTAAAGATGAAATATGCAGTACATATGTGACACCTATAGCACAGAGGAGTAATTGTTGTCATTTCATCCAAGATGGAATAGAGCTTAGGGTGAGGGAAGTCGCTGAGGTGGCGCTGACGGTATTTATGGTCGGTGAATATGTACTATTGTCATGTTAATGTGGTCAGACGCTTCCGATGATCCTCAAAGCGGGGTTATATTGTAGGAGCCAGCTCCACGACACTGCTGAATTCACATTTCTCACGAGGGCAGAATGTGAGGATTACTAAACTGCATCTAAAATCAATGTGCGGGGAAAAGTCTTGGTAGTATCAGCATTTATACTTTGGGCCCTGAATAAGTAAAGCACATGTGTTTGCATTCTCTCTTCAGGAAGGGATGTATTTAAGAAGTGGGGTGGACCTTTTACTGCTTGTACACATAGAGCATTGCTTTAATGTGTGTAATGGCCTTCACTTAAATGACCTACACAGCAGAATTTTTTTTTGCAAACATGGGTAAAATCTGATGCATCCGTATTCAATTGCATGGGCCTTAAGCCTTCCATGCTTTAGGCTTATCATCAGCATGGGAAACATGCTATACTTTACTCTAAACGCAATAACAGCTTACAAAAAGTTAAATAGTATTGACTTTTTCATGCGATGAAAATGAACATGCATTGGGCATCTTAAGCAAGCAGCTCACTGCCATGAGAAACAAACTTGCATTTGACAGTTTTTCAACATTAGTAATGTGTCACTTACTCATCGACGCTGTGAGGTCACTCCAACTTTCTCACGCTGACTGTACTGTGACTCAGAGGAAATTGCAAAGCACTACAGTGCTTTGTATTCAATCAGTAGATCGGTAGTTTAGATTGGAGCGAAATATGAGACCTGCTGTTGCTGGACAATTGCTGAAAGGATTTGGTCATCTTAAATTACAATAAATGTAAAAAATGCAGCTCAACAGGTGGTGAGATTGTGCAACACACAGATGCCCTTGCACTGTGGACAAAAGAAGGGGAAGAATGCCAGGGATGAATAACACGGACTGTGTCTTTCATTGATTTCCACTGAAAGCAAAGACCGAAGGGAGGACTCCTGGAGGTTTTCACTGAAAAGCCTTTTTCAATCCAAATCCTGAGAAGGCGCAGCCTCACTGTGGGCTACCGTATTTTGTAAAGAGCAAGTCACTCGGCTTGATTTGAATATTTTGGGCTTCTTGGTAAATTATCTTTATCCCGAGCTATTGTCGCAAAAGTTCCTGCAATATTACAGCAATTTCCTTGCTGTAATAACACATTATCACATTACAATATTGTTCTATTCTCCACTTTAGTTCAATTGTGTCTTTGGCCAAACGTAGCTGTGTGGCAGTACACAAGTGTCACACCTGGATCACCTGCTTCACTTCCTCTCCACATATCACTCATGCCAGCGCCGTTATTTCCGTCAAATACCATAACATTACAACAACGTGAGTCACAGGGGGGAGTGGTCCTGCAGGCGTACTGTAGGCGTGGGCTTCAACAGCTGACACTAACCTGGAGGACAGTCTGGCTCGGAAGCAGAGCACAGAGGAGGCGCTCCGGTGAAGTTGTGCGCTCGGAAGAGACCACGGAAACTGTGCAGAGCCGGAACATAAACCCGCAGTTTCGGAAGTACTGGTGCTGTGAACAGAGAGTTCAACGCTGCACGAAATGAAATCTTCGTCGAGTCGAGGAGTATAGTTAGAAAGGTAAGAGATCGGCGGCACTTCACGGATTTCTTTGTCCAGATCGAGGTAGCAAAGTAGACAAACTAATGTCACATTAGAGATACCACAGGCAAGGCTATATAATAAAAAGAAACAGTGCGCACTCATAATTTCTAGTTTATGTCTGTTTTAGCTGTCATCCAGCCTTTAAATAAGCAATATTTACTACACCTGCTTATCTGTAGCCTGTAGCTACATATCTAAGCTCAGATTCAGTGTTTCCTTATTATTCATTAAATATTAACAATAGCCTATTGCATCATTTTACGAACAATCTTTATGGATTAGAAAGCAGTAGTTATAGAGATGTATGCCGGATGAACTTTGTTTTTCTAGGCTGCATTTATTTAATGCAAAATACAGTTTTTTTAAGATAATCTGTTTTTATGCCATGGTGCTTTTAATATATTGTATTAGCTGAATAATGATACTGATGATGATACTGAAACATGGTTGTTTTAAGGACATAAAATAATCACTAATAGCCAACCGTACTGATACATGTTTTTCCTTTTCAAAATGTTGAATATTTATGGTTTGTTGCCTTACATATATTACCGGGTGGAGTTTAAAGTTTAATCACCTCGATAGCCATAAATGAAATCGTGCAAATGTTGCTCCCTTTGAGTCATAAAACTGTGATAATGATATGTATAACCTATGTGGGATGGATTGTGTAAAGGTATTTTCCAGAGGTGTTTTTGTCTCTCTGCCAGATGTTCGCCAGGTATCTTCTAATAACAGCTGTTTTCTTCCCTTGCAGTTACTGCTCCTGGCAGAGAAGAGACAGTTATTTTTGCTTTTCAATTGGACCATTGTGCTTAGGCAGCTGCTTTTTCAATGTGGGATACAGTTTTGGTGCTTTTGCCAGGCTGAAATCTTCCAGGGTCAGGACCTCCCTCATGGCAGCCGTGCTCCTCGGGCTGCTGCTTTTTGCAATGCAGTCTCCCCCTCTCCCCTCCAGGCCTATGGCTCACGAGGGGCCACCTCCCACTTCATCACCCACCGACAACGACGAGACCACCAGCCACCCAAACGGGACCCTCCAACAGCTTCCTCAGATTATAATTATTGGCGTGAGGAAGGGTGGAACGCGGGCTCTGATAGAGATGCTCAGTTTGCACAGTGCAGTGGCGGCGGCTCAGAACGAGGTGCACTTCTTTGACTGGGAGAGTCACTTTCAGAAGGGCTTGCCTTGGTATCTCAGCCAGATGCCCTACGCCTTCCCCGACCAGCTGACGGTTGAGAAGACGCCGGCCTACTTCACCTCCAGCAAAGTCCCCAAACGCATTTATCAGATGAACCCTGACATCAAACTGCTGCTCATCCTCAGAGACCCCACGGGGCGGGTGCTGTCGGACTACACCCAGGTCTTTTACAACCGTCTCCAGAAGCACAAGCGCTACCAGCCCATCGAGTCCGTTCTGGTGAAGGACGGCGAGATCAACCTGGGATACAAGGCTCTCAATCGTAGCCTGTACTATGTTCACATGCAGAACTGGCTGCAATACTTCCCACTGGAGAGCATTCACATGGTGGACGGGGATGAGTTGATCAGGGACCCCTTCCTCGAGATGAAAAAGGTGGAACGATTCTTAAAGCTGGAACCCCAGATAAACGCTTCAAATTTTTACTTCAATAAAACTAAAGGATTCTACTGTTTAAGAGACCACGGACGAGAACGGTGTTTACATGATTCAAAAGGCAGGGCTCACCCTCATGTGGCGCCTGCCATCCTGCAAAAACTCTACCAGTTCTTTCACGAACCCAACAAAAAGTTCTTTGAGCTGGTGGGCCGACCATTCAACTGGAAATGAACGTCTGAGTCTCGGTAGATTGGCGTAGAGTTGCTTGGGGATAATCTGTTTTCCTCATTAACAATGTAGATTAAGAGACAAAGCTAATGTAAATTTAAACTAAATCTATTTTTGTACTAGTAGTCTACATTTTTTACAGGAGTGTGATTGAGCCAAATATCAGGGCAGACTAAAGTTCATGACATGCTTTGTTAGTGCATGTCTTATTTCTTTTCATTGTCAAACATATGCATTTTACTGTCTTTTTGTAGTGTGTGAAACACTCACTACTGTTTAGCTCGACTGATCAAAAACTTATAATGATATTTAGGCTGTGCCAGTTCATGTGTTACATAAAGATAAGTACCAGGCAGTTTAATATTGTCATACCTTCATGTTTCCCTTCATATAATATGGCATTATTAACGTCTAACATTTAAAGCTCTAAAGGACCTTTACCTGCTGCTATGATTTTGTCACTTTCAGGCATGAGCCGTTACTCAAATGTTTCTTCATGTAAGCGTTATGTATATCAATTTTCTGCGCACATCATATATTTGTTGATCATCACAGTGTACTGTAAATACTTTTTTCCCCAAAACAGGAAGAATTAATACCATAATAAAGATATATTTTATTTTTAGCATGTCTGATGCTCTTTTCTTCATTTTTGGTTTATCTACTTTTTTATTCATTCATGATGTATCTATCTGCTTTTGCAATTTGTCTTCAGATCTTAACAATCGAAGAGGATGACTCAAGTCCACTCCGGTGTCTGTGTATAGGCTTGTACTTATCTCTGTGGATTATTGGATCACACTGTTTTCTGAGTGCATTTATTGACAGGTTGATTTGAACATACAGTTGGGGCTGTATGTGAGATGCACATACATCAATGATGCAACTGTCTTGGATTTCTTGTTTAGTCAACCTCTGTCAGTTTGTAGACTACAATGTTATACAGTGGTTTCTATGAAACAATTAGTTGTTCTGTTGCCTTAAATTGTCAGCTTTTTTTTTACACAGTAGCAGGAGGAACTTTTAGTGTGATAAATTAGTATAAGAGAATTGAGAGTGGGTAGATACTGTAGGTAAACCCAGATTCAAGCCCAATCCCATCCATGAAAAATCAAAAGATGAAGTTGTTTATGCCCAAGGGGGAGATCTTCTTACTTAGTTTTTTTAGAGAGCCAAGGGATTATTTACTCAAATCTTATTGCTACTTTGAAAACATCAGCAGCACCGTCTCAAAGACATTAAGCTCCAAAAAACCTACAGTAGCTGTTTCATATTTGAATGTGGCCTAGATTTACTCAGGGCTTACTGGGACTCTGCAGACAGGATCTTAACCTCATTGTTACTTAAATGAAGACCAAAGCAATATTTCTTTCTATCCCTCTGTTTCTTTTTCCCCCTCAGAGAGCAGGAATACTATTCCCTGAACTGCCTGCAGTTAACATGTTTTTTTTTTTATAGTGATAGTGTTGAGTAGTCTATCAACGGCTATCAACAGAACAGGTTTGGCTGCAGGCGTAGGGAACAAGGGAGGAGACAGAGTAAAAAAAAATGTGAGTGTGGAGGCTGATCTTTGCTGTAAGATTATCAGACAGCTGCTTGGATCATTTGGCATGTGCAGTGATGGCACACAACTGGCATGTTCTGCTTTTACTCTTGCTTTCAGTCTTCTTCAAATCCAGAACACAGCAGGCAGTGTTGCTGGCATGTTTCTCAGGGTTGAACCAAGACTTGTGCAATTTCCAGATAAACCTGTTTTTCATCTCAACACCACAGGCTGGTCACTTATTTAAGAACAAGAGGGGGAAAACAACATACGTGGAAATCATATGAAGCTTTAACACTAGTGATTGAAAGAAACTAAGCACATTTTCTTGAGAACAATTTTGGTTTCCATGTTCTGCTTCCATATTATATTACTAACAAAAATCCATTTGCAGTAAAGACCCCTTGCCATGTATGTATGTTTTCAGTTCCACCAAAGAGACTCCTTTAAGCTTCTGAAACACTTTCATTTGATTAACTGTCACAGGCCCAAAAAGGTCAAATTTTGTCGTAGAAGTAAGAAAGTACAGTAAGTAAAGGACCTGAACACTGTGTTTTTTGGGGCTTTTTTGTTCAAAATAGCTGCCTGCTGCGGCTGGTTGTGAGTACCAGCTGTTTTAAACAAGTATAAACAACTACATTTGTAAAGCAAGAAAGATTTAAATGCCATGAAACCAAAACAAGCTGAAAGCTGAGAGGCGCTAAAAAGAGGATCTGAAAAGTCAGGTGGTGATCCTCTGTGGGTTTGTCACTACGACCTAAAACATTGATTATTTAGCTTGAGGAACAAGTGGGGGGATATAGAAGTACTTCTATAAAATCAAACTTTAGCTCAAGCTTGTGCAGGTGCTCCAAGATGAAGCTTTCCAAATCCTTTCAGCTGAAATTACTTTCAGCACAGACACATCCTCTCTCCGCTCTCCCTGTTTCCGTCTCAGATTTTCTGTCTGATTCTGTGCTCTACTTACACACTACTCCAGATCAGAGTTGCATCTATTAGGAGTTTATGAACGCCCCATTAGTCTAGTCAGCTGTGTAGCCCTCTAAAGTTTTACAGGCACAGATTTCCCTAAACATCAACTAATTAATCTAAGCCACGTAATTAATTTGCCTCCCTGTCCCACATGCAGTAAGAGTGGCAAACCAGGGCTACAACGGGATTAATGGCCTTGCCCTCCTCCCTGTTGCCTTCCCCCCTTCCTTACCTCCACCTCAGTTGTCACACTTTTTGCTGTGGAACTTTTCTGGACTAACTTGGAGCCAGCCTGCCACCCCCACCTCTCTCCCTACTGCCAGTCCACACTCATTGTTCTTTAAGGGCAAAGTTTCCCTTCAAAGCCCAATCAGCCAATCTGGTTGTTTTTCAAAGGATGACGTGATCCGATGGAGCACAGACCCGGCTACGGTCACCGGGGCTGCAGCTTGCTTTAATTGGAATAGATTGTTTGTCCACTCAATGTGTGAAGCCCGGCAGAAATAACACATGCACCCACGCTTTGTCTTTTTTTGCATACAAACACAGAAATGGGATTGCACACACACACACACACACACACACACACAC
>NC_045742.1:10270211-10276602 GCF_008692095.1 Etheostoma spectabile
ACAATCCTCATCTAGATAACACACAGTCTTTCAGAACACACTGAGAGTAACAACACTAGCGTCAAACACCAATGCAGAAAATACCAACTTCTCATCTTCACAGTTTGTATAATTTAAGTGACTTTACACTAATCAATTTTTTCTATGACAAAAGAGTAAAATTATTTTCTTTCTTTTTTTATTTTATACACGTTTTAAGGTAAAAAAAAAAGAATGAATGAAAATCCTCCGTTTGCTTACCTACAGTAAATGTCGCTGTCGCTTCTATGTCACCCGGATCGTTGGTCTGATTGGTTGAAGGACTAACCAATTGCGTACAGAGTCACTTGAACTATGCCCTAGGTCTGACTGCTCACAGTGCACTGAATACCACTCCAGATATCACCCACTGTTATAAAAGCAAAACCCTGAAAACAATAGATCACCATTGTACTGAATTTGCAGTAAGCTTTTATTGAGCATTGACATTCATTCCAAGACGAGATAACGCTGCTTCAGTATGAAGCAGCCAACCTTGAGACCAGGGCACAACAGCTGTTTAAAAAGATTTTTCCAAACCTGTACATCTTATCTGCAGCCTTGGCTTCGATGCCTCCTGGTCCCAGAAACAAAGACAAAAGTGAATCAAAGAATCAATTAATCAAAGTGCTGGTTTCTGTCGATTGGACTTGTTTGAATAACATGTGGTTGGGAGCAGATTTAGTCCTTTTTGCCTTTATTTAGAGATATATTCCAGAGAACATCTAAAGGCTTTGGACTCAGACTGAAGGTGTGTCTAACAATGTTGTAATAGTTGTCCATTCATTACCATTTCAACATAAAAAAAATAATGGAGGACAGGCTAGCACAATCTCATTTGTGAAAGGTATGTGAACTTTCATCTTAGGTAATTGTTTCCCCATAGGGTTTATGTTAATGCTTGTTCATTGAGCCGTGTGGCAGTTCACGTAGTTTCCACAAAAATTAGTCACTGTTGCTACCGGCTGTCAATTGTATCACTTGAATTCATTCATATTTTTTTAATAATGGGTTCTTCATGTCAGACAGAGCTAGATAGTATAAAGTTTTCATTTCTAGCTGGAGACCGTTAATTTTGCTGCGCTCTCAAATTTGTAGGAAGACATTGTTTTTGCCTTAAACATTGTAATCTCCACAGTGGCTGAACGTATTTTTACCATTTAAACTGCATTTGCAAAGTCTATCTCCCTTTACTGCAATTTGATAGCAAAAATAGCTATTTACAATATTTCTTTTCTTTTTTTTTAAGATTAGTTTTTGGGCAGTTACTTATACAGGACAGCTGAAGACATGAAAGGAAAAAGAGAGAGGGAATGACATGCAGCAAAGGGCCTCTTAATATGGGCGCTTGCTCTACCAGGTGATCCACCCAGACGCCCCAATCTTTCTTTCTTTATATCAAGAATGTAGGATGACAGGAAAACAGACATGAAAAAGTTGACGCATGTACAAAGGGCACATGATGCCATAACGTAGTTTGATTTTAGCCATTTTAATGTGGAAATGTTACACATCATACCTTCAACCTCATGAGCGTTTCCGTTGAAAAAAGCAAACTCTCAACCCTTCGAAGATTCTTGGTCCTTCAGTTGTCAAGAAATGTGAGGTATTTTAAAACCCTTCCCATTTCCCTTGCACACACAGAAAGCGATTATGGCAGTATGGCATTGCAGTGAATACGTTAAATCAATTAAATAAATACCACAGCATATGACTCAAAGTTATGATTCTCTCTCGGGCGATCACACAAATCATCAATTTCCCTCCACGCTAATTATATCTGGGCATTTTCATTTTGCAGCTTGACATTACAACAAATAATGTTTAAGATATTAAATCAGAAAATGCGGTTTTACCTCAGAGTGAGCTACTTCCTCAATCCTGTTTACCCTTTCAGAGCTAATGGAACATAAACAAATGTCATTAGTAAAAAGGCTAAAGGAGGGACGGCCCGAGCTGTAATTTATGATACATGTGCACATATTTGCCATCATTCCTTCATCTCGGCCCGGTTCTACATGTGCTGCTGCTGTGCGAGCCGGTCGTGGCTGTGCTCTGTTATCAGTTATTTCCTGGCAGAGGAATAAGCCTCCATGGCCAATGATAACTCCCTCTGCTAACAGACACCTCTGCATGGGTGAAGCATGACTGGGCCCACAGATAGCCCTCACTCCCTCTGTGAGCAAGTGTGTGAGGACTTGCTTTGTGTTTTTCTGTGCTCATATGAATTTGCATGCTTGCGTGTGTGCACATGTTAGAATCTGAGGGTGTCCATGCAAGCACATGTATGTGTGGGATTATGCATGTGTGTGTTTCCATAGGCAGCACTGAACCATATGGATTTTGACAGAGAGCAGGATTTTCAGGCTCCAGGCCAGACACTCCCCAAAGAGTGAAACCCTACAATAGCTCTAAATGGGTTCTTTTACTTGGACTATATATATTCATATTCTAATAGTCCCTATGACGTCACCGCTGAGTTTCCTTGGACGCTTATTGCAGTATTACTCTGCTTGTAAGAAAACATGTTCTCTGTGTTCATACTGCATATGGTTCAAATCAAAGCTAAATATGTAATGCGAGATCACTCAAGCATCACATTGCAACATAACTGAATTTGTGTGTGGGCGGGTGTGTGTTTGTGTGTGTGTGTTGTCTTGATTAAAACGAGTAGAGCTGCTCATATTGAACCATGTGTTGGTTCGTCCCATGGCAGTGGTGTCATACTGCTGAACACACTCCTGTTCCAGGTCACTGGAAAGCAAAACACATATACATGATAATCTAATTAAACTCTGGGCATGTTGACAGAGGAGGGACCAGAGGGCTGGCAAGGGATGCACAGCTACTCCCTGGTGTTTCCAATTTGAATACTGGATCAATACGTTTAAATATTTAATAATTAATCATAAATTAATAACAATATGTACCTCAAAGCAAACATTAATAATATACAGCTTATTATTGCCAAGCCAGTTTATAAACATTCCCCTGCATGTTGAGCCTGAATTTCAGAGGATTATAGAAATGATGTTGAATGCATGAAAGAAATGTTGCTTTACAAATGACTGATTTGATTTGACATTCAGCACACTTCAAATATTTCTCTTTTTAATCTCCTCATAACACTCCAGTACCACTCATCACAGGACTCCTCCAAGTCAAACCACACTGTTTACTACACTATTTTTCTTGTCTAGAGCATTTCACATACGTATCTTATATCCCCAAATGTCAACCCAAGAAAATAGAAAACAGGTGGTAAGTGTGCTTCCTGCGCAAAGACAAAATTACATTCAATCAGTGTGCCCAGGGAGAGAAAATTTCCTTCTGCCGTATGCCAAGTTCTGCAAATAAAGAGAGGAAAATCAATTGGCTGTTTCGTGATTGACCAAATTCCTTCACCCACGAGTCTTGAAATCCAATGACCTGCACGGCTGACATATTGCTTCTCACCGGAAGAATGATAATACAATCTTTTCACTAATTGAAACATGATCACTTAAAGTCTCTTCTTATTCCGTAGAGCAGCTTGTGTTCCCTTTTGTTTTGTGAACAGCTCAGAAGTCACCGCCATGAATTCATTTGTATCTTGTTTTTGTTTTTCTGAAACTTTGTTAGTTTCATACTCTTGAAGAAACCTTTGAAATTGTTTTATTTTCTCAGCAACCTGAGCTGTTGAGAAAAAACTGAATTTTTTTTAGTTGGTAATATTCATTTGACTAGATGATCCAGATGTGGATGACACTGGAATGAGAAAATTGGAATATGACTGCATTCAAATTAAATAAGAATAAACTGAACATAAGAATATGATCATAAGAATTTATTGATCAAACTAATGTCTGACTCATCAAACGCCTTTGTTGCTCTTAGCTTCAGACTTGACAGATTTCTCACCACAGCAGACATGAAACACTGACAACATCTTTGTTGTGACTGTTGTAAGTCAGGGATTTTGACCCAGCACACTTGTTCCTCATAAAATTCAGAGTCACAAATCAACCAGAGGGATTTAATCAGATATTTCCAACCGTTGACCTTGGTCACAGAACATAAAGGCAGTACGTCAACAACATGAATACAAAATGTGTCTCAGATCGAGAGAAGCACATGCAGCATCTGTGTAGGATCTTCCTCATCACAGAATCTCTCTATTTATTACATTCCCTCTGAAGTCAGAAGAGGAATATTGGCCTACAGCCGCTGAAACCTTGGCTCGCCGTCCTTCAATCTCGCAGATCAAACACACTTACCAACAATCGTGAGGAGCCTTACAGAACACTTTCTCACACATCTGTCAACGTTTTCAGGTGCTCCACTGCCTCTCCCTTCCCCAACAAGAACAAGTTTGAGCAATAAAAAGTCCCCCAGAGAGGTGAATGGAGAAAAGAGGGAGAGCGGACATTGATCTGGCTGTGTAACACGGTGCAGTTTGCCAGAGGTCAATGAAATTCCATCAGCTTTTTCCCCTGTTTGGTCAATATCCATCTGAAGAGGCTCTGCAGACATTGTCTTCCGTTGTCCACTTGTATTGATGTTCAGTCAGACACTTTCTGTGAGAGGACAGAATTCAACAGGAGAGGTTAAAGATTTAAAAAAAAACTGGCCTTAGTGTAGAAATATCTGATCTAATAAGTACTTATTAAGTATTTGCTAAATTCCGAAATACCGTCATGATCATTTCAATTACTAAAACAATAAGATTTGGCGCCCGGATAGGTCAGTTGGTAGAGCAGGCGCCACATTCAGCGGTTTACTCCTAGATGCAGCGGGACAGGGTTCGACTCTGACCTGCGGCCCATTGCTGCACGTCTCTCCCCTTTCATTTCTTCAGCTGTCCTGTAAATAAAGGCCTAAAAATGCCACGAAAATAATCTTTAAAAAAATAAAGTTATAAGCGCACAATAAAGCATTAGTCCTGTGTTGAAGCTGTAAACTGCAGATAAAAGAAGATATTAACTCTAATAGCACAACTTCAACACTTTGCATTTGTTTATCGTTGCTCCCTCTAGTGGTTTTTTGAGTCCCCTTGGACTTAAAGGCAAACATGTACAGTATGTCATTGATAATATCATTTGCAATGGAAGAAGTCTTCAGATCATTTACTCGAGTGAACATATTACAAAATACTCAAGTCCTGCATTCAGCAACAAGTAGCCTACTTCTACATGCAAAAGTAAAAGTACTCATTATGCAACAGAATGTGTTTTATTATGTTATATTATTGGAGTATTATTACTGGTGGAAGTGGTTGGGCAATTTGCGAAGTATCTCTACATTTAATATCCAATAAATCCCAAGCAAGGCTGCAAATTATTAGGCGGGACTTCATAGTAAAACTGAATTTCCACTTTTTTTGCATCAACCTTTAATAACGTGCACTTTGATCATCCACATGTTTATTTCACCAGATAAACCACACCAAAAACCGATTTGGTTTATGACTGGTTATTTATCTCTATACTGTTTCTCAATTTTAACTTAGTTGAAAGAGTTTACTACACTGCGATATATACAACTATATGATTTAAAACTGTAATGAAAGAACATTGTATTCATATCATCATCACCGACTGATGCATACATGTGTGAAGAGTATTTCAATGGTATAACTGACCTGTAATTCTTCTTTTTGTTTATTGGATAATTAATACTATCAAACAAAGCGACATAGCAAAGTTTTTTCCAAATTTCCAGTCAGCAGGTTTTGGTTTTATATCTCCAGCCTCCATTTTAAAGGTGGTTCTCATAGTTCAACTCAGAGTCAATGAGACTGTTTTGCATATTACCTTGGCAACTGCCTTTTTTATCATTAGACTCCTGTTCAGAATTTCCTTAATAGTTGTTTCATTCTCACCCTACATTTGGTATGGAAATGTGACTCCTCCCTGCTTTGACAAAATGAGGCTTCCAGCAGAAAGGATTTTGTTTCTAACTCAAAAACAAGACCTGCATTAACATTTCAAGGAGCTGGGAAAAAGATATTCTAAACATCTTCCCAGTAGACATCTGACAATAGATGTCTGCTTTTATTGGATATGGCATTTCAGCCATGCTGATTTCAATCCTAATATAATCCACTCTATTGCTTTGATATTTCTCAGCTTTTTTGTGTCCTAAAATTAAACTTTTGAATTTTATGGCACACACTGCAATAGTTTGACTTCAAGATTTTCATATTTAGAGAGAAAAACACCACACAAACAAAACCTCAACTTGCAAAAAGCAGATTGCCATGTGGCTGCACGTAAAAGATATTTACATTTCCATCTCTGCAGGTTAAATGAAACCTGTAACTCGCATGAACAGACGTCTAAAAAACTCAATGTTGTATTTACGTTATTGCTGTCATAGGAGGTCACTGTGGCTT
>NC_045742.1:10276612-10277957 GCF_008692095.1 Etheostoma spectabile
TTTTTGAAGAACAGATGACAAGAAGCGGAGCTGTGGTGCTGTTGGTCTGTGATAGCAGGGTGTGGGGGCTCCAGGGGGTGCATTAGCCGCTGTCTGGCGTCTGAGAGGGTGAAGGGGAAGTGGGAGAGAGGCTTAATGTCTGTCTACTTCTATTTCCCTCTTAATTTCACACACTGTTGAGTCAGCCTATTGACTGACTGCTTATGGTGATGCTGGCGGTCCACCAACACTGCAGAGGAGGCAGTGCATATAACTCCTCACTGCTCCATTTCACCATGTAGGACCTCCACTTATTTAATAAGGCCCATTCTCATCCATCTGCGTGTGTGTGTAACCTGCCTCCTACATTGGGAGTGTGTGTGTGTGTGTGTGTGTGTTTGGTGCACTTACCAGGTTATGGGCATCCCCGCAAGACTGTGTGCATCTTTGTGTGAGAGACGATAAAAGAGTGATTCTACATGCACTCTGAAGGCTCTTAGCACCTTCGTGTCCCATATGTGCTCAGCTTTAAATCAATACTCCTTCACTCTCTTTTTCCCTCAAGTTCCTAAAACTTTTTAGATTTCACTCAAAAAGTGACCAGTACAGAAAAACCTAAACACAGAACATAACAGAAACTGTCTTCTAAATAAGACTCATGATCAAAAAATAAGACAGTCTAGGTAGCTGGATTATGGGTTCCGTAAAGGTTGCTGAGTGTGAATCATTATTCAAAGGGAAATTCCTGTAATTTTTAGCTTGTGTCTTTTTCTCATAATTTTGCCCCTTTTGATTTAGGCTAACTTTGAACTCACCACCACCATTGTAGGGTTTCAGGAAACTCCAGCAAAATGACACTTGTTTCCAACCAAAAGTAAACACAGATCATCAGCCTGAACAGATTGAAATAGGCACTCAATTCAGACCTGTTTTACACTATTCTTGTCATTTGGAGTTTTTGTGCTATTCTACATGTTTGGCATGACATAGGCAAAGAACTGACTTAAGTCTTTTAATATGTCCGGGTAAGCTAGTTTCACTCATGTAGCCAAAAAGCTGTCATGGCTAAAATGAAGCGATCATGATGTGAGAGGAATGTTTGACTGACCGAGGTTTCCAGGTAGACCTTTCTGGCGTAATAGAAAAGCTTTTTATAGTTAAATGCTCATAGCAACTGTTTGAAATTAAGTCTTGAGGTCAGTGACCTGATAATGTAATCAGACAGGTCAGGCACAGCTTTTTTCTATCCTCTGCTTGTAAATTGCAGATTCTACACCTGAAATACCAAATCTGCCTCAAAATCTCTCTGTCTTTGAGGCCAATCATCTTTCTGTGTGTGTTTGTGTGTGTGTGTGTGTGTGTGTGT
>NC_045742.1:10277967-10307275 GCF_008692095.1 Etheostoma spectabile
GTGTGTGTGTGTGTGTGTGTGTGTGTGTGTGTGTGATATTTGATATTTAGCACTTAAAGAGTTCAGAAGGTGGTGTCTTTTTTGTCTTTCCTGAACCAAAAATACAGCAACAAAAGTACAAAGAGTGGATTAAAAGTAAGTTTATCTGCGCTGATGTACGCTGCAAACATTGATGTTGACCAGCTCACCAGCTTTAGTAACCAATCATTACTGCTGAGGAGCACATCAATTACTAACTACATTATTTTGTGGGGTTACAGGTAAAAAAAAAAGAAAGGAAATCCACATTCACAACTAGCACATCAACTGTGTTGTATTTCCCCACAGTGTAGGAGCTGGTTCTGGATGCTATCAGAGTTTGAGCAGTGCTGTCCTGCTTTTTCTTAGATTTGGGGTAGTTAACCTTCTCAAGTGAGCGTAACCTATGAGAGACATGACACACTGTTTGTACAGTAGCCAGCAAGTGCATATTTAAGTTATTTTACTAGATTCTTGTTAAAAAGCAAGCTAGTCAGCTGGAAACATTAAAAGGTCAGCAGCAGATGTGGTTTTCAACCAACTCATAGAGCTAACTTTAGCTTTATTACCTAGCTAGCTATATAGTCTATAAAATCAGCAACAGACAGCTGTCATTAAAGCTATCAAAATCTAAATTAATTTTCTTATAGGACAATAGAATAAACAAATCTCTCATTTGCTACTACTTCTCTAAACATGCACACTCACTAAATTTTCAGCAACTTACAGCCTCACACATCTAAACAAAACAGATAAACAGTAAACCAGTTTGGTTGCCCCTAAAGTAGTCTCAACTAAACCAGACCCTCCTCCAAAGTGCGTTGGAGGAGAGTCTGGCTGCTCCACATAGCATTTGGGGATGGGAGGAAAACGTGCTCTGGTTTATTGGCATGTGTTTAATCCAATCACAATCGTCTGGCTCGGTGCTAAACACTGGAGAAAAGCCGCGGTGCTGGTGCAAAATTGGCTCTGAAGGAACTTGATTTGGTGGAACATGTGTACGTTCAAAAGTTGTTTAGTTGCAGAGATATGAGAAAAGATTAATCACAATCCTCCTAAATTAAATTAGTTTAAAATGTCAACACAAAGGAAGCCCAAGGCAACGGATATCTGGCCTAAATGAGGGAAATCCGGCGGATCGAGTGGAACGTCAAGGATATAGACTACCCCTAAAGATCCCTAAGCAGCTAGCTACAATGACTAATCCAGGGGGCTAATTTCTGTATACTTTTTGTCTGACTTACAGAAAATCACTTGAAAATATTAAACTGAAATTTATTATGGAAAGCTTGTTATTAAAGTGGCTTGAGTTGCTTCCCCAGAGAAACATTGTTTTGTCAGACTTGCGTTTCCTGAATCTCTACATTATGACAATAAGACCCAAGTTGAAAAATACCAGTTCCCTAAAGCACAGTCACCATAGATGTCAACAGAACAGAAAGTACATATAATCCTGGTCACCACAGGGCCACAATGTTTCATAAATTGGCTTCTTCGAATGCCATGAATCTTATCTTCTTCAATCTGCAAGCTAATCTTTTAGGAAAGTTGCTTGAACAATTCTAGGGAGGAAGATTCAATAAAACCTGTCAGACAGTAAATCAGGTCTGTCTGCAGCGGAGCAGCAACATATACTGAAATTGGTCTTCTTTTCTAGGTCACAGGAATGAATAAGGTAAATCACCAACTTGTAATCTGGCTGCTGTCACCTTGTTCCACGACTAAAGGCTTCTTATCAGCGGCGACAGTGCCGGAGCCATTTTGTTTGCAGGGTGTAAATAACGTTACATTGGTCGTGGAGCGAGATAAGGTGTTTCATGAAATGTGAGCCACTTTAACAGATTTTGACAGGAAGCTGATATTCTGATATTCCATGGAGTTAATTTGGTTCCAGGGAGGAAAACATAGGAAATGAGATATGGGAATATGTGCAGGAGTAGAGAGATATCAAAATGGGACTGTGCGTTTTCCCTGATGGCAATGGTGTTGTAATTATTGTGTGGATGTGTGAACAGCAGGTCTTTTTTTCTTCTTTACATGGTAATCTGTGTAATTTAATGAGACTGTTGAGATGAAGAGAATTGAAGAATGCAGAAGAGAAACTACAGATTTCACACGTTTCGAGGAACAGTTCCCTCGGTGGCACATTCCCTGTGTTTGTCCACTCTGCTCTCTCCATAATAAACCCCTGGTGTTACAGTCTCTGTGAAGGAAGCTTCTAGCAATAGGCTTCTTTAACAAGAGAGAGAGCCACGTCTGCCCCCGTGATTTGTTATTCAGTGAACCACATCTCTGGAGAAATGGATTAACTGGCGTGCCCTCTGCAATGGAATGGAGGTCGGCTCCTACCTTGGAGATGCCAATTGCAGCTCGATACAATTGTTAATACGCAGCTTTGAGAAAAGCGGGCAGAAAAACATTCATACCCATTTGAAATTCCAGTGATGAAGAGAGATGAAAAGAGAAGGGTGGAGGGATTAGGAGGGCAAAGACAGAGCCGGTCTTTTGCTTTCTTTCTTAGGGGTGCGCCACTGTTTCTTACACTTGCTGCTACGACCTTCTCCTACTTAGGGGAGCAGCTGCAGTCAACCTGCACACATTTCTGTTTGCTCCCACAGCTTGGAAGAAAGTGTCACATTTGACCCTGAGAACATGTGAGGCCTCACAGTTATGAGACATGTTTGGTTTTACACCTGGCAGTGCTCCACATTTATTTGCATAATAGTACATATGACGAGTTGCATGTTGTTGAACATTAAAGCAATAGTTTGACATGTTGGAAAATAAGCTCATTTGCTTTCTTGCAGAAGGTTTGATGAGATTGATACCACTACCACCAGCAGCCAGTTTGTTATTTTTTCATATTTTTACTATCAATTTCTTTGTCAGGGATGATGCAGTGCACATTAATACATACATAATTATTACAGTCAAGACCATAACAATATGTGTAGATGTGTTGCATAAAAGGTTTCTAACCAAAAGGCTAATTTGCAACCCCAGTCCCTGGTCAGACCTTCCTAAAAAAAAAAGAATCCAAAAATAATTTTTAAAAGAACTACATAGTGTGAGTTACACAGTGCAGCAAATACATTGTATACTAATATATTACATCAACATTTCACCAAGTTGAGACCACATTACACAAACCAACACATCACGTAACAGCACAAACCCCAATCACCCAGCTGATTGCACCTGCTCACTTATACCCACCCTGATAGTGAGGGGCCTGGGCTGCCAAAGGTCCATCTCCCATACCCGGACCCCGGGATTAACCCTGGCAGCCATGCGCAAACAGCCAGGCATCTAGCACAGACAATACAACAACTGATTGAATCCAAAAACTGGTTTTCTTTCAACCAGTATTTCACCTTTCTATTGAATGTTTTCTGTTTGGTTTGTGCTTTTATTTCAGTTTGTAAATCATTCCAAAAATGTGTCCCTATCACTGAAAAACATGAATGGCCCAAAGTGTTTTTGCGCCCTTCTGCTATGCAGTTGCCACCCACTGCTCCCCAAGTGGCCACTCTCCTTGTACTTGTTTTTGTCACAAAAGGACAGAGTATGGCTGGAGCTATGTTATTTACGCATTTAAAAATAAGTTTGAGAAAAGAAAGCTTAACAAAGCTATTAAAATTGAGAAGCTTATATTTCTGTACAATCAAATAGTGGTGCCACATTGTTGGTTTCTGATCCATTGTTTTCAGTGCTTATTTGTATAAGGATATGATGGGTTTGACTGTTGTCCGGGATGCTTGGCCCCATACAGTAACACAGTAAGATAAGTGAGAGAGTATCATAGCATGAAAAAACAGTAAACCTGCGGTCTGAATCAAAATGATAAGGCATCATATTCCTGCTATTTGCCACAGGTATATGATGCCTTATCATTTTGAATCAGTTCAAGTTTGTCCAGACAGTGTTACAAAGTTTGTTAATATGTTTATTAAATTTATATGTTGAGAATCCAAAATGACACCTAAGAATTTAAATTCCTCGACTTCCTTTATGGCCTCTTGGTCTATTTTGATGGTACACTTGGCTTTCCATCTTATAGAGAAGCACATAGATACGGTCTTTTTGACATTGAGCGTCAGATGGTTATCTTTAAGTCACTGGGATATACCCTTCATTTCCTTGGTCAAGATTTTTGCGTTGTCAGCATACATTTGTCAATTGGCTTTCTGACAGCATGCTAATAATTCGTTTATGTATAAACTAAAGAGCAGAGGCCCCAAGATGGAGCCCTGTGGGATAGCCGTTGTGAATTGTAATGGCACTGAGAATTAAGTGTTTATTTTAACACGTTGCTATGTATGCTTCAGATATAATGCAAACCAGCCATTTTTTTAGGTCTATAAACCCGGATCCCACAACATTACCCTTGTCCAACTTACTCTTGATGTTATTGGTAAGGTAGCAATTAGCCATTTCTGCAGAGAACCCTGGTCTAAATCCAAACTGTTTGTAGTTATAACTTTTATTTTCAAGTGCAAGACATAGACATAAAGTGCACACAGGAATACAATGTATTTTCTTTTTTTATGAACTTCAATGAACAACATCACCTTTCCCAGACCCATTGAATAAAATGACATACATGTGAAATAATAATAAATTAAAAAAAAGAACTTAAGGTGCTAGTGCTGATCATTAAATGTACAAAGTAAATATAAATGGCTGCTTACTCCTAAGTCATCAAAGCAAGCAAAGTCTTAGGGTGAACAGATCATGGGGTGCATTTTTGGGGTCATTTCCACTTTTAATGGATAGTTCAGCTGAGATATGAAAGGGGAAAAGACATGCAGGAAATCGTTACATGTCGGACTCAAACCCTGGAACTTCTGTGTCGAGGAATAAACCTCTACATATGTGCGCCCGTGCTACCAACTGAGCTTACCTGGCCACGCCAACCTTTTTTTGAATGTAAGTAACTAGCACTAGCTCCAAAACTCCCCAGATGACGTCATACACTCATATTGCATAATCCTCCCCCTTGAAACAAGCAGAAATGAGAAAAGGAGCACACTGATGTCTCAGTTTGATGTAATAATTTCATTGCCTTGCTCAGAGCTGTTTCCAACATGTGGGACAGAGTTTTGCATGGAAAACTTCACTGTGCTGTCAGCTTCAAAAACTTGTTCTTTCTTAACTTGTCATGTGCAGATGAAGCCATTGTAGCACCGCCAATGTTTTTTTTATATGATTGCTGCACTGTTGCTGCACTTTTCCTTCTGTCCCAAGAGGGACAGTTTGGGAACTCATGAAGTATTAATCTAGGAGAGATGGCAGGTGCAGGAAGTTAACATTTCTCAAATCGTATAACCAAATTGTTATTTTCAGACAAAGAAACATTCCATTTTATATTCAGCATGTTTATATTATAATAAATAATGAAATTTTTATATTTTATATCTTATTCAGTTCTGTTAGCAGATGTGACATAGATATATTTTTCAGAGACTGTATCTGTGGTGCACATTTAGCATCTCCTCACTCTCTTTTTCTGTTTTGGCCCAAACATTTTCACTCCCTCCCACTTCTCCTCCTCTACTGAAGTATTGCCCTCGAGAAAATGGTGGCTTAAAGCTATATCCTGATCGATCTCATTGTTTGCTGCCCTCCAATCCTCAGTGACAGAAAGTTGTATTCTCTCTGTACTGTATGTTACCAAAATAGCCTTGAGACATTTATTAATCAAGCTGGATGGTTGGTAGACTTTGGACTTTGTTTTTATAAGATCGTTTTTTGGGCATGTTAGGCCTTTATTTGTATAGGGCAGCTGAAGACATGAAGGAGGAGAGAAAGATGGAGAATGACATGCAGCAAAGGGCTGCAGGTAGGCGTTGAACCTGAGGCCGCTGCATCGAGGAGTACACCTCTATGTATGGGTGAGCACTCTACAAGGTGAGCTACCTAGGCACCCGACTTCAGACTTTTTATATGTCCTGCCACAAGCCCTGATGCTCCTACTGAAGCTAAGCTTTCTTTGTCTACTAGGATTGCTATATCATATTATGGTGTATCAGTTAATTTATTTTAACATTTGCGTTTAAGGAATAGTTTTGGGAAATACACTTATACACAATAAACATATAGATGGATAGCTTAGCATAAATACTGCAAACAGCTAGCCTGGCTTTTTCCTAAGGTAAAAAATATCAACTTACCAGCAAAGTGTAATTATTACCCTTTGGACAAATTAACACACAAAATACATTGTGTTTAAACAGTGCTTTGGTTGTTGGTAGATGGATTTGCTGGCTAGCTGTTTCCCTCATTTCCAGTCTTTTTGTTGAACTATAAGCTCAATCATCTAACTGATTCATTTTCTACTGTTGTATTACTGGGATCCACGTAATATTTGTTTTTAATAAGATAAATACAGAACTTGATTTTGTGTTGCCCTCTTGTTGTACAGTATTAAACAGCTAAGTTAGTCAGTTACTTTGGGGCATGAGGAGAAAAGAGCCTCATCAGGAAAAACCTGAGGCATGTAGCATTTAATGTGAATGATGTGTAATGAATAGAAATGTGGCACAGAAACAGTAGTTAATTAAAAGCATGCATAAATATATAATTGCCAAATTGATGATTGCTTTTCATTCTTATATATCTTTGTTATGTTTTTTTATATTTTGATATTTAGTTGTCTTGTAATCCTGTGTGGGAAGGGTTTAGTGTTTGGCATGACGTTGAAATAAAAACTAATGAACTGATTGAAGTCTTTTGACATGTCCAGGTAGGCTAAGCCAGTTCCACTCATGTACTGTAGCTAAAAAGCTGTCATGGCTAAAATGAAGTGATCATGATGTGAGAGGAACGTTTGACTGACTGAGGTTTCCAGATAGCCCTTTCGGGCATAAAAGAAAAGCCTTTCATAATTACAAGCCCAAAGCGACTGTTTGAAATTAAGACTTGTGGTCAGTGACCTGAAAATATAATCAGACAGGTCAGTCACAGCTGTTTTCTATTCTCAGCTACCACAAGTGGCCTTGGTGAACAAAAACACTGCAACCTTTCCAATCTAGAAGCACTAGACCTGAAATACCAAACCTGCCTCAAATTCTCTCTGTCTTTGAGGCCAGCCATCTATGTGTGTGTGTGTGTGTGTGTGTGTGTGTGTGTGTGTGTGTGTGTGTGTGTGTGTGTTACTCAGGGGAAAGAAAGCCTCATCTGGCCACAGAAGTTGGTCTTTACTTAAAGGTGAAGGAGTCTCACAGCTGCTCTGTTTCAAAGACGATTTACACAAAGTCACTTGACAAAAATCTCTTAATAAAACATTTTGTTTTGGTACTGGATCACCTGGGACCATCATTGTTTTCTTCACACACCGAGACAGCAATTAAAGCACAGAAAAGTACTACTGAGATTACTTTTAACCACAGACATGGCACACTATTATTGCATGGTTGTGTTCTATAAAATGTCTGTAGGTTTTTGCATTTGCTTTTTGAGAAAAAACATCCTTAGTTATATTTTCCTATCTTAGGTACCCCACAGTCCCTTCTTTATAACAGAATCCGATAATTCCACCTCATCATCATCATAAAAATGTTGCTGAACACATTCACTGAGTAAACCAGGGAAATTAAAGATGTATGATCACTGGCACCACCAAGTGGTGACCGAAAAAAAGAAAACATCTCATTTACGACACATGGGGAGTCAGTGAAGTTGACACAACACCTTCCTGTACACTTCTATTACTTTAATGAAACTAAACTAAAATAAGCAGTGGTTCAGGTGGTTAAGTAGACAATAACCTGGTGGTCTAGATGTTTAGGAGCCAAACTAAGCTATAACACACATTCAGTTTTCACAGCAGTTAGAAAGATATTTTAAACAACATTATGACAAGTTATCTACGGATACAGAATGGTTTCCTCTGAAACTTCCTCTGTATACTACAACAGCCCACAAATAATCTTTTTACATACAACATGAAAAGCAAGAAGAAGAAATCTAGATAAACAAGCAGGATGAGAACGCATTCGATCACAACGCTGTTCACAGCATCAAGCTCCACCACAAGTTACGAAAGAAAACCACAGCCCGGATAGTTAAATATAGCTCATTACTGTTGATGCATTTCTATCCAAATCTTCTTTAGTTGAACTAAGTGAAGATGATTCACTTATGATGATTTGAATAAAACAAACAGGAAAAGGATGTTGCTCTCAGTTCCTCAGACACATCCTTCTTTAGAGGAGACTTTATCAGGTAGTAGTGAACTTTAATGTTTTTATTATAAACAAATACCACAAAACGCCAACAACAAATTGATCCAACTGTATTGAGTATAAGTAGTATTGGTTATATTAGTAGTATTAGGGGTGGCAGTAACTCAGTCCGTTGGGAACCGGAGGTTAAATGGTTCAAGTCCCCGTATGGACCAAACTACGGGATGTGGATTGGTAGCTGGAGAGATGCCACTTCACCTCCTGGGTGCTGCCAGGTGCTCTTGAGCAAGGCACCATTCCCCCCAACCGCTTAGGGCGCTGGTCCAGCTGGCAGCCCATTCACTCTGACATCTCCATTTGTGCAGGAATAGGGCCTGAGCATGTGTGTGTATTTCAGACCTGTCTGTAGTGATTACTAACAAACAGAGTGTAAATTGTAATTTCCCCACCGGAGATCAATAAAAAATACAGAATTAATTAGACATTTAGATTAAATTAAATTAATTAATTACTGACTGTGTATCTAACTCCTCCATACCATAGAGCTGAAAAACTATAAAATTACATCAACGATGTGTTTTTAACAATGTGATATGTAGTAAAACCCACATTTACTGTCCTGCTCCCATAAATTCTCAATGGTGCGCCAAATATCTGTTATTCCACAACTAAAAATAATCCCCAATACCCCAACAAATGCACTTTTAACTGTTGTTTAAGTAAGTAGCTAAAAACTACAATGCCTAGTTATTATGCCTTTTCTTTTTGTGTACACTTAACATACTTCAACCTATATAAAAACATTAGATGAAGAAGCACAATGTAAACAAAATTGACAAAAACAATGGACAACAATACATTTTGAATTTGATTTTCATATTTGGACTTTATTAACTGTGTTTTTTTTGTATGCCTTTCTATTTGTAAAGAGTAGCATTTCAAACGTTTTTATTTTACCAAGTTTGCACTCTACTTACCTAAATATGTCATCTGATTTCTCTATAGTAGTGGTTTTACTATTATTTTTGTCTTCTCTGTACATGCAACATTGTTTGCATGTTAGTCTGTCCTGGGTTAGGTTAGGGTCACGGTGTTAGGGTTTCTCCTTTGCTGCTTTTTGGAAGTTTTTCTTTATCTGAATCAATTGCTTAATATATTGTGTCGTATGTTGTAAAGATTGTGACCTTAGATTGGGAACTTGGATTATATCAATAAAACACACTTTACTTAGCTTGACTCAGATTGGATATGTGGTACATAATTCAAAAACACATAGAGGGTATAGGAGTAGGGTTTGAAAAAGCCTCAACCTGCCAATAACCTGTGTGTGAAGGTTTTCCTATAAGTTATTTTATTTGATAGTATTATTATATCCTCACATTGCCAGTATTTCAAGCATGGGGGCATTCTCAGTGTATTGTCATTAGTGTTTATACATGGAGCACATTTCCTATTAGCAGTAGCGTTAAATGTTATTCCCTAATTGCAGCCATGGATTTCACAGTCTGCAGAGGATCTCATGATGGTTTTCACACTAGGGACAGGATCAAGTCATTACAGGCATAGCGCATTCAATTAACTTCCATTCTCTGTCTTGTTGTGTCCTTTAAACCACTTCAACCTCATGTGTCGGACTCAGGCATAACACTTTCAGATCATGGATTATATGAATGGAGTGGCTGTCTGGTTCAGGCACTGCAGGAAATGAGGATGAAATAGGCTGCACCTGCTTGAAGTTAATGGGGATGGATTGTGTCCAGGGTGATATAGAGCCACATTTACTGGAGGCTGCAGCCGCTATGAGGACCTGAACTGTGAGCCTGCTGAACTACAGCAGCACAGGGAGACTGATGCCTGCTCTCCCAACAGGCTATTACACATGTGACCGGACCAGAGGTGGCACGGAAAGTAAGGACCAGGATTCAATGGTCGACAGGTTGCAGTAATTAGACTTGACCATGCTGCTCATCCATTATTCCTGGTCCCACTGTTGCTCATTTGGAATTGCCAGAGAATTGCCTTGCTTCCACCTAGCATAGCCTAGTGTGTGTGTGTGTGTGTGTGTGTGTGTGTTTGCTAGCATGGATACAGTACTATAGCCCAAGATACAAACCTTATGCAGGACCCTTTGCCGGACCCTAGGCCTTAGCCCTATGTGAACCTCTCAAAAAATGTACCTATACATCGCAGTAATGCATGTTGTTCGGCTGTGGCTTGGTAACGTTGCATTTCCCTCCACTTATTTCCTGATTCTCCTTCTCCATAAACAACATTAAATCAAGGAGAGGGTTAACTTTTACAGCTACAGTTTTCCAAGAGTGGTCAGAAAGCACAGGGGAGACTCTTTGTTCCTCTCTCTATGCCTCTCGTGTTGGTGCTTATTACAAAGCTAATCACTGTCACTCTTTCACTCGCTCTACCACACACTCCCCACGCACACACACATGCTGGCTCGCTATTCTCTTAAAGAGATCAACGCACACACCAACACACACCAAATATAAACATCAGGTCACTTACGTAGTCTACGGCCAAAGCTCTGCGTGGAGCCTCTGCAGAATTATAAATCACGCTTTAGTCTCAGCATTTTAGGAAAATTATGTTGTTGTTAAATGCAGTAATACCAGTTGTGTACTGTAATGCAATAGCCTGACCATCGGGAGCAATTAATGTCCAGTGTCTTGCTCAAGAACATTTTGACATGAAGAACCAAAGATTGAACCACCAACCCTACAATTAGTGGATGACGCACTCTATTGCTGAGGCTAAGCTACCTTTTATTTAATTGTAATTTATTGGCATCTTACTCCTTTTCACAATTTGTTATGTTCAGTGTTATTTCTATATATACAGTGGGGCTCGAAAGTTTGAACCCCAGGTAAAAATGTGTATTAATGTGCATAAAGAAGCCAAGAAACTATGGAAAAATCGCCAAAAGGAATCAAATGTCAGATTAGACATTCGTATAATATGTCATAAAAAGTTAGATTATCACAGAAAGAAAGATTGCTTATCACAGCTTGGAATTGCTTCTTGTAGCCAGCCAAGAGTCTTTCAATTCATGTTTGAGGTGTCTTTGCCCATTCTTCCTTACCAAAGTCTTCCAATCTTTCTTGGCTATCTGTCACGTACTGCTATTTTAAGGTCTATCCATAGATTTTCAATTATGTTGAGGTCAGGAGATTGTGAAGGCCATGGCAAAACCTTCAGTTTACGCCTTTTGATGCAATCCACTGTAAATTTTGAGGTGTGTTTAGGATCAAGATCCATTTTTCCCTGTGCCACTGGCTGCAACACAACCCCAAAGCATGTTTGATCCACCCCCATGCTTAACAGTTGGACAGAGGTTCTTTTCACTGAATTCTGTGCCCTTTCTTCTACAAACTTACCTTTGCTTATTCCGGCCAAAAAGTTCTATTTTAACCTCATCTGTCCACAGAACTTGTTTCCACAATGCATCAGGCTTTTCTATATGTTCATTTGCCAACTTCAAACGATGATTTTTGTGGTAAGGACGTAGAAGAGGTTTTCTTCTGATGACTCTTCCATGGAGACCATATTTGTACAAGCATCTCTTTATAGTGGAATAGTGTGGCACAACTCCAGGGCCTGCCAGGTCTTTCTGGATGGATCGTGCAGTCAAACGTGGGTTTTGACTTTATTTTCTTACACTCCTGCTAGCTGTTCTGTCTGATATTTTTCTTGGTCTTCCAGATCTTGCTTTAACTTCCACTGTTCCTGATCACTGCCATTTCTTAATAACATTCCGAACTGAGGATATTGGCATCAGTAGCAGTGTAATGTAATGTAGAGTGTAGCCTCCACCTCACAGAACATTTGAACTAAACCAACAAATAAAGTCTCTCATGTTCTTATTTAAATTGTATAAGTTGCATTTTATAAATGTGCATTTACATGTAATTCAGCATGAAGGTCTAAAAGCAACCTTCTCCACATTCTGGTGGAGAGACATGTTGGTGTCTAATTAAAATACATTAAGTCTCAAAATACTTAAATCAGTCTATAAAATACCCAACATGAATTAGTTTTTAAGTTGTAGAATGGAACTTCTCCCATGTTGTTAAACCCCCCAAATTCCCAGAATAAATAAAAAGAACATGTAGCAAGAACAATGAGACAATTTGAGAGCAAAGCAAGTGTTCTACATTGCAATTGAAAATTAGCTTTTATAAAAAGAAGAACCAGACAAACATTTAAGCAGAAAACACATGCTGACGGTATCTGTGTTTCTCACCACAGGCAGCTAGAGCGTAGATGAGAGCTGTACAGCTGGTTGCCATGTGCACCCCATTCATAGGAAATGAATGCATGAGGTACGATTCTTGGAAAATGAGCAGTTTTAATCAGTTGGACTTTTTGTTGCATTTATGCATGTTTAATATAGACTGTTCAGGAAATGATATCAAAATGTTTTTGTTTTTTGTTTTTGTGTTTTATTTATTTATTTCAGATGATAAACATGAACAACCAAATCCTAAAAACACCTGCAACAAATTATGTTGAGTCCTAAACTTTGTAGCATGCCTATACGTACAATCAGCTGATTCATGAAGTATCATCAATAAAATGTTAAGATATAACAAAAAAGATATGACAACACATAATTATGTAATGTCTTTAAATTTCCTAGAGAGTGATGTTGGTAGAAATGAAATGAGATCCCAGTAAATCTTTCATTCACTGTATATCTTTATGTCATGATGAGAGAAGCCCTGAGGCTCCTGAAACATTTTGTAAGTTACTGTGTGAGTAAGTGCCGTGGAGTAACATGGCTACACCACAGATATATTCTGGGATAGGAGAGAAAAAAACACTTTGGCTTGTTTGCATTTCTTTAAACCAATCACAATTGTCTGGTGGTTGGTGCAAAACTCTGAAATAGTCCCGGGAAGAAACTTGTTCCGGCAACATTTGCACCCCTCAAAAGAAAACACCACATAAAATATTAAAAGGAAGTTACTTGTTTACACAAAACAGTAATGTGAGCGATTTAAACTAGCTGGATACATGGTGAAACATAATTTGCTCTAACCAGTGTGTTGCTGTGTGTAATCTACAGCAATCTCTGCCCATTAATCTTGAAATGTCCCAGTTAGATGGTAAATGCCGTAAACATATTCTTCAAATCTTTCCATTCACCCAAAAAATAAGCAGGTCGGCCTTATCGCATAATCCAAATCTTCTTAAAAACTTGCCATTTTCAGTATGTAGCTTGCTCAAAGGTTGTCATTTCCCATAGCGAAGAGGTTTTGAGAAGGGCAACATGCAGAGAGCGGAAGCAGAGGGGAAAAGCCTGACATAATACACGTGGACAGTGAATAAATGTTCTATCAAAAATCTCATATTGCTTTAAACTTTGTTTTGTCTCTTTTCCTTTAAAATTTAGAATACCTTCTTTAAGTTTATCACTTTTTGTTTAAGTTTAAATATACTTTTTTATTATGTCCAATACTTTATGATGAAATACATGCACGACTAATGACATCCCCATCAGTCTCAGATGTAGTTTCTATTTAGTGCTAAGTCGCAAATGTTAGCATGCTAACACGCTAAATTAAGACAGAGAACATGGTGAACATTACACTTGCTTAACAGCATGTTACCATTGTTATTGTGTGCATGTTGTGAACATGTGAGCAGGCACAGCTGTGTACAGCCTCACAGCTGCTAGCATGTGATGTGGAAGTCATGCAAAACACATTTGTCACTCTGCATGCAAAATACATTTTTGCTAGTCAAATTTAAATTCACATCTCCAGTATATGAGTCTTTTAGTGGATGCACATTGGGTGATGATATCAACGTTAACGAGACAGTAAACACCTCCATGAGTAAAATAATATCTTGGGCTGCTGATGATTTGAATGTGCCTTCTGAGTGGGAAGCGCAGCTCCAAGCCTGCTAACAAACAGCTCTCAGCTCATTAGCCTGGGCTCCACTCACTCAGACACACATCTTCCTGAGACTACACACCACAGCAGGGAAATGACTGGGATAAATAAGGAATAATCAAGGAATCGGTCAGGCTGCGAGTTGACCTAAATATGGGGCTCCTTGCTGTCATGGAGGCTCTGCCAACACACTGCTACCATTATAATGAATGGAGCAGTGTATGGAGAGGACTGTGAGAGACTACAGTATGATCGCACTAATGCTCAGGGAGAAGGAGGACTCTCTTTTGTAGTTGAGTTCATACTGAAGCTTGTTTTAGTAAAACTTTTGCATGCTGTGATGACCCACAGGCTATTTTTGGAGCGACATTATTTGCCAACAATATAATATCAGTTGGGAGACAGTTATGGTTGATTGCAGAGGACTGGTTCTCAGAAATAAAACATCCTCTTCCTCCGAATATTCACAATAAGCGTACTCAGTTTCTATGCAGCTAACATTAAAGACATCTAGTTCAGAGAAAAAAAGAACAATATCGATGTAGGGGGGGAAAAAACAATGTCAGCATGACCCTTCAAACTGCAGAACCCTAACACCGACCAGGCAATTCAAAATAATACTTTTCCTCCTTCAAGGTGTAATTATAATGAATAACTTGATGTTTAAATACATTCAAATGGCAAATGAGTCATTTTTGAAATTCTTGACAATTGGAAAGTGTTCTCATGTGGCTAGACATCATCTATATGCTTCCTCTGCTAATAAAAAAACCCAAACGTCCCCGTTGTTATTTAAAGCTGATGGACCACGGCTCATCACAAAGTTCACAAAGCCATGACACATTGCTGCAGTATCAGATCAGGTATCTTCCTTCATGAGGATAATATTTCATGTACAGGACATTCGTTTTCTAGTCAACTTCAGCGGTGAGCCGCCGCCGGTCTTTATCCATCCATCATCTCCTGACCTTCAGCTCTGTGGCCCGACGGCTGCCCGGGGCACAGGCAGAGTGACTAATGTCGTCTCAGCCGCCACCTCCCCACACCAAAGGCCCCTGATATCCATCCAGTATTATCCGACCCTAGCGTCTACAGATTTCTATCACTGCTCCCAGCTTTAATTATTCACGCTGCTGAATCACACTCTCACCAGAGATAGCCAGACTGGCCAGACCGCCTGCCCTCTCCCTCTCTCTGATCGTATCAATCTGGCTGTATGACACTATCTCATCTTTCTTTTTTAAACTGTAAATTAGAAAATACAACTGGTGGGTTCGCCAGTGACCAAGTTTACAGTATACATACAGTACACATTAACTAAGCCAAGACCAGAGCAATGTCGTAGGTTGGGTTTTCAGGAGTGGGGAGTATACAATGGAGTCAGCTAAAAACAAAACTTCCAATGAAACTGGTTATCATGTTAACATTCCACTTCCGGGATTGCTCAGTTCCCGTCAGAAATTCCATCGGATGACACTCTTTTCATCCGGATGTCCATTACCTTTTGCTTTCTTTGTGTTGGAATTTAAAACACCGATAGATTTCTGAGGACTATGGTTAACTCTGCAGGGTAAATCCAGACAGCCAGCTAGACCATCTGTCCAATCCGAGTTTTCTGTTGCACAACTCAAACAACTTTTGAACGATTATTAGAAGGATTACAAGTTTTCGGGACTGTCGTCACTAGATTCCCGCGGGACTGTAGTTAATCTCATTGTTGGTAACGTGATAGGGACGGCTACAGCATTGAAATCAACAGGAGAGAACGGGAGTGGGAAGGAGTCAGAAGATTTGCGAGGCATTTCGTTTTAGAAAAAGAAATATGTAACCACACAGTGACATTATTAAATCATAGAGACAAGGGGAAGTTAAGGATACAACAGGCCTACGTGTGTGGTTAACTCAACTGCAAAATGCAGCAATAGATTGCTATCTTTGGTTCGTCTGAATTCCTGTCAGGTCCACCTGGCAACACTGAAACTCAACTCAAACTGTGTTGTTGCTACCGATATCCGACTGTTTAAAAGTATGTAGCTTAATACTAGTTAGGTAGTAGTCGGATGAGTCGAGTCCATTCATGACGTGGATGGAATAAGACGTGGAAAAAAGTGCGCAAACAAAGACAATGCAGGATACTATTTTAAAAATCAGCAACAGAGGAGAAAATGGATAAAAGGTAAGATACTAATCCAGTCTCTTCCAGACTCGAATACGTTGGAATAAAAAAATGTTTTTACAGGGGCCAACAGAGTCCGATAACTTGCTTAGAAAAAAGGAACGAAATGGGAGCGGGACGGGATTTGGGAGTTTTTCTCTCAGGATGTCACAGGACAGGATTTTTTTAGGGGGCAGTCACGTGATCGGGACATGCCAGGAGTATTTTCATGGGCTTGGGATGGGATGGGTGAGACAATTGATTCCTGTGTCACCCTCTAGTACACATGTTCCACCAAAACAAGTTTCTTCCTGAGGCTATTTTGCAGCGGCACCATACCTCTGTCCGGCGCATAGCTCCGCCCAAGACGATTGTGATTGGTTTAAAGAAAAGAAGAAGAATTTATTTTGTCCAAGTCTGTGATATTCTCCAAAGCACATGCACAGAAGAATTGTTAGATGTGCGAATTGTTTCTTCAAAAATTTCTTTTGAGACAATGAGAATTTACTCCCTACCCTAACCAAGTTGGTGCTCTCCAACAGTCACACAATGTCAATGACAAAGTAAAGAATCCTACATAAGTATATAAAAGATAATTTGTTAAAAGTTCTTTTATAAGAAACATTAACCCTCATTTTTCTTCACTTTGTGGTTATTCTGTGTATAGCGGGGCCTCCAGATACTGACTAACTCTGCAGCTGTTCATACATGGTAATCTTGTACTTGATGTGGTTTATGACTATAACATGCATCCTTCCTGTGGCGCTGGAATTCAACATCATGACTTTAACTTCAGTGAATACATGAAAGACTTGGGTTTTATTAACCTACGAAAATCCTGAAATTTCGGTCACATGCACACACCACACCAATATTCAACCTCTGTGTTCCTCACCCCCCAGGCTGGGACTCTGGATCCTATTTCTTAGTGACAGGTCCAGGACGGAGGAGGGGAGGTCGGTTCATTTTTTGGCTGCTGAGAGGAGGACGAGGGGGGGTTGAGGACACAGGATGAGCTGCCAGATTGACAGGCCGATGGGGCTGTCGCTGGGGGCCAAGGTGTAGAGATGTTCGGGGAGTTTGCGTTTGTGGCTCAAAAGATAAGCATCAGTGAGAATATGAGAGGCTAGATGGTAATCTTTCACAGGAAGTCAGGCTATACCGTTGCAAAAGAAACCACAGGAGAGAGACTGACCTTGTGCGCCTGTTCTCAGCTGCATCGCTTTTCAGATGAGGCCAGGCCTCCAAGCCGCTGCAGACAGGAAGACACTCTGTCATAGTACTGCCCTGCTTAAAAACAAAGGCAAGTCAGCCAGAGAGTTTATGTGCTGATCATAGAGTAGTCACCCTCAACCTTCGTATGATCGCTGCACCATTAGCAGCATTAATAACCAAAATTTCAATCTATAGTTTGGGAGCTGTTGCTCAACATCTATCCCCAACATTTTCAGCTTTAATTGAAACTTATGTTTAGCTGAAAGATGGTAAATTGTTCAGAAGAGCTGAGGTGATAATTCTGTGTATATTTGTCACTACCAGCGATGTCTTTCACATTACCCAGTCATTTGACCCATTAGGGTTCCCAAATCTCCCAATAAAATATAATTTTGCTACCTACAGTTTATTACAACTTGGGATCAATTATGCAGCTCTGCCATCAGTTCTATTAGTTATGATAGCGTAATACTCTGTAGCAACATTGCTAAAGATAGGTCAGATGGGTCAAGAAAACATGGGCACTTAGTTGTTCATACAGGTTGTATACCAGTTTAGTCAAACACATTTGGAAAATAAACAAATTTTAAACATCTTACCTAAACTATCTCCCAGTTTACCAACCAACTTCCTGGTTCAACACTGACTTAGAGTGTTTGCCATAATTGTGTGCAGTTATGGTTCTCCTGTGCAATGAGGGATTTTTTAGCAACAGCACAGGTGCACTCACTTTTGGTTATGCCTCCAAATAAAGTGGCAGATAAACTCTTGGCTAGCTTACAACAACTACATGCTCATGTTTTTCGCCCAATCGGACCAATTTCTTATTTTGTTTTTATTTTTATTAGACATTTCAGCCTTAAATGTTGACCACATTGTTATCACCACCTATATATTACCAACAGCTGGAGCTACGTTTATAAAAAACATAGAATTGACCAGAGTCTTTCTTTAATCATTGTAATGTGTAGCCTAACCCAAAAAGGTATTCTCTTTCTCCAGGGTTGTAACCGTGGTGAGTGTTGCACATATTATTTGAGGTCACAGTTTTTTGAACTTTAGAGAATGAGGCTTTTAGGCACCCATACACCATCCTGGGTGAGCAGCAAGGTTTTTAAATAAGACTGAGTAATGCTCCTATATCTCTAACTACTGTCAGTGTGCCCTGTTCACGGGCCAATAAAACCCAGCCGCATGGCCGATGTTGAAAATATTCCCATGATTCACATTCTCATGATTCAGCAGATTGTTCTACCTCATTTTAGCTGTTTTATACCAACACTTAATAGCTTAAATATAATGCATCTCGAATTCAATTGCATAAAATTGCAAAAAAATATCATGCTGATGTGCATTAATGGAGCATCAGGAAAGACTCTGGACACTTGGGTGGACGTTGTTGAGGCTGGGAAGTCCGGGCTGTAACCGTGTTTGGTTCCTTGTCTAGTATCTGTCTGTGTATATGTCTGCTTGTGTGTGTGTTTGGGTGTGTCTGTTTCTGCGCATTGTTGTTTGTGTCTCCCTCCCATCTTTCCTCTCTATGTTGTGTTTTATTTTTATTTTTTCCTTTCTGACCCTGGGATGCATTCTCTGTCTCAGTGTATTATTTGTAAATTGTTTGTTGCTGTTCAATTTTCACAAAATAAATCAAAATATTTGATCACAAAAAAAAGTATGCTGATATTAACTGGGCATTTCAATGAGTGCATCTGTTGATTGATTGATTGACTATATGAATAAATGTTGATAAATGTGCTGAAGATGTGACCTTAGATTTTCAAAGTATTACCTAAGTGGCAGTAGACTCTTCATTGAGTGTTTATTCAATAAACTGAAAATATTACACTCAAGTGAAATATCACTTTAAAGGTTAAGCTTAAATAAGATAGGCCTGCAATCACAAATTGTAATTTGGGTTTACCTTCTTGTTTGATATAAAAATGAAGCCAGATGATGATCTGATTGTAAGCGTAAATATCACCCTGCTTCCTTTTGCACTTTGCAGAGCAGAAGATGTTGTTAAACTGTCGCCATGTTACTCCTTAAATTAAGAGAAATAGCTGAAGCATTGGCAGATTCCTCTGAACCTGATTTACTGAAAAAATGGTTTGAGCCTGCTTTTCAAATATAGTCTTGGAACTTCCACATTTGCATTTTGCAAACAGCTTTGCAAAATGTAAATGTTTTCACACTTGCAAAAGTTGTCAACTCAACTCAAAGGATTGTCAACACTGTAGCATTGCAGCACTACAAAACACGGAGAAACGCTAATATTGGAAACATCGAGGTTGAGGCTCTGGATTAAACCCTCAATGACTTTTCATATATATTAATAGGATGATGCAGAAATTAGTTGTAAAGAAACATTGTTAAAAAAAAATGAAATACCCATATCACAAACAATGTTTCCGCAAAATATTTAAAATCAGAGCGACGATGCCGAAGAAGAAGAAGAAGACCTCCTTAAACAAACCTTTAACTGTAAAGACCTCAGGTTATAGGCCAGTTATTCACCACACAGGAAGTCATTTTGGGTTACTGCAGTGGGCTGCCTAACTCCAACAGTCAGACTTTAAGCAGCCTGGGTGTTTTCTGTATGTCTGAGTGATGGAAATAAAAACTGCAGACTATCTATTTCTGTAACCAAATACATTTAACCAAATTTGCTGGACACCCACTGACGCAAGTGCGCTCTTGTTGTACAAGTTTTCAGAAAAGGTAAGTAACTGCTGTATTTGTCAATGAGTAGAAAAGCATCAAAAAGCTAGTCCGTGGGGAAAATAGATACGTGAATATGAAAAAATAAGCATTGAAATGCAGTATTTTCTGCTAGAGTTGAAAATTCTGCTTTGATTAAAAGTCAACTTGTGTGAATTCTTTTGTGTGAATTTGGCCTTGGGGGACACATTTAGTCACAATGTTATAAACAAATTTGACTGTGCGAAAAGGCGCTAATCTCATTGCTACAGTTGCCATGTGTAAAACTGATACATTTAAACGTCTTTGGGTTCACGCTAAATAATATACATCTTCACTGCCAGAATTAAATGTAGTGATAGTGATATAATGTATGCGTAACAGCAAGTGGACTTGAAAAACCTCTAAGAAATCTTTTCATCTTTTTTTACCAAAGGTGCAAAAGCCAAAACCTCATATGAAGTTAAATAAATACATGTATTTTATATATTTTCTTTCTTAATGTGGGTACATTTAAATCTTCATTTACCTGCTGTATATATTGTATTTGAAATAAAATATAAGCAGGTAAATAAGGATTTGTGTTCATACAAACCTATTAACCTTAATTCAGTCTGAGAAGCACTTAACATAGAGACATCAAACTACACTCAAGTTACACTTATTGTCATTAAATATTAGAACTACTCTGGTACTAACTTTAAAAAGAACTGTATACATACAGGTACATATTAACTGCCACAAAACAAACTAGCATATGATTAATTAATATCAACACGAGTGATAATTATATCAACAACAGTGAGTGGCAATTTATGACAATTTACATTGTGTCCCAGTTTGATTCCCGTTGATATTGTTTTGCTCGTCATACTGAGCCCTTTCTCGCTCGCTGCAGTTGATACTTTCTTAATGCCCGTAGCGAAGCTCGGTCAAAAAATCCTTAAGTAGTCTGGTGCTTTGAGTTGCCACAAATCCTCTGCACCCAGTTTCCAAGGGGCAGAAGTTCCTTTTTCAGACTAACTGCTCAACCTCAGACGCTGGCTCCTAGTACCTAATCTCTTTCCTTTTCATACGTCTCATCCAACACCACTTCCCATGGCCCAGTAAGCTCTGAAAAGTAGACAGACAGCCCCGCTGAGTGTTGGACCACACTGTCAAATCCAATACTGAGTTTGATTCTCCCTTTTGGGACTGTGAGTTGGTAGCCTGTAAGGTCTCCTGGCATATTCACAATCCTCACTTCTATTTTAGGTAGGTTTCCTTCCTGCTTCCTGTTTTGTTTTCCTTCACAGCCAAAATAATTGAAAGAAAAATAAAACTGTCAATCAAAGAGTGATTGATTGGTCCTGACCCAGTGGCTCTCTTCCTCTTCTTGCTTCTCTCCCTGGAAACATGATTTTAAAATACCATACATACATGTAAAATAATATGTCTTAAAAAATATCATAAATGGAGGATACATGACAAAGAGCCACGTATAAGTCTCAGCTTTCTTTTCACTATTTAAATTCAAATCACATTCCCGACACTGTGGAGCACTAAAGGTCATAGCCAAAAACAAAGCAACACAAGGTTAAAAAGAGCATACGTATTTCGTGTTGTAGACCATTTGCAAATATCAATCCAAATTGGGCATTTTTTGGATCTGCAGGTGTTGACTAAAGAGACAAACACAATTTTCTTCACTTGACTGATGGGTTTAAGATAAATATTTTGAAGAGAAAATAATGAACTCAGCACTGCTCCCCTTACTTACAGAGAGTGCAGCATCTGATACTGTTCCTCTGTGAGCATCTTACCATTTTTTTTTGTTTGTGATTAAAACATTTTTTTTAAAGAATACAAAACATACAACTCACAACATGAACACCCACACCTTCGTCATCAGCACCCATCCACACACAAATCATTTACATGAAATTTTTTCAAACACCCACACTCTCAGGCCTACTCCTTGATTGACGGCACCCCTTCATTCTTCCATCCTCTTAAATAATCTCTCTGACTATCATTATACTAGTCTGGACCCAGCTTCTCATGTGTTTGTCCATCCTTCTCAGGATTGACCAATCTCCCAGCCCAAATGATCTTGGGCTGAAGGGAACCTGGGTCCCAAAAATAGATTATCATGTATCCCAGACCAAAACCCCTGGACCTTATCAAAGGACAATAGGACATGAAGTAATTGGCCGTACTCTGTCTTACATTTCAAAAAACTTGGTGTGTCTTTCAGACCAATTCTAAACAATCTGGAGGGAGTCCACTAGAAGCGATGCATAAACTTACATCACATGACATAGTTTTAATATACCTACAGATTCCGTCCCACTACGCATCATTCAGTGTAATACTCAGATCCCTTTCCCATGTCTTTTTGAGGGCTGTCCAGACTCCCAGGTTCTGTACAAGCATAGAATAATACCCAGAAGCCTCATGTTCTTTTCCAAATTTCAACAACATCTAATTATACATTCTGGTGCCTTCGTAAGAACTGGATCCAAAATTCCTCACTAACAGATGGTGAAGTTGCAAATATTTAAAAAAGTTGAGAGCTAGGGATGCCAAATTGCTGTACCACATCCTCAAAGTATGTCAATATGCCACGGAGATAGAGTTCCACCAGTGTGACAATTGTATCACATTTTTTTAAGAGAGTCTGCAATTCTCGAGAAAGATTGTTAACATTCAAACTCAACACCCAAACAAATCCACCCCTGCTGTCAGTGCAATACAGTATGTCACATAATTTGCTGCCAAAGCAGCATATTTTCTACACTATGCTGATGACACCTGACTCTCTCTTGACAGAGCAAAACAATTATATAAATTAACTCTGCTCTGTTGAAGCAAAACAACTATGTGATGTGATTTTTGGTGAACAACAGCCACTGTGACTACAAGTGACAACTACGAGATAGAGGTACGCAGTAATGTCAGTTATATCTATCCAAACGTTAGCTAACAATAGCACCCTCAAGCTACTTTTCATTCAGGACAAACTGCTGTAGTTGCAAAACTTCTAAATGTATTGACTGAACAAGGATGTTTAATTTGTTTATGAAACAAGCTTTTACTTTGAAAGAGGAACCTCGTGTTACTTCGTCTTTCAACAGTTATACAAAGTTTCACTTTACTGAGTACAGAGTGATAAATATGTAACAAACTCAATTTAGACAAGAAACACTTCACCAAAATCAAACAAAACAATCCTTATAAATCCTCATATATTTAGTGATGTTCTTTGCCACTATAATTATATTATTATCATTATTATTATCATTATATTTGTTTTATCCAAAGTTGTAAAAACAAAAGCTTAAACTAAACAAAAATCATTATTAACCTGTTGTTTGTATTGTATTTGAAATAAAATATAAACAGGTAAATAAGGACTTTTTAATCATTAACCTAAATTCAGGCTGAGAAGCAGTTAACATAGAGACATAAATTTAAGTAAATTAGAATGACTGACTAATCCTGGAGGTGGGATGTTGTAAATATTAACACATTACAAACATTTTTGTATTCATATGTTTCTATGTTTAAGAAACATCTGTCCTTTTGTGTAAAAAATGAAATAATAAATCTGTCAATATTTAAAAAAAGAATGTGTTCCACAACAAATTCAGCTATAGTTTCCAGAACAGTGAGGGGCCACAAACAGCTCTGTTTTGTTGTGCATGAAGACCTTGTTCTTCTGCATGTGTAAGTGTTGAGGAAGAAAAGTCCAAGGACAAATTGTGGTGGAAGGCCACATTTTTCACCAAACTAATGATGTTTTTTTTATTTCTGTTTCAGCCCCTTGTTAGCTGCAGATAGAGAGAGGGAACAGCCATGATTCTGCTGCTGTGATAATGGTGAGTTATGGTGCCCATATCCACAGCGTTTCCCCAATGGTTCCACGTGAATGTTCCGAGGGGAAGCTTTGAGAGTTTGCAGCCCCTTGTGTAATTACCTTTTAGCACACAAATGATGAGGGACTGAGATTCTGTTCTGTCATTGTTAGTTCACAGCAAGAACAACACAGCGCAGACCAGGATTATGATTCATAATTATTGTTTTGGTTGGAATTATACAATTAAATTATGAAATAATATTTCAATTTAATTAGTCTTACTTATTGAGAGAATAATCATCTCTCAAATTCACAAAAGCCCATTAGGATGATGATACGTTTATGTAATTTAAGGAGTCTTTTGAATACATCTATAAAAGATGAAAACAACAAGTCATGTCTTTTAAAAATTAAAGTTATTTTTAACTCCACATACATATTATGGTTATGACTACTACCTGCAAATGTGCTGTAGACAGGGAACTAGCATTGATGACGTTAATGAAACCTTAATCCTCATCTATGCGCACACTGTGGAACAGACAGTGTTTTTAGTCACACTGTTTTTTGGAAACTTACAATCACATTCATATGCTTTTTTATGATGTACTTTCTTGCCATTGTTGGCTCATGTTGCTTTTCCGAAATGCAGCACGGAGCAATGGCACAAAATGGAAAGTGTTTTCTTTGACATCATGTTTCTGGATTTAGGCTCCCTCACGTTGACTCCAAAATCACATGGAGTCCTGTTAGGTCACTTTCAGTCTCTCCGTCTTCAGCAAGAAGCATACTAATCAGAAATGTTATAAAGTTATAAATGTAGTAGTAAGGCAGAGTCTGAACTGGGTTAAAAATAATAATAAAAAGGTTTCCTTGCAGGATGATGACAGCTTTCCCTTTGGTCGATTAGATCCCTTTAGCCGTCTGAAGACTGCAGGCGTACGTCATCTGCAGCCTCTAAATAGAGAGACAAGTTAGACATTTTCAGCATTCTGGGCAAGAATGTGCTCATGTGGGTGTACAAAGGCTGAGGAAATCTTCAACAATGTAACATGTTGATGTTAGAAAGTGGCCCTGTGTGGCAAGTTATAAATGCCCTTTGCTGAGATTTAAACATCATAAATTATATAATAATAAATTCACCTAAAACCTAACACAGTACTTAAAATGCAAAATTCATGTTGACACTTTCCCCAATAAGAACATTTACATTTTATAAAATATTAAATAAGTAAGGATTTATGGGGAAATTACACAGTCACTGGCTTTAGTGATAAAAAAGAAGATGAAACTAAAATACAGTCAAAATACAGTTGCATGCATTGGACTGAGTATGGCATAAATAACTCACAATAACATCAGTTTATGTCATTCATCCTTAGCCTTACACTATTAATACCTCTTCAATGTCCAGAAATATATTCCCAGTATTAACTGTGTCAACCAACAACCAAAAGAGTGGCAACTTTAAGGGTCTATAGGAGGAAAGATACCCATAAAACAAAGCCCACCACCGACCTCTAAAAGTTTTGAATCTCAACACATTCCCACAAATAATGATACAAAGTGCCTTGGTGTGTATTGCACTTTTTACATTTGTCTGGAATATTAGGATCAAATGTATTCAGTTTTACAGTGATAATGACTTTGACTTTTTTTTGGGGCCTTTGCACATATTTTACCCCAATCATCATCTAAAATGTCCTCTTATAAGTCTCGAATCCACTCTTGTCTCTAACTCTTGTACTTACATTTTAATGGGCCTAATTATTGTACATTTTCCGCCAGTTAGGGAAAGTTGTATTAGACTGAAAGTTTTAAATTCAAAATCATGAAGTTAAAATGTTGACATTGCTCAGCTCTATAAGGTACATTGAGTCAATCTAGTCCAACCACCTCTTGCAATATAAGAACAAAACATTGTGCTTTATTTAGAAAAGACATTTCCCCCATTTGTGCACATACACAGCCAAACAAGTGGTTATTGTAGGAATCATTGTCTTTCAAAATAAACTCTCAGAGTTCATCATGACTCGTGAAAACATAGGAAACTGGGCTTCCATAGAAAGACATTTCCTGCTTTTGGTGACACATTCGTGGTGATACTGCACATGCCGGACAAAAACATACATTTTCTCTCGGGAAAAGCCAATCTGGACTCCTGTCTTCATTACAAAAGAACTGGTTCGGATGTGAAACACAATGCATTTTCAATTTGAATGAGAAACGCTGGTTTGATTGACCATGACTGTTGCACCCACCTATAATATATTCATCCTAATCTCAACCAGTCTTTCAGCTTTGCACATGTACACAACAATACACAGTCACAACGCACTTTGTATCATGTGCCATTAATTCACAGACTATGTTTAGTATTTTAAAAGACTCACTTTTTTCTGAATAAATGTGTACGTGTTGGTGTGTGTGACTACAAAGAGTGAAGCTTTAAAAAGGAAATCCCTTCAGACCCAAGCGGGTTATGTTGCAACACCATTCTAGCTTCCTGTGCTTATCAGTGTTGTATACAGCACTTGTATGGGGGTCTAACACTACTCAGATGTTACTGTAGGAAGCAGCAAGACTCAAAGGCAGATTAATATATTCTAAATGAATGCAGAATGAGATCAAAAGCAGTCTTTCTTGTCTTAAATCTTAGTGACACACACACAATTTTCCAAGAACTCAGTGTTAAAAAATGAAGTTTGTCCATTGCACACTTGGTATCTCCACTCGGAATAAACTGCAATTTTCTCTCCACAGGAACGCAACAGAACAGACAGGAAGAGAAATCAAAGATGCAGAAACTATAAGAACGTCGTGGAGCCTCAGTACGATGTGGTGGGTGACCAGGAGGAAGCGCCGCATGTGCGCATACTTCCTGCAAGACCCATACATGATGAGAGAGAGTATGCAGGTAGAGAAGAAAACAATGACAGTTCATTCACATTGACAGAAGCTCCTATTTTGTTGTTTTCAGTTTAGGTGACTTAGTTTCATTTTGTCATCACAAATGTCTAGTTTAAGTTTTGCTTCTGTTTTTTAACCTAGTTTGTAACAGTTTTGTTGGTCGCTCGGTGGGCTTAGAAGGAGTAATTCTGTCCGTCTGTAGGAGAGAATTTGACCTTCAATATTTTTTCCCTTTCTTGTCTTACTTTCAGTAGTCATGCTTCTCTTAAGTGTATACAAATATAGCAATTGAAATAGATAACGAATTCTTAAACCTCTATCCAAAAACCTAAGAATTAATTCTAAGTCCCTGACTTTAATTTGTAAGAAGTTTTTTTGTTGCCACATTGAGGGTGAGTTTGTTTCACGCTGCTTCACAGAAAAGATCTGGTAAACATAATTTTTGTTTTGTTTTTTGACTTTTTTGCCATTTAATTGATAGGACAGCTTAGACATGAAAGGGGGAGAGAAAGGGGGAATGACATGCAGCAAAGGTCTGCTGATTGGAATTGAAACCGCGGCTGCTGCGGTAGGGAATGAGCCTCCGTACGTAGGACGAGCTACAACAGCTCCACCACAAAAAACTGTGGTGAGAATGAAAGCAGTGCGCATCTAAGAGAGAGATAGAGAGAGAGAGATAGAGAGAGAGAGAGAGAGAGAGAGAGAGACAGCTCCTGCTGAGTGAGCATGATCTGCCAGTGGGTCTCCAGGGCCATCTGTTGGCTGAGTCAGACAGCGGGAGATTACAATCATCCAGGAGCCAAAGGCGGAGAGAGGGAAGCATGTAGTGTGAATAGACTCCCTTTACTCTCCAGCATGGTTGTGGCTCACAGCCAGAGGCCTCACAGCTGCATGTCTACAACTTTATACTGAATGTGGCTTTTTAATTTGTTCACACTTGGAGTGTTCTCCCTCTGTAATCAATGCAGTCTGCTGCTGCTTCTGCAGTGCACTGCTGGGACTTGAGTAACAACAATGATACAAACTCATGGAGTGTTTTAACTGTCAACAAACACTGAAGCTACAGAAACAACTGAAACTACTTTCATTGCTGCCACTGTCTTTTACTTTCAAGACAGGGATATTCCAAGGTCGTCATCACTCTCCACTGTAAGCTTTCTTTTCTTTTTTTCACTAATGCTCCATTGCAACTGTACTGCTGTAAGTTTCTGCTTATACTTTATGTGCTCTTCACTTCTTCAGGGTAATTCCAACATCCTCTCAGGAAAAATTGCAATAACTTCAGGTAAAGTGACAAAACTCTCCATCATTATTCAGAATTTTGATTATTGTGGTAAAGGTATTCTGGGGAAGTCCTACTTGGCTTTTCAGTACTTGGCCACAGGCTGCTACTCAGCAAAAAATGTACACAGGGTTACTTAACAGGAATGATTGAAGATTTAACATGAAATTAAATGGCTCTCTGGAATGTTAGAGGGTTACGCATGGTACTAAAAACACTACAAACAGACCAAACCCTCTGCTGCACAGCTTTGTAAGTGTCTTTGAGCTCATTTTATTGTTTTTACAACACATTTACTGCATGGGTCAGTCTTTTCAACCTTCACAGACTGCTTCCAGCTCTGGTAAATCCCCTGTACACCACTAGATGCAGGCAGCTAAGTTAGCAACTAGCTATTGAATACATATTTAAATAGCCTCCAGGCTAATTCTGGCAAATTTTATATATTTTTATTTATTTATTATTAGTGTGCATTGACCCTGATTAAAAAAAAACTGAATCAAAAAATTAAATAACAATAAGTGGTGTGGTTAAAAACCCAGATATTTGTCTCATTTCAAATCCAATTTAATGTTTTTATAGCAATAAATGTGATTTATATAATTCATATAATATAGCTAATGGCTTTCAAGTCAGTGGCATTACTTGTTTTAGTTTAAAGAGCCCCTATTATTCTTTTTTGGATTTACCCTGTATGTGTGTACATGTAATAGATGTATTAAGTACAAAAAAAAACGGATTTCACTTAAAATCAAGCTTTCTCTCCAACAGACAGCACTTTTTCCTACACTGCCTAAAAACAAATCGTTCACATTCCTCAGTTAATAATGTCACTGATTGATAATGCCATCCCTGTCTGGTGCAGCCCATACAGTAGGTGCTGCCTGAGCAGGCACAGGCCGCCCAGTGGCTTGTTTGAATTTGGTTGACAAATCACAACAGAGTAGGCCAGCTGACCAATCAGAGCAGACTAGGCTTTTTGGGAACGCGGTCAAAGAGCTCAAAGAGAGTGTTTTATGCAGAGGAGCTGCATCAATGGGCAATATGAAAAACATATGTTTTTGAACACCTATTAGACCCCAAGGGTACAATATG
>NC_045742.1:10307285-10323780 GCF_008692095.1 Etheostoma spectabile
GAAGTATAACAGGGGCTTTTTAAAGTTAACTGTAACTACAGCCTTGCAGTTTACTAAAACATGTCAAATACCAGGAGTACCAGAACCCAGAGCACTACTTTAGTACATGTACACTATACATACTTATTTCTGCATTCTGTGTATCTTAAACACAGGACCTTCTATAAATAGAGACCTGAAGCCAGGCAGAAGAAGGGCCAAATTAGGTAACTACTTAACTTTACTTTCCCCACCCTCTGGCCTCAGAAGAACCCCACGTATTCACATGTTGCTCTTACAGATAAGAGGGTCACACCTGTGCCGCCGGCAGAACAGGTAAACACCTGTGCCATATGCATATATCGTTGACTCTGTTTTTTTGTCAATAAACTGTGCTAATTGCAACTTATGAAAGAGGTGATGACTTTTCTCTCTTTCCAATCACAGCTCTCACACAGGTAATATTCTCAGTACTATTCACTATTCAAAAATGTGTTAATTTCTGGGGTTAAATGGGTTATGAATGGACTTACAGCTAAAGTCTGTGTACTTCCAGGCGCTCTCCACCACCTCCACCGTTGACCTCGGAGTTAGTCAAACACTTGCCCGAGCTGACTCTACAAGAACCCTGCAGCAGAAAGTGAGTGAGTTAGTGTTGTAGCAGAGCACAAAGAAGGTAGACAGACCATTGTCTGTTGTTGTCTTATTTTGCTGTAGTTGGCTTTAACCCTATGTGGCCCTTTGCTCTGTGAGTGAATGGTGGAAAGTGAAAGGAGGCCCTCTTAGTATACAGTTTGCACGGTGGGGCAGTAACGCCATCTGTTGGTTAGAAGAATAATAACAGAAAAGATTTGAGGCTCTCTGAGATGAAGCATATTGTTGTTGTTGTTAAGTTTAACTAATGCCCCTTTTTCATTTCAGTGGACAGAAAGCAACTAAAAACGTAAGTAGTCGTCACGCATACAGCATTATTTCATTGAAATAAGATTTTTGGATTTCAGCTTTTTTTGTTAAAATTTATATATATATATATATATATATATATATATATTTATATTTTATTCTACACAATTGAACTTGCAACCTGACTAGAAAAGACTCCTGGACACACTTTTAAATGTAATTGTCTTTTCAATACCTCTAATAGGCAGACTCCAGTTCCCTTATAACAGGTAAGAGCTAGATACATGTGAATGTATTTTTAGTTAGAAACCGCTACACTGTTTTAATAATGTTGAATGTGTTTTTAGGTCTGCAGAGAGCTGGAAGTGTTTTATCACTTCACACCAATCACAGACATTCTCTGGATTTGGAAACTCATAATTTTGAAACAAGGTGTGACTTTGATATTTGGGGTATATCAGGGCAATTATTTCATGTTATGTCATGTTTGATTTACACTTTCTTCCTTTATTTAGGTCACAACAATGTTTAGGTAAGTAATGTTATAGTTCATCTGTATCATTACACAGTTATTGATTAAACAAGTTAACATGCCAACAACAACAACAATGTCTATTTAAAGAAAGGGTGCCATCAAAACGTCATCACCATGAGTGGCCTCAAACTAAAGAAGACTTTGACCAACATGACTTTGTTCCAATGGAAAAGCCTAAACAGGTAAACTTAAAATGTCAATAGGTGTAAAGTCATTATTCACTGAACTCTAGTATATTCATTGGTGGAAAATAACTAAGTACATTTACTGAAGTACAATTTTGAGATCCTTATAATTAAGTATTTCCATTTTTGTTACTTTAGACTTTGACTACACTATATTTTTGGAAGCAAATATTGTACTTTTTTTTACCTCACTACATGTATTTAACAGCTTTAGTTATGTGTTACTTTGCATACTTAGATTATTAATAGAAAATATGAATTCATGAATAAATGGTTTGATTTGAAATGGTTAATCTGTTCAGCAATATATGAGGTAATTAAAATTAGCCTCACCTTAAGATGCAACATTAAGTACTGTACACATTAATGCATCACTAATTATAATCCAGTAATATTATATACAAAAGTCTATATGAAAAGGGAATGGACCATTCTGCACAATGAGTACTTTTTGTAAGATTTGGTAATATTTTTTAACGTAGAACTTTTACTTGTAACTGAGCATTTAACACTGTATTATTGCTACATTTACTGAAGTGAAAGATCTGAATACTTCTTCCACCTGTGATAATATTTGGCAGACCTGTGAAGAAGACTGGTACATTGGGGCTTGTACTCGAGCAGATGCTGAGCATGCCTTACACCTGGTCAACAAGGTACTATGAAAACAATAAATATAACTAATAGCCTATAATATGTCTAAAGCTAAACTTCTTTTGTCTCTTACATCAACTACTTTAGGACGGGGCGTTTTTGGTACGAGACTGCTCCATCAACACCAACAGTGAGCCCTTGGTGTTGGCTGTGTATCACGAAAAGAAGGTTTACAATATAAAAATCCGGTTCGTCAAGAGCACCGTCAAGTATGCCCTGGGGACGGGACAACGATCAAATGATGTAAGTGGACAGATTAAAAAAGATAGTTCAACGAGCACTCTCTTCATTCATTACATTGACTGAAGCTCACATCTGATCTCTCCTCAGATGTTTGACTCTGTGGCAGACATCGTCAAGTTTCACTCCATATTCCCAATACTACTCGTCAGTGGGAGAAATACTCCCGGAAGCAAATGTCCAGAAAACTGTGTGCTGACTTGTCCAGTAACGAAAAGGGATGTAGACCAGCTGCTGCAATAACACATAAACCATTACAGCAAAGATCATCTGCTCCATCCCATCTGGGTCCTCACATTAATATGTACGTTACCCACAGTACGAGACCCAAAACATCCAATAGTGTTTACCATGAGCATGTTCGGAAAAAGACGAGTGTGTATACCAATTGTTCATGCTTGTGTCAATAAAAAAACTGTTCCATCTAAGTCTGCAATTAAAGATTATTTTCAGGATCAATACATCTAAAGATTCATTTCTTGTTTAGTGTGCCCACATTCCAAAAACACAAAGATAATGACTTTACAATGATACAAAATAAAGCAAACTGCAAACTCTCATGTGAGAAGCTGGAAGCAAGGAATAATTATCACGTTTTCTTGATAACCTTTCATTTTTTAATCATAACCAACGATGAATTTTTCTAACCCTTTGCTGCTTTTCATCCTCTCTCTCCCTCCTTTACTGTCTATCACAGTCTGATTAAATAAAATGTGCTATCTGCTGGACAAAATGTGAACATGTGTGTGTTGCCAAAGTCTTCTGGCAGAGAATTCATAAAAAAATCTTACTTACTAATAATAATAACTAACTAATAAAATAAATACTCTTGGTTGATCATACATCTGATGTACTTGCAATACATGTAGATATACATATTGTCATGACCCAGCTGATTAGCCATGAAAAAAAGACTGGGTTACAGTGTTTTCAACTAAGGCATCCCATGTCTTAACTGAACATTCAGGAATAGAATATATTGTTATGAGGACTCTAAGTCAGTGTTGTCAGTGTGTCGACAGATGGTTGTGTGGTTAGATGATGAGTGAAAGGTGTTGTACAGCGTAAAAGAAATGTGGTGCCAGGAGAATGGAGAGAGAGAGAGAGAGAGAGAGAGAGAGAGAGAGAGAGAGAGAGAGAGAGAGAGAGCAGGTTGAGACAGTCTGAGTTTAAAGACTCCTGGGAAACTGGCCAAGTGCTTCGTCTCACCTGCAACAACACAGACAACAGGAAACAAACAAATATAGAGCTATACACCTATAAGGGCTCTGCAATTAATCAAAATTTTAATCACAATAATGATTTTGGCTCCTAATGATCACACAAACGGAATACTGGAGAAAAACAAGTATTTTGCACATTAAGTTTTGCAAGTAAACTCTTCTTTTGTCTTGAGTTTTGAATGAAAAGGTGTTTTCACAGTTGGTTTTTCAGTTTTTTTAAGTTCAATAATTAATAAAACATCTGGGTGCCTGGTTAGCTCACCTGGTGGAGCAGGTGCCCCACGGATAGAGGTTAGCTCCTTGACGCAGCGGCCGCAGGTTCAACTCTGACCTGCAGTTCTTTGCTGCATGTCATTCCCCCTCTCTCTCCTCTTTCAAGTCCAAGCTGTCCTATAGAAATAAAGGCCGAAAAATTGCTCAAAAAATATAATAAAAAAATAATCCAAAATTCAATGACTAAATGCGTTACATAATCTGGATTTTAGTATTTACCAAAATAATTGTGGATGTATTACAGGGTTGCCCCTAGATGTTAGACTGGCCCACACACTGCCTGTCTTATAACACATCCTTTTGTCAGGCTAATGACACACTACGGTAGTTTTGTTAGAAAAAACTAACACATTTGATGAGGAAGGAGAGAGGCTAGAGTTCCAATGGAGAATTAACAAAATGTTTAATGAAAAAACATTATGAAAATGATATGACAAAGACAATAAGACACAAAACATAATAACACTGCAGCTGACAGCGGACTGCACAATGTTCCCTCTTCAGACACATATCGAACAGCCTCGAATCATTGTAAGTTTCTGAATTATATTCTCTGCACCTAAGGGGGGTTCCTTTTCACCTAGTGAATTTAAAGCCATTCTCAGTGGTCCACCGTTGGCATGGCGACGTGTAGAACATGTCTTGTTGGCTTCTTCGCTGTCCAATGAGGAAGGACATGGCTCTGAACTCCACTTTGAGGTTGTTTTCAGTCATAGATCAAAAGGTTCCATTATGTAAATGAGGAACTCTCAAAAAAATACAGGAATCAACGTTTCATTACCTTAGCCTAGTCTAAGACACCAGGGGGTAGGAGGTCCTGTTGTGAAGCAAAAGGATTCTTTTTATATGTTAAATGCCAGACCTGACCTGATCAACAACTTAAAAGGTTGGAATGCTAATTAAGGCTAGATCAGTATTGACTCAATCTGGCTGCAGAGTATGCCTATACATAAAACAGAAATACATTGTTTACAGAACATTGTTTTTTACTTTTTTAAATGCAACAGCCCCTCCCTTTTCACACCTTTGGTGTGAAAATACTAGAAATGTTACTGAAAACAATGTTATTACCTAACCATGAAAATATAACCAAAAATGGAAACATCAGCTGCAAAGTTGTAAGAGATAAACTGTGCAATCCGTTAGTCTGTCCACAGGTATCTGGGTCGTGTACTTGGATATTCTAAGTTTCAGTCCCTTCTTGGTTCTCCTCCACACGCCTACTTGCACCCTTTTCAGAGAGACAGTCAGGAACTTTGAGATGACGTTCTCACTTTTTGCCATTTGCCGTAGAGGCTCTGCAGTTTTTCCTGCCCACTCGTGGCTTCTCTACTCCCTTATAAAATTATTTACATAGCAATGGAGTCTAATCGCCAAAGACTCTTATTTGATGAATGAACCTTTTGCGTATTTGCAAAGAAGTCTCTTCTGATTGGAATATTGTTACAACTACCCCCCCCCCCCCCCCCCCCGTGGTGGAGCAGGTTGGAAACAATGGAACTCCTTATGTTTGAAATGTTATACAGTTGGATATTCCAGAAACAGTGCTATTTGTAGTAGATAAAAAGGTTACTTTGTGTCAAAATTCCCGAGGACACACCAAAAGAGTTATGGTGTTATGAACCTCAAAGCAAGTTTAACCAGAAAGACATCCTTCCTCATTCATTCTCATACTCTCTCTGGACTGAAATCTTGCCACAAGCTCTCTTAGCCAATCATATCCATATCACTACATCACAATGGGACCTAATTGCCAAATACTCTTCTCTAATTCTTTTCAAACATGATCTTGAATTCCAAAATGATTGTTCACTTTAAATGAAGTCTTTCCTGATTGAAATAGCTGCTGAGAAAAATTCGGTTAAACAAAAGGGAATAGGCCAGAAAAACTGGGATCATGTTTTAATAGAAAAAGAGGAGTTACACAATTGTCATTATAAAAAGCATGGGACATGATAATGAACATTGAGAAGGTAGTAGTGATAGCAGGAGCATGAATAATTCTAACACAAACGAGGAGGGAATGAAAGACAAAGTAAAGCATTCAGAAAGAATCGTCACGCCTTTACACACCTTTAAAACAAATACAGTACGGCAGCTTCAGACACTGCAGTGTTAGGAAAGTAAAGCACAACATAACTTCTTTTGAATGATAACCTTTCCTTATGGAGTACAAACACCAGTTATTGCACGTTATATTTATAGATATATACATGATAAAATCTGTGTGTGATCAAAATATATACAAAGACTGGGCAACCGAAACCTATTAAATAATAGGTCTAGCACCTCATACATCATGGTTTGATTATAAACAAGAACACTAAAATGTTGTAATCCTGTCTTAAGAAGAGAAACAGATCTGCAAAGTGTCAGGAAAGAATTCTGTTTGTGTCCTTTAGATGGTTTTCAAAAAACTATACAAGTTTTAGCAGGTTCTCTAGAATCACATCAGTCAGTATTTACACAAAATAAAAGTATGTACTTGTAAAATGTGGCCTGCATGGCAAAAACACACATAGTATATTATGTGGCTTTCTGTTAAAGTAATGAACCAGTTTTGGCTGATAGTATCAGCTCCATTTTGCACAACTGTTTAAGACGCTAGAAAGAGGTTATACATGGAAGCTGTCATGTAAAAAAAACAAAATAAAACAAAAAAACATGGCGCAATGAGTAACAACGATCCAAGATGGCATTAACACTTGGTTCTGGGACTGTTCCCTTACATAAGTTAGTTACAAAATATCTGCGATGAATAACATTTAATCGTGATGAAACAAACGTCTAATGTAATAAAAATGACTAATATTATCAAATCGAGGATAACATAAGACTGAACAAATAAATAAAAATACAGAATGATTCTTTAAGATTTAAAGGGGCTCTACGCCAAATACTGGATAAACTGTGTGCTGGGATTGCCTCCACATGGCTCTCACGGACCGTTCACCAATACGTGAAATACCCATGTTTTTTTTCACAACCACATGTACTAATATGCACGCAGGCAGGGCCGGTTATCAAAACAAAGAACAGAGAAGTTCTGATTACAAAGGGAGTGTGACTTCATTCTCTGTTTAGGCACCATTACTCCACTTTATCTTTACATAGCACTATATTAATGTTCTGAACATGGAGTACAGCTCCTTTAACTTCACCGTTCTAACCAATCTGGACTATTAGGAACAGTGGAAATTGTAGCTCTTGGCGAAATTTAACGGCGCATTCAGGCACTCCTCGTCAACTGGCAAAGTAAAGAAAACAAAAACGTTTAAAGCTATAGTGCGTAGTTTCTGCCGCCCCCATGAGGAATCCAAAGTAATGACAATAAACTGTCAGCGTGTCCACTTGATACAAACTAGATGGTGACACAGGAATCAATCCCATCCCACGAAAATACTCCCGTCACATCTCAATCACGTGACTGAAAAAATCCTGTCCTGCAAAATCCCAAGAGAAAGACTCCTGAATCCCTACCCGCTACCGTTTTGTTCCCGATGTGGTCTAAAGTTATCAGACTCTGCTGCCCCCCTGTAGCATGTTTGGTTAATCATGGTCAAATCACTGAGGTTGCCTCGGAAATTTCGGGTTGCACTATACATTCAGTTCCTGCAGGCCTAGGTAATTTCAGTACGTAATTCCTCACAGAGATCTTCTCACACTCAAAACACACATTTATGTGATATAATGTCTCGCAATCTTTGGGCGCAATCACCGCATTGCAGCTTCATGTTTCAATTTAATCTCTGACTCCGTCCCGCCCGCTCGCTCCCATCCATTGATTTCTATGCTCTATCCCGTCCCTATCACGTTAGCAACAGTGAATTGGACTCCCGTATCGCGGGACTCCCGCGTGAATACCGTGACCCGTGGGACTCCCGCGGGCCTCGGTGTCACGGTTCATCAACATCAAAACGTTACGCACTAAAGATTCGGTGAAGTTTTTCACCGAAAATGGCTGGCAATGTGGTAAATACAGGTAAGAAACTGGGGCACATTCCAAGTTTACAGAACAACTGTGACATTTCACACAACACATTAAGGACGACTTTGGCACACATAACGTCCGTTTCTCTGCAGCACCCTGTGATTCACAACTCCCCCAAACTAGTAAAGAGAACAAACAGTGGCGTGCATGCCCAGCTTCCATTATTTACACTTGCATCCTCTTTTTAATTGGTCCAGTTCAGTTGATGAATTTACCAGTGACTGTTGTCCATCTGATAAATATGACATGGTCATGCAATATTTACCAAATCTAAGAGTTGCAAAGAGTGCTTAAATGCACCACGGCACTACTGACCGATACCGAGTGCAGCACAAGACACTGGCTGTGACTTCTACAAAAGCCATATTGTTAAGGCCAAATTTAAAGGATTTTGAAATGGGACGTGTCTTAATGACCACTTTTAAGGCAGTGTTGACATTTTTACTTTTGGGATGCAGCTCCTGAATTGGGATGCAGCATAATAACAACTAGCAGTCAACACAACTAATCAACACAGAAGCAAAACATTGTAGAGGCTTGCAAGTGATCCATCTATATATGATCACTGGAAATGGATGTTTTCTTGCCTGTCATCTTTTCTGTTAATCTGAGTAAAAACCCGGGGGGGGGGGGGGGGGGGGGGGGGGGGGGAGGAGGATGGGGAGTCTCACTCTAATAAGACATGTTTTCATGGTATATTGTTTGTGCTAAATATTGAAAGTTAGCTTTCACCCATAATCAACAACATCTAACTTTCAAATACACTTCATCACAAACCAAACATTTCCTTGTTACTTAATATCCACCACGGGGTTTTCCATCATTGCAACTGGGAGCCGTGCATGTTACATGTATTTATTTATGACATTGATTATACTCTACACAAAGATTTGATACTCTCAGCTGTACTTTCCCTAGTTCAGGTTGTATCTTAGAGGAGCCAGATGAAAAGCAAATCATTACTGATGCAAACAAAAAAAAAAATACAGTATGTAATCCTTTTTAAGTAAACAGCATGCATTAATGCCTCAACTCTGACAGACTTACTGCTTTCTCAAACGTCTTTAAAACAGTTATCTAACATCTGTGTATTACTGACTGCAATTTACTCAAGCAGATGGTCCATGTTCCCTTTCATTGCACTTAAACATTCCATATCCCATACCTATATTAACATACTGTATGTATACCACAATGTTCACCGATAATCAGATGTCAACTCTTTTTAAATGGTGTGCTCCCATTGAGAAAATAACATTAAGTCAACATCTTCCCATTGTAATACTACTTATTTTCTCATAAATGTACACTTCTGTCCACTGACACATTGTCTGATAAATTCATGGAAAGACTCCAACAGTGCACCCCATCACTTCATACTTCTGCCCCATCACTTTGCTCAGCCTCATTTTTAAGATTTGGCACTTTGGAGCTCCATTAGAGGCTCCTGTGTCTGCAAAGGCGTCTGCTCTCGCTCCCTGAATGGAGGCCCGAGGCTTTGGGTGATTAAGCACCACCACAGGCTGGTTGGGGCCCGGCCGTTTCACCAGTTGGTCCACCTTCAGTGGCATCGGGTAAATGACTGTGCAATCCGTTAGTCTGCCCACAGGTATCTGAGTCTTGTACTTGGATATTCTAAGTTTCAGTCCCTTCTTGGTTCTCTTCCACACGCCTACTTGCACCCTTTTCAGAGAGACAGTCAGGAACTTTGAGATGTCGTTCTCCCTTTGTGCCATTCGCCGTAGAGGCTCTGCAGTCTCAGGTGCATTTACATGTGCAGCAATTTTGGAAACCGATTCCTCATCTGTTGAAGATTGTGAAGCAGGAGTGTGATGGCGGTTCTTGTCGTCTGTTGGCGTCGCGCTGTTTTTTTCCTCCTTGATATGGACATGGTTGTGGGTCAGTGCAGGAGGCTGTTGAATACCCGTATCCGGCTCCTCTACTTTGACGGACTCACTGGTCCTCTCTGTCAATAAAAGCTTGCGGATGATGGATCCATCTTTTGTGGCCGCCTGAGCACAGAAACCCGCCTCCTTCCCCTGCTCTGTGCCGTTCATCTTGATGTGATCTTGAGCTGCACTACCAGAACTGTTACTTTTATTCATCACTATACCACGCAGAGCCATAACCAGTGGCTGCATGGAGCCTTGGACGTCCTCTGGTTGTTGACTTAATGAAAACACAGACGAGATGATGGGAAAACCCTCGGGCTCTAGCGTGTCTCCTTCTCCGGCTCTCTCATTGGATCTTACTTCCTGTGTCCAAGTGGACATCTTTGTATTTGTGCGGTTGGAAAGCACCTGTGTTTTGACCGATGAGGGCTCATTTAGAGTCCTGGGCATTGAAGAAGATGGATATGCGACATTATCCTTACAAACTAAAGTCGCTGGAGGTCTCACTTGGGCCGCTGCAGCTAAGAGAACACTCAAGGAGGGAGAAGTTGATTTTTGCTGGTTTGAGCCCACTGCCTCTTTCTTCTTTTTTAAAGAAGCGGTGTTCTTGAGGAGCATCTCCCCAGGTTCCTGCTTAACAGCCACCGACGCATCTTGAGGAATGATTTTTATGTCACTTGCCCTTCGGGGTGGGATACTCTTGGAATGCTCTGGAATTAAATTATTTCTCTTATCCATTGCTCTCTGAGAAACACATGCTCCCATGTTCTCTGGCTGCAGGGTGTGAGTCAACCTGTTGACAACCGTGTTGGAGATGACAGAGGGCAGAGCTGCACTGTGGTTGACGGGCTCCCTCTGTGGAACTTTGATCCCACTATTTCCTTCTCTTACAGGATTGAGGATGCTTTTGGGAACCTTGTTTGGAATGACTGTTTGACATTCCAAGTTGATTATTTCTTGTGATGTTCTTTTCAATCCCCCTTTTTCCTTGCTTACTTGATTCGGGATGTTTTTGGAAATATTGACTGGGACAACTGCAGGACGCTCCACGTTCACAGTCTTTGTGTCACACTGTTTCCTGTTAACTGTGCACATTCCCATACTCATAGACTTCACTGTGTTTGGATGATTTAATGCAGATAAGAATGGCTTTCCCAGTGTAGTGTTTTGAGAGACTGTGGTCCTCGTGTCTTTAATCACAGACTTGTTTTCTTGTTGAGAGACAAGCCTCAGCTTTAGCTCCTTTGTCCCATTAACAGTTTTTACCTCAACGAGTTCAACCAAACAGCCAGCAGGGATCGTTACTTCCTCTGGAAGGGAAACCGTCAGAGCCCTGTTGTGCTGAATGAGTCCATTAAAGGGGGTCAAAAGCTCTGCATTACCATTTGTGGCATTTGATACATTTGTTTCCAGTGTTTTTCCTCTCTGTTCATCTTTACCCAGTCTGACTGCAGATGCACTCAGGGCAGGTACTGCTACTCGAACAGTTGGTCGAAGTGGTGATGGATCAGCAGTGGACACACTTGATAATGCACTGGACACAGAAACATGTTGAGTTTTTGTCGTGCCAGGGTCACCAGGTCCTTTACTAACGCTTGTGCTGTGCAAACGCTCAATGTGCTTCACAAGGCACAGCCTCCTCATATAGCCCTGTCCACAGTGAGGACATTTAAATGGATACTTTGAATTGTGTTGCTTCAGGTGAGCGTTTAACTCTGCCTCACTGAATGAGACTTTGTTGCAATAAAAACAGTAAAACCTGGTTGTCCCCCTATGCTCAGTCAAATGCTTCTTGAACAACGCAGCATCTGTAGAAGCAAATCCACATTTCTGACAACACCTCACATTTGAAGTGTTCAGAACACGATCCAAAACCAAACTGGGATGCCCACCGTTCACAGACGTCAGCATGCTTTGATAGCTGACGGGATTCATGTTGACCGGTGAGGTCCGCTGGTCATCTGTCTGCAGGTGTTATTAGGTCCCACTAATTCAATGGCTGCGATCACACAGTGGAGGTAAGAGTCAGGGAAGAGGTAATCGTCACCTGACACGTGAGACGGCTTCTCACTGTGAAAAGCAGATGAGAAAAAACAGTTAAATCACTGAATGAACCTTACCGTGCTGACAGTAACACAAGGCCCATTTAGCCCCTCCCCCTCTCTCTCACATACAGTTTATTTTTTTACGCCTGCAGCGATTTGCACTACAGGCAGCGGATTACACGCAGAAGAGACAAATTGGTTCTCTAAATTCCGTGTAGGTTTAGTCATCTCTCTTTAGCTACATCTTCCTGCTGCGGTCTTCCTTTGAACACAAGGAAAAGGCCCGTTACCTGACCACAACAAGGGGGGTCGCAAAGGCGACGGCCCGCATTTCAACTGGTTTTATTGGCGACAGAGTCTAATCCCACATACATACCGTATAAAAGTGTTGTTTTGTGTTCCGTTATATGTTTTTAAATGAATTATTCCTGTCTTTGGACGGTATATTATCGCTTGTCAAGGCGGCCAACCGAGCCGCTTTGCTTTAGCTTGTTGTAGCTCACGTTAGCTGACACAATTCCGGAAAAGGGTTGTTGTTGCCTTCAAAGTAAAAGCATACGATACAAATGAGCGTTACTAATAATGAACCATTATCAAATAGCCTACATAGGGGGAATTCTCAAAATCATGACTTATTTGTATGTTACAAGATCGACCTTTTGGTGCATGCTGTTATTCAGTGGTCAAATGTATAGCTAGATAGATTGACTCTATTGTTCACCTCAGTGGTCTTTTTCCTAGTAAGCTACAGCACATAGGCTTTAGATGGATAGATAGATAGATAGATAGATAGATAGATAGATAGATAGATAGATAGACATTTATTGATCCCCAAAAAATGTGAAATTATGGTGTTACAGCAGCAAACATACATTAGTCACACAGCACAGAATATAAATATAACTGAAATACTAGGATACAATATACATACATGCAATATGCATGAAATAATAACAATAATAATAGGAATAGAAATATATGAACAAAAATTTGAATATACAGGATGGGACAACAAAATGTGCAACTGCTTAAATAGTAGGCCTATGCTAAAATGTAAATTAACCAATTATGCAGGTTGCACTTAGTGCAGTATTGTGGAGTATATACACGAATAACACGTAACACAAGACACCATTAAAACATACAAATTATGGTATACAATACACAATAGGGAAAATGGGCAGGTAACAGTAAATACGCCATATACGTGAGAACATCTTAATCTATCTAGATACACACATTTACTCAAGTAGCCTGATATTACGCCTACAATTTAGAAGTAGGCTACTTATATTTCATAGGCTATTTGATTCATACATTTTTTTCCACTTGTCACAGTAGGAAAAGCTCAGGTTTAAATAATTACATTAAAGATGGCTGAATTCTACTTAGCTCCTTTGATTTCAGGTTCCTCTTATCTATTCAAAACTATTCAAATTAGCCCCACCATTACCAACAGTTATTTAAAGGGATTTGCACGTATGATTATGAAGTTGGCGGTTTTCCAATATATTTGCTAATACTTAAGTAGGCTATATTTACCTGAGTAAGCTTTTGAATGCATTCATTTTAGATACAACAGAGTATTTTCACTCTGTGGTATTGCTACTTTTACAGTAGTAAAAGATATGAATACTTTCACCACTGGCAGAGTGAAGTAAGCTATTATTTTGAAAGTTGTAACCGGAAGTTCACGTTTCTATTATGTTTTTCTTTACAGCTGGAAAGATGGGTGTAGTGTAGTTGCTATTCTTGAAGAAATACTACGCAAACATCCTTCATACCCTGCATAGGATTCCCTGTTTTTTTATTTACACTAGTTTCTAAATCTGCTACAAAACACAAACGCTTTGATTTGCCATCTACGTTATCAACACCCCTTAATAACTTTCTACATGGCATAGGCCTACACATGTTAAACTCGTGAGTGCGGTTTTATTGTGAAATCGCCGAACACAACGTGTATAGTCTGTGTGTTTATAGAGACAGTCGGGGATTGTGTCGTCGCACGCAGGCCTAAAAATGTGTCTGCGGTTTCACCTCACCCAGTGACACAGGAAGTGGTTTAATGCTTTAATAGTGTTCAAACCACAGGCCTTCACCGGCTGAGAGAAACACTATATCGACACGCGGTAGATGCATCTCATTTAAAATGCCCTCAAAACGAATACAAACATGCTGTTTATAAGAATCTGCAGACGGCTTCCTACTGTGTCAGTGTCATTTGCAAGGTGAGTGCATTAACTTTATAAGGCTAATGTCATATATCATAATATATAGTGCTTTCTGCAATTTATGTGAAATGTAACTTTAGGCTGTTTCATCTAGGCTATTTTTTTTTTAGTGAAGCAGTAGCTCTAATGTACACCTGTTATTGTAGCCCCCGTACTGGAGCTCGTGTGAGGGTGACCATGACTAATTGTGAAAACAGTTTCTGGGATTTACACACCATTGTTATAATTCATAATGACACAGCAGTGGCTTTCACTTGACCCTCCCATGTCCCCCGTTCGTCCGACGCACAGGCTTGCGAACTTCCTGGTTATGGCAATACTAATCCAGCTAACCCGGACGCGAGCTCCCTGCTGGTTCATCATCAGAAAGCAACTTTTCTCGTCTTTTCGCAGACACGGAGTTCTCGTCCGTCGCAGCATGGCCTCAGACACGACCCGGTTCGATCTTCTGGTGATCGGCGGCGGATCCGGGGGTCTAGCTGGTGCTCGGAGGGCTTCGGAGCTCGGAGCATCCGCCGCCGTGATCGAGAGTCACAAACTCGGAGGTACCTGCGTGAGTAAAAACCGATTTAAACAACACCGTTATCCACACCGACACCAGTCACCGTGCTGTCGCTCGTGCAGCTTTACACCACACTCCGGTTGCCAGGTTCACTGCGAAGCCTCCGGACTCCTTTTGTGAAGTTTTTGTTGTTGTTGTGTAGCCGACAACAAACATTGTTGGTTTGTTTGAAGTTTAAATGCGTCCCAGCCGTTCTGCAACCGGTGGAAATTGGGGGTTATAAGCTCTCCCCCATAGCACTGGCATATGACACATTATGAAATATGCTACTGAAGCTAACAAACGACATATAATAAAACGGTAAAGACAAACATTTTAAACTGAGTTGACGAGGTAAAAAAAAAACCTCACCCGATCCTCATCGATTCCGTCATTAAATAGAAAGAGAAAGGGCCTAGGGTTAGGCTGGAAGATGAGATACGTGTTTGTGCACAAGGGCTTCAATGTGAGGAAGTTGCTTCATATAGCATTAGTTTTTATTATAACAATTGGAAAGCACATATTGTAGGTGTTCATATTATTTTGTTCACCGACTTTTCAGTTGATCTAACAGATGGGAAGTTGGTGTGATGAAGCAGATGTGTCCTAAACTACTAAAACCACATCCTGATTGCACAAACACGAGCCACTTAGTCAGATTAATTTTGAAATATTGGCAAATAAGGAAAGTATCTTATATCAAAATTATAATTGTGTGTGTAAAAAAAGTAAAAAAAAATAAACACGTGTGTGTGTGTGTATCTATATATATATATAATATATATATATATTATATATATATATATATATATATATATATGTGTGTGTGTTATGTATATATAATAAATATGGGATTAAGCAATAGTCAAAGCCACCCAAACTAGTTTATGAATCCACCTTTTTGGTGATAAACATTTTTAGTTCAAAGTTCATATTAATGTGAGCATATATTGATTTCCAGTGGTATTGTACCATTTTGATGATTGTACTTATTGTAATTGTGTAATTAAAAAAAAAAAAAAATTGTGCAATTGCTTATGTCAATTTGAATGATTTCAAGATAACAAATTAGTTATTGAAGGTTTAGCTCTGGGTGGCAGGTCACCTTTAAGTTTTCCTTTCTAAAACTACAACACATTGCAACAAACTTTGCAAATAGAGTTCAGACCTCTGCAGTGTTCTGAAATATTTATTACTAACGTAACATGAGCTTGGAGGCTTTTTCATCAAGCTTACACTGAACTAATTTGTTTTAATGTTTTTTTTTTTTTCTTTTCAGGTCAATGTTGGCTGTGTCCCTAAGAAGGTACAATTTTCTCTCTATTTGAGTTGTGATAAGCCACGTTTTACCCATCAGACATATAGTCATTTTGTATTAAAATTCACTAGATGTCAAATTCAGCGCCTTTATCTGTCTTCACAGGTTATGTGGAATGCAGCCGTTCATGCAGAGTATCTTCACGATCACAGCGATTACGGCTTTGACGTTGGAAATGTTTGTTTCAGTTGGGAGTAAGTTACATTATCCGGTGTCTTCTTCATTTTTGTCTGCAACTACAACAAGCTCTTTTAAAACCTCTTATGGGAGTTCCTGGAACACAGCGGTGTCCATTTCGTAGCACAACTTCCCCGTCTGTTTTCTGTTGCTTCACTTCAGCCTACTTCTCTATCTTTGTGAACTACTTTTATTTTAGTCAAGGTGATGGTTAGAGATTAACCTCTAAAAGGAGTGGGTGGGGAACGTTAGACTTAGACTTAGACTTCTCTTTATTGATCCTTTTGGGATGACTCCCGCAAGGA
>NC_045742.1:10323796-10369947 GCF_008692095.1 Etheostoma spectabile
AGCAGTTTTAGCAAGAGAAAAATAAATTAAAAAATAGATAAAAAAGACAGTATAAAGAACACAAAATAACAATAAGAACATTTGTCAAATAAACAAAGAAAAGACCATAAATTATTATTAAAGTGTCAGTGTTGAGTCCAGTATTGAAGTGATAAAGTGACTAGGTGTGAATTTAAGTCCAGGTGTGCGTGTATGTATGTCTGTATGTGTACTGTGTGTGTGTATGTATGTATGTGTACTGTGTGTATGTATGTGTACTGTGTGTATGGATGTGCATGTATGTATGTGTACTGTGTGTATGGATGTGCGTGTACTGTGTGTATGTATGTATGTATGTATGGATGTGCGTGTACTGTGTGTATGGATGTGCGTGTACTGTGTGTATGGATGTATGTATGTATGTGTACTGTATGTATGTATGTGTACTGTGTGTATGGATGTGCATGTACTGTGTGTATGTATGTATGTATGTATGTGTACTGTGTGTGTGTGTGTGTGTATGTATGTATGTACGTGTACTGTGTGTATGTATGTCTGTATAAATGTATGTATGTATGTATGTATGTATTGTCCTCTCTGCCCTATTTCCTCCTCCCCCCTAGTGAGGAGTTGTATAGTCTAATGGCATGAGGGACAAAGGAGTCCTTGAGTCTGTTGGTCCGGTACTTGGGAAGGAGCAGCCTTCCACTGAACCGGCTCCTCTGGGTGCTGATGACGGTGTGCAGGGGGTGGCTGGCATTTTCAGTAATGTCCAGCAGTTTGTCCAATGTCCTCCTCTCTGCCACCGTCACCAGTGAGTCCAGCTTCATGCCGACCACAGAGCCGGCCCGCCTGATCAGTTTATCCAGCCTGTGGGTGTCCTTCTTTGATATGCTGCCCCCCCAGCACACCACAGTTAGTCAGGGATAATGAAAAAAAACATTAACGTAGGTCAGGGCTGGGCAGTCCTTTTAAGTAAGCCTGCAAAGAGTAATGTCAAAGTGTGTCCAACTCTCAATACATTATTGAAAAGCTCAGTATATACAGTATATATTAAATATGTGCACAATCTTTGCGTACAACACAGAAAATACATTAGTTTTCATAAAGTGTAAATTCAATCAACAACAGATTGGCTGTTTAGAGTTACACATCGTAGAGGTAGGCAGGAAAAACTCTACATTACGCACAGAGACTGGGCTCACGTAGAGCTGAATGTAAACAAAAAGATTTGTGCCGTAATGTTGTAATTTCTTTTTTGTCCTATAAATTTGGTATTGAAAAAAGGAACGTTGAGGAACTGGTATCCAAATCCCGGTATTGGTATCGGTAGAAGTATTGAATTTCTTTTAACAAAACCCAGTCCCAAAATACTCAGATCTGGGCCTGTCCCCTTAAAATTATGCTTGGATGTATGGGTATTTTAGAGCATTTATTTAAGTGTACGTTCCTTTTTTTTCTTTTTTTTTTATGTATGATTTTTAAGAAGTGTTTGAGATGCATGCGTCATTGGAATGCATGCCTTCCTCGTGGAAATGTGGCTAAAAAAAACAAAGCACCTCTTATCTTTGATCATTTCCTGTTTGCAGAGCTCTCAAGGCCAAAAGGGATGCTTATGTTGGTCACCTAAATCGTATTTATCGCAACAATCTTGACAAAGTAAGTTCATGTTTAACATTTCACATCTTTATTATTTCAGTGTGTTTGTTGTTCTTTCCTGTATACGTTTATATTTACTTGTCATGTCTTCAGTATTTTTTAATAATGACATCTGATCCATTCCAGGCTAAAGTCCAAACTATTCACGGTCAGGCCAGGTTTACAAATGATTCTGAGCCGACTGTGGAGGTAAATGGAAAGAAATATACAGCCCCCCATATCCTCATCGCCACTGGAGGGCAGCCTACTGTTATGAGTGATTCGGAAGTTCCAGGTAAGACATACTGTACTTAGATTTGACTTGGAAAAGTTAGTTTTATTAAATCTGTTAATTAAAAGATGACTTAAATAAAATTGAAAAAATTGGTTGAAATGTGTTTTGTTGATAACTTCAGGGGGAAGTCTTGGCATTACCAGTGATGGCTTTTTTGAACTTGAAACTCTGCCAAAGTAAGCTTATCGTATAATCTCTTCATTGTTTATACCATGTTTAAAGTTTGTGCTTATAATTTCAAAGTTCTGTTTTCCCAACAGGCGCAGTGTGATTGTGGGTGCAGGTTACATTGCAGTGGAGATGGCCGGCATCCTTTCCGCCCTGGGGTCCAAAACATCCCTCATTGTTCGACAGACTGGAGTAAGAAACCCATAGACTCGCTACTAAATACTAAATGATGATGTTCATAAGTGTGCAGCCATGCAAGAATTGTAATGCTGTGTGCTCTCATATTTTCTCTGTAGGTTTTGAGGAACTTTGACAGCTTCATAAGCACAAACTGCACTAAAGAACTGCAAAACTCTGGTGTGGATTTGTGGAAGAATTCCCAGGTGAGGTCTGTTCGTAAAACCGACAAGGGACTGGAGGTGACGATTGTCACCCAAGACCCCGAGAAGAAGAACGACGAGGAGAAGATCGGCACCATCCAGGAAGTGGACTGCCTTCTCTGGGCCATCGGCAGGCAGCCAAACACTTCTGGACTGAACATTGGCGAGATGGTAACAGTCTACCACATAATGTCTACTGTAAACTAGATGCTGAAATGTGCAGAGGAAACATTTACATCTTTAGTGGTAAAACAGTCAGGTGATCCTAAAAGAATTGACTATTTATTCTTCTTATTGAGGCAATTCATTTTGCAGCTGGAAAGAGTGCAAAACACCCATCAATAAAATAGTAACAGTGCATTTAAGACGGGTAACTACAGCGTATCACCACTGTCTGTTTGCAAAGGGAATTAATTAGTGTTTGGCTCTGTACAGATTTCCTCGTGTCACCCTCATCCTGGCTGCTTAACTGTCCTCGTGGATTATAGCAACACCGCAGATACCTCCTTCCATGCGCTGCTTAGATTGTGTGGAAAACTTTAAAACTCAGTTGAAAACTCTGCTTTTTAAAGAGGCTTTTAACTAGATTGTAGGGTGGTTAGGCTTGTCTTATGTGTACGTGTTATTCTTTTTGTTTTGTTTTTGTGATGCTTTGTATTTATGAGAGTTGTTAATGCTTCCTTTTGTTGTGAAGCACTTTGTGATCTTCATCTGAGAAAAGTGCTATACAAATAAATTTTACTTACTTACTTTTGAAGTAGCAGCTTTTGAAAGAAGAAAGAACTAAATCCAATAACACACTATTGGATAAAAGGTTTCATAGTGTAACACATTTTTATATTTAAAAAAAAAAAATAGAGCCCAAAATAAACCAGGCATGGGATCATTTTAAATCGGCGATTAGGGATAATCCGGTAACGAGACAGACAACATACTTAGCAGTCTTTGTTACGTTGTTTCTTTAGAGGTGAAGAGTAAAATGTTTGTTAGCTCAGGATAACAGGCAACTTAATAACTGATTAATGGGGAAGTTATTATTGTTATTTTTCTATTCAAGGTACTTCACCATACAGTAGCTTAGTGAAAGAGAGCTATCAGTTTGCCTATTGAAGGGAACGTTTAATAGACATTTTTATCTAACTAATACCACACATTCTGGCTTCTATTTTTATTGTCTAACCTGTAATATGAAGGAGAATGTGAGTGAAATGTCACCACAACAGTTCAACCACTAACTTCCATGTAGAAAGTATCAAACTAAGTGAAGTTAGTAGTTTGCAGGGATCAGTCTTGGTTGAAACACATGATATTGTTAAACAGTGAGTTTGTGGTTGCCCCTGCTCTGTGTATTCTCGAGGTTTTCGGTCATTGTTGTTTCTTGCTTTATACAGAAACGGTTTCTGTTGCTCACTCCTTAAAGTTCGTTACAAATGCACACACTCTGTAGTTCAGCAGCTTGGGATTAGTGAGGGAGAGAACAGAAATAGCCGAAACATTTTTTTTGCAAACTTTTTACTGGTGTTTTTGCAGATTGTACAAAGTTTAAGATTGTGATTGTACAATTATGTTCACCATTTTGATATAGAAAACAAATAATGAAGTGTATTTGTATGTGTGTATATACCAGCACCCAGGCATACACAATGTATCTTTCCTTTAAGATGTTCCTCTCTGTTTGCAGGGTGTGGATACAGATGAAAAGGGCCATATCCTTGTGGATGAGTTTCAGAACACCAGCAGACCCGGGATCTACGCTGTAGGGGACGTTTGTGGCAAAGCTCTTCTCACACCTGGTAGGTATTAACTCAAATCATTTTGTGGAGGTTGCTTACAAAAACTATACAGTCATGTTTACATTTGAGCTTGCCCAGTATGGGCATTTAAAGGCTGATAAATTAAATGTTTCAGTGGTATTTTCTATCCATTTTTAATATCTACACATTTTGGTTTTTATGCCTAAAAGGTGTTTTATTATTAGTAGGGTAAAAAAGGAGACATTTTTAGAGGTCTTCAGTTGAACTTTAGTCACCTTTTATAAACAGTTAAGGACTTTATTTAGTGTCTATTAGAGGCAAGAACTGCATGAAATGAAATGACTTTTAAAAACTAAAAGCTCCAAATATCTGCTCTGAAACTGCCAGGAAGTGTCCTCCCTCCATCTAATACTGTTACTTGTGAACATAGCACACGAAGCACATTTTTGTCAAGTTGTGTTGTGTACAGTTGTAAGTATACAAGACAATGATATTTTAATAAGAAAACCATTAAATGAGCCACTTTGGCGTTTTTATTCTTTGTGGGCCACTAAAATGTTTTCTCAGGACGTTTACAGAGGCAGAGTTGTGCTCTGATGTAATGTTGTGTGTCGGGGCAGTTGCCATTGCTGCAGGCAGAAAGCTGGCACACAGACTGTTTGAGGGCAAGAAGGACTCCAAGTTGGACTACTCAAGTATCCCGACGGTGGTGTTCAGCCACCCACCCATCGCAACCGTGGGCCTCACAGAAGGTGAGCAGTAGTTTTCAAAATCAAAGTTAAACTTTTGATGGATTAAAATTGCCTTTTTTTTGTTTTTTTTAATCCTTTTGTAGTACTCAACAGGACAAGAATTACAATGGCTAATTTGTGTTTGTCACAGAGGAGGCCATTAAATCTAGAGGAAAGGAGAACGTGAAGATCTACAAGACTTCTTTCACTCCGATGTATCACGCCATCACGAGCAGGAAAAGTCAGTGCATCATGAAGCTGGTGTGTGAGGGCAAGGAGGAGAAGGTAGGAGTCATCTGCTATTTACAGTTTCGATCAAATATCATCAATACTTTGATAGATCAGTAATTATTCTTCTGACTTTCTAATGTCATTTAAATTGTTGTAACGGATGATAATAATAATCAAAAGTTATGATCAGAGTTAAAACCGTGAGGTAGGACGCAAAACATATAACATATAGCATATAAAAGTGCAGCGCAGGTTTACGTTGTCATAGCTTCTGGCTTTGTTTGTGCCTTGAAAGGTCAACGGCACCGAGGTCAAAGTTGAAATAATTTGAACTTTGAGCGCATCACTCGGTGGCAGTTTCGTGCAACGCACTATGCCGAGGGTAGCGCTTCCTCAGAGTTGTCTCCACCGCTTTCCCCACAGTAAAACAATGGCATAGCCAACGCTGAGAGATTTTTATCAGGTCTAGATGGCTTTAGACTTGCTCTATCTCTACATCTAATATAAACCCTAAACCCTGCTAAAAAAGTAAATGTACATAAATTGATCATAAATCATCTCTAAACCAAAAGAAACCTGCATGACTTTGTCCTTGGGTAGTGTGTGGTCAACAAACCTTATTCCAGGCACTCAAGTGGATCACAATAATAAAAAGCCTTACAAATATGGCCGATTTTTTAACGTATTACTTGCTCCCTGGACCAACTCGGTTTATGTGTATTCTGTTTTTGAATGACAGTGCATCTATTTTTGCATCTTGCCCAATGTGCCCCTGTTTTTGGCTCATGTGAACATCAACAACTGCAGTCATTATCAAAGATGGACTTGTCTCTTATCCCCAGGTGGTGGGTCTGCACATGCAGGGCCTGGGCTGTGATGAGATGCTGCAGGGATTCGCTGTGGCCATCAAAATGGGTGCTACCAAAGCAGACTTTGACAAGACTGTTGCCATTCACCCCACCTCGTCTGAGGAGTTTGTCACAATGCGTTAATGCAATCACAAACTCCCCCCTTTTGCAAGACAACTTGCAACCCACACAAGCATACCAGGACAGAGTCGCTCCTCTGTACCACTCTCGCATCAGCTTGACGACTTGCTTTCTAAAACTGCATACTTCCATTTTCCCTCATTTAAGTGACCTTATTTGTGCACAGTGTTTCATCTTCTCTAATTTTTACCTAAATGGACCAAGACTGAGTTAGGCCTTCTTAAACTGTACTATGGGTCTTGAATATTGATAGAATATTCTGGATTCTATTTTAATGATTGTAACAATGGAAGGGATGGATCGGCAGGTTTTGATGTCGAGTGATTGCATGGGAAATCAAAAAGACTCTCCCCTAGTGTATGTGTTTGATTTGTCAGTTATTTGTTTGATGAATATGACAAACACTGCTGCTCCTTAAGGCACCTATTTACTCCAAGGTCATAATATATATCGACTGTACTGTTTTAGAGTTTCAATAAACATGCATGATTTTTTTTCTTAACTGTTGTGATTCCCTTTTTTTCCATTCACTGACTAAGTCTTTATTTTAATTTTTTATTTTTTATTGTGCTGTGTTGCAACACAATGGGTTGAGCAATTAATGAGGTACTTCTCAATTTGGACAGAGGTAATCTATGTATTCTATGGAGGACATATTTAGTCAAAGTATTCCTAGCTTCCAAGGTAAAATTGTATGATGACAATGCTACATTTAAGACAACTAGCACACTATTTCATAGCTAAAAAAGGCTGAATAATAACCCTGCTTTTTACTACCCAGATGTTTCGTGTTGCGTAGTGCAGTAAAGCAAACTGGTTGCATATTCTCCAGATGTGCTAGTGTGGTAGATCTATTTCCATATGAAAATAGTGAAAATTAATTTATTTGGAATATTGTAGTGGTGATAAGTAACTAAATCCATTTATTTAAGTACTGCATGTACAATTTTGAGGTACTTTTCCTTCCTTTTTCTGATTCTTTCTTTACTTCTACTCAAACAGTTCAAAAGATAAAACATAACAAAAATATCTTTATTAAAATATGATGCATTATAGATTGAACTTCCCAACATAACAAAGTAATCTAAATGTACTTTGTCAACCATTTACACAACAATACAATATTTTGATGTTAATATTTGATATACATAGAGGCCATTCTGCTGCACAATGAGGTATTTTTACTTTAGGCACTTCTAAAATTTTACTACAGTAAGATGTAAAATGCAAGACTCATGTAATACATATGACCTGTTTTAGCCTACATAACTGAACAATCTTCCAACACTAGGTACTTTAACACAACATATTTTAATCAAATTAATATTTTCTTCTAAACTGTATATGAAACAGTTGGATGTAAACAGCACCATGAGGATGACGGGGAACATGGATGGCCTAGTTTGCACAGCGGTTATTGCAGGACTGGATTATGGAGAAATGAGATGGCAGGAAATTTGCATAGTTGTAGACAAATTCTGTCAAAACAAAGTTAAAAGGTTTCCAGCAAAAAAGACATTATAGAGATTCACACTTCACACTGAATATTCTTGTACTTTCTGAGAACTAAGAAGAAAAACAAACTATTTATTTTAACACTACGTATACCAGGATATTTGTGGTTAATGTTAAACATTTCGTAAGAAGAAAACTGGGAAAACAATTCAATTTCAGGATGAATACATTCTTATATGTTTAGAAGGTCAGGAGATGGGGAAAGATCTTTTTTAATGATTTTTTTTTTTGTACTGTTAATTTTATTATTGAGGAAATGCCATATTCGCAAGAAGAAATGGGCAGACTGCAAACCAAACACTGGACACATTTTTATGAAGAACTGCATCAATATGGCAACATTATAAAATACATTAAAAAGAAAAGGCAATTAAGACTAATTTAGTGTTGGGCTGTTTATGAAGGCTACGTCGGGGATGCTCTTGGTTCTTAAAACACAGTGGAAAAAAATAAATAAATAAAAAACTTAAACTGAATGTGCTCTCGCGAGAAGACAGACAACGTCACTTTTGTGTCACAGGTCACTGTGCGTGTGTGTTGTTTGCAGTGTTACCATTACCGGTAGTTTAGTCTCGCTTTGCCAGACCCTCCTCCAAAGTTTGGTCATATATTCTAAAATGGATACAGACTATGCAGAATAAACATCCCAATAGAAAGGTATTGTCTTTCTTAAATGACCTTATCTAAATGTATTCGCTGTTCAGTTGTAGTTGTTTCTGAGTACACAAAATGTTACACAGTACTTGTTACTTACGGTGGCTAACGATGTTAGCTCACGGTGCTAGCTAGTCGGTGTTGGTGGCGCTGCAGCAGCGTCAGTACGGCAAAGATAGTTGACCATTCAACCGATTATTAATGACAAGCATTTCAGTTAGCCACCAATGCCACTTGTGTTTAACACTTTAGTTTGTTTCATAGCGATGCTAACGTTACTGCTTGATGAAACTGTCAGGTGTTGAGGGGCAATGTCTTGCCGTTAATCTGTTCAGTTGACAAGCTAACACCACAGTGACCGTGCTATCTGTGACTCCGCATAGCAAGTTCCTGCCCTTCGGTACCAAGCCCCGCTACAGCGAGGATGTTCCCCAGCCTGGCCCACAGACCATGGCATATCTTCTGCAGGCTCTCCTTTCAACACAGGGCACCCCTGTCACAACGGTCCCCGAGGATCCCCCAGCTGTACTACGGTGAGGACTCATTACACATTATGGCTAGTACTGCTGTGTTTTCTCTTGAACCATAGTTTACAATGCAGTACAACTGAAGAAACGTTTATCATACGTTCTGTCTCACAGGTTTGAAGCGTGGAGGCATACATAATGTGTGTTTCAGCCTCCCAGACTGCCGTGTTGCTTCTCTAGGGCTGGGCAAGGTGCAGTACTACTCTACCTCTGGCAACAGTAAAGATGGTCCCCCAAAATCGGCATCAGGTGATGCTCCAACAGCAGAAAAGGTCCTGTCTGCTGCTGCAAAAGCCACCCCAGGTTCACCAGCTGACTAACTTTAATGTTTCAGAATACCAAAGATTCAGAAGTTGTTGAGATGTTTGCTGTTCGTCTGTTCTTGTCATTTTGTGTGGCTCTGCATTGTGTACATTAACATATTGTGTATTTTTTTTAACTGCTAAAACTGTTGTTTATTGCATGCCCTGTCAACATTAGCACCGGAAAATGTTTCTGGTAAGTGTAGATGTTTAGGAAAATTCCAAAGTCTTCCAGAAGAATTTCACTTTACTTTACTTCTTTGATTACATTTCAATCTTTGCTCTCATAGGTGCAACACCTCAGGGACTGACTAAAGCTGAGACAATTCAAGTGAAAGGTAACAATATTTGTGTATGCTTCACATGAAACTCACTGCCTTACTCTTGAGTTACCTATATTGTTAGCATCTTCAGAATGTGGGTGTGATTTGATGACTTGCACAAGCATGAGGACTAATGAAAGTAGATAAAACCCTGTATCATAATTTCCCTCTGTCATATGCAGTTCGAGCAGTCCTGAAGAAAAGAGAATATGGAACCAAGTACACTCAGAACAACTTTATCACAGCAGTCAGAGCCATGAATGAATTCTGCCTCAAACCAAGGTAACCCCAGTTTCCTGAACAAATTGTGTTACATTTCATTTATTTGGTATATATTCACTGCGCCTAAAGCTGAATTGAATGCTTATCTGTTCAGTGTAACCGTGGTCAGTGCTAGCTGAGATGCAGGCAGACCCGAACACACATTCTTTTGAGTTAATAAGCAAACATGCTGTTGTCATTAGCAAATATAAGACTGCCTAACATCGTTTCACCCAGGTCTTCCTAAATCTTTTTCTTCCCCCCCTTCCCCCTTGTGTGTCTGTATGTGTTCAAAGTGATCTGGAAAAGCTTCGAAAGATCAGAAGACGCAGCCCTCACGACGACACGGAGGCTTTCACCGTCTTTTTGCGGTCAGATGTGGAGGCCAAGTTAGTTCTCCACCTTTTTGCTTTACACCTCAAAAAATCTAAAGAATATAAACACTATGTGTACTCCAGCAAATTATTGCTCAAACCACCAATTTTCATTCATGTGTCTCTCGTTTTGTGATTCATTTTTTCTTTCTTTCTGTCACTGTTAGAGCACTAGAAGTATGGGGAAGCCATGAAGCTCTAGCCCGAGAGAGAAATCTTAGGAAAGAAGTGGAGAGAGAGTTTGAAGAAAGTAGGTTTATTTTTTAGTTGTCCCTCTGTGAACGTGTAATAATAATGTAAATAATGCTTTTTGTCTCAAAGCCAAAGTTCAACATGTAATATTTCGTTCCCATTCAAAATCCAAGTCTAATAAAAACACAGATTTTTCAGTGTACTCTTTCTTACCTCTGACCAGTTACAAGGTGACAAGCTTCAGGGTGTCCCTGCTCGTGAAATAGTCCAACACATACCCTTTTGTAAAAGTCAGAACTGTCTTTTTTTATACTTCAGTTTTTGTAAAAAATAAACAAGATATGGCATGATAATTTGTGAGCTTTAGAGATCCTGGTAGGCAGATTTTGTTACTTTTGGATGGAGCCAGGCTAGCTGTCTCCCCGTTTCTATTCTTTATGCTAAGCTATGGGGGCGTTTCTTTAATGCAAAATACAGACCTTTTGTGAATATTTGTATAGCTACCCTTATTGTTTAACATCTGTTAATTGGTTATTTTGTCTGTTGGACATCTCGTTATTATTTGTATCTCTTATTTGTTGACCTCCAGGTATTTTTAGGAATCAACAGTTGTTAAAGGAATACAAAGACTTTTGGGGAAACACTAAGGTGAGCTCTTTTATTCTGTCATTTAGTTGGATAATGTGATTAATTCCGAAATGTTTTATGTGTGAAAGGGATAAGAATGGACATTAGTGATGTATTTGTGTGACCTTTTTCTCACTTACAGAGGTCACTACCTCTACGTAGATATTAATGTCATTATCTGTTGTCATTTATGAAGTTCAGTAATGTTATTTTGATGACTTACTATACGGATCTACACTGTTCTGGTATGGCATGGTGTATTCTATTCTCTGCTGGCTTGTTACTCCTCCTTGTGTTCTCACAGTATTTTTCACGAGATAACATTAACTGTATAAGTCTGTTATGACGACATAGCTGGACCTTACCAGTCAAGTGTATATTACATCAAAGGTCGGTTGCTACATTTCACTATAGTTGTTTTTCCTTGTTCCACAAAGCCTCGATCAGGCCAGAGGACAACTTTCCTACAAGGACCGGGGAAGGTGGTCATGGTCGCTATTTGCATGTAAGTTTTAATACTCTCGCCCTTGTTTGGTTTCGCTGTGAAGTCTTTCTGTTCTCAGTTACTTTGCTGAGTTGTAGCGCACACAGTGGGAGGTATTGGATTAGAGAAGAACCACGAGTCTGTTCCTAGCAGTATGTCAGTATGTCGGGTGAATATCAGAGTGTAACGTTTTGGAGACAGTAGGCCTACGTTCATTATAGCTTTTATTCTAAAAAAAGAAGAAAACCCCCGGCACTGGAGAGTTTTGACACTCAAAACAAATTCTCAAAGATGTGAAAATTGTATTGGAAACTGCATGGGCATGAGATCATGTGGCCTATTGGATTAGGATGATTGCATTACAGGACATGTGCAGTCACATGAACAGCAAAATGTGTCCTTCACGATCGAGTCGGTACATGTGTTATTAACCCTTAGGTTCATTTTGCGCCGGAATTGTCCTTTAACAGCCACCTTATCACATAGATAACTGTTTTTCTGTCCAGCACCAACTTTTTATTAAATCTGTAGACCACCAAAGTCATAACTACTGTTAACCATTAAATTATAGTGTTGATGTTTTCAATGCCCTTTGAGTGCTTAATCTACTTATTTTTCCTTGTCCTCAGCAATGGGCTGAATTTCATCTTCAAGCTGCTGGCTTGGGTCTACACTGGATCAGCTAGCATGTTCTCAGAGGCCATCCACTCTCTGGCCGACACCTGCAACCAGGCACTGCTCGCCCTGGGTATCAGCCAATCTGTCCGCAACCCTGATGCTGGGCACCCGTAAGCACCACACCTTACTGTACTGTTAAAAAAAAAAAAGATGATTATGAGAGGAACATGAGCTGTCGCCAAAGGAAAATAGGTCATTATAACAAGAGTAGAAGTATAGGTTGAAGTTTACACATTTAAAATTTTAAGAAGTTATCCTTTTGCAAACAGCGTTTTTGCAGAGGGAAGGTATATAATTGTTGTTGATGGGTAAGAGAACCTATCCTGGTTTTGTTCAAATGATACACTCAACTGTAATAGAGGCCCTACGTCTTTTCCAGGTATGGCTTCTCCAACATGCGCTACATTGCCTCTCTCATCAGCGGAGTGGGCATTTTTATGATGGGAGCAGGCCTCTCCTGGTACCATGGCATCATGGGATTGCTGCACCCACAGCCCATTGAATCTTTGTTATGGGTGAGTGTCTAGGTGGACTTGTGTCTGTATGATATATGAGATATATAAGATATATCAAGGAAAATAATGACCCAACACGTCACTTCTCTGTGTTACAGGCTTACTGTATTCTGGCAGGCTCTCTGGTGTCTGAAGGAGGTTGTTTATTAAAATGAAGTTTTTTGATCATGACATTTGGACATAAAGTATAATTTTATACTGAAACATCTCTTTCTGTTTGCCTTTCTCAGCCACATTACTAGTAGCCATAAATGAGATAAAGAGGAGCGCCCATCTTCATGGAGTGTCTTTTTATGAATATGGTATGTACGGCGGAAATATTTTTCATATTAATTGATGATGCTTTGAATGCCATTTACATCTGGCATTACAATGACTCTATATTGATCAGGCAGCAATTTACTTTGCCCTGTTGTACGTACAAAATAACCAGCACAATAAAATTACAGTATAGACAACCAGGATGAGAACATTTATACATAGAGTGGCAACATATGGGAAGAAAATGGACCCAGGAGGATGTTATGCAGCTTCCAGGTGTCGCCAAACAGAACCCAAGCCACAGGACCTCTTCACCATCATGTTGCCTGGAAAGCAGACAACCACAAATGCACAGGACGCAAAACTGAAGCGCATCATTCACACAGATCGGAGAATGAAACAAGCACACAGAGGAAGAGGAGAGTTTGAATCCCTGATGACGGAGATCCAGATCCAAATGCGTGAAGTGGGGCACTGAGAGCCAGGAGAGAGCAAGAAAGGGTGCCTGGACGACCAAGTACATCTGCCGTCAGTTTGAAATGAAGGAATCTTACCTCTGGAGTAAAAGAAAGCAGGTGTTTCCTGTCATTGTATGCAGACACTGTCTTTCAGTCCGAGTTGATTTGCATATTGGGAAGGAAAGACGTAAATCAGATCATTTATCAACCATAATTCCACCAAAGACATATATCTGACAACAAATGTTGTTGATAATAATAATGTTGATAAATCCAGACTTGGTGCAATGTGGATACAAAGCTCTTGAAAATTTGGATGTAATTGTGGTCTCGCGTTGTTTTTATGTGTGCAGTTATGCAGAGTCGAGACCCCAGTACTAATGTAGTGCTGCTGGAGGATGCTGCGGCTGTATTAGGAGTCATCATGGCTGCTGGCTGCATGGGCCTCACCTCACTTACAGGTAACCAAAGAGACATTAATGGATTATTGGAGTCAGTCAGTTTCAATCTATTCTATTGCCCTTAGTCATGCATTTAATGAGTTCATGTTTTATTGCTTCTTTTAATCTTCTCAACCAGTACTATGATTTATTATTCTTCAATTGATAAAGTTCATATCAGGATAATCCTTCTCTCATGTTTTTGTACTTCAGTCTGCACTGTCAATGTTGGCAATGATCCATACTTCTAAAGTTTTACTGATTCCCTTTTAATTTCTTTTCCTCTGTCCCTCTCCACCTGCGCCACCCCAGGTAACCCCCTCTATGACAGTATGGGTTCGATCTGCGTGGGCACATTGCTGGGCGCCGTCTCAGCCTTCCTCATCTACACTAACACAGAGGCTCTCCTGGGTCGTTCCATACAGGCTGAACGTGTACAGAAGCTTACTGAGTTCCTGGAGAACGACCCTGCAGTAAGGTCAGCAAATGAGATGGCCCACTTTATGTGCACACACCTCCATGGCTATGAAACATGAACCAGGTCAGGAATCATTCATGTGTATCCAAATAATCCCAACTCAAGTCCACATGGTCTAACAGTGACTTTAAAGAGCTACTGATGTCGATGGGACAACATTCAAGTTCCACATGGTCTAACAGTGACTTTAAAGAGCTACTGATGTCGATGGGACAACATTCAAGTTCAAATCACATTAATTTACCTAATTTAACATGCATCTCGTCTCATAAGCAAGCTGTGAAAAGGGATCTACTTTAATTACTCTGTTACAACATGCACATACAAGTAACTTTAAGGAATTTAACCTTGTTAAACCTTAAACCTTGTGGTTTTTTAACCAGTTTCATTCTTTCATTCTAAACTCCACTTGATTTATGAGGACTATGGTTAAGTGCTCCTCAGGTCTCTGCGGGGTAAATCCAGAGCTAGGGTGACTATTTGTCGAATCTGAGTTTTCCGGTGCTTGATTAAAACAACTTTTAAATGTGCCCGTCACCAAAACCAAGTTCCTTCCGGAGATTATTTTGCAGAGGAACATTTGCTCTGTCCGGTGCTTAGAGCTGCCCAAGACCATTGTGATTGGTTTAAAAAAAAAAAATGCCAGTACACGAAACTACGTTTTTCTCCTATTCAGGAATGTTGTGTGGAAGTGCTAGACGTTCCTCCGCAGCACTGTGGTGATACTGTAGGTCTGGCAGTGCAAGACTACATTTTATGTCATACTCGTTAGAAACACACCGTTTAGCGAAAGTTCACTAAAGTATCCTGGAACATGTTTTGTTCTCTAACTAAGTTTTAAGTTTGATCCTTTTTATTCCTGCTTTGTTTTCATCATGATCAGGGCCATCCACGATGTGAAGGCCACTGATCTGGGACTGAGCAAAGTGCGATTCAAGGCTGAAGTTGACTTTGATGGCCGAGTGGTGACACGGTCTTATCTGGAAAAACAAGACATTGACCAAATCCTCAATGCAAGTTTTTTTTTTTCACTCCCTTTGTTTCCTTCTTCTTTAATATTTTGTGATCACTAATTGTTATTACTATGGTGTTTAGTATGCAATAAGCATGTCTTTTGAACACTACATCTGTCGCTAACAACTGCTAAGAACACATAAATCACAGATCAATTCAAAACAAAGGTTTTTTCAGTCATTAAAGGATAATTCCAGTTTTTATGCTTTGTTTATGCCATTGTAGTGAACAAGTTGTGAAAGAGTGAACAAAATCTTGTCATTTTTCCTACTATAATTGCTGCATGTCAGCCCTTCTCTCTCTGTCACAACCTAAATAAATCATTCAATCAATATATATTATTATTATATATAGCACTTTATAGCAACCAGCAGGTATCCAAAGTGCTTGACATCAGAAACCAAGAGTAAAACACTTATCTTACAATAGAAAGAGTCAACATAGAAAACAGTAAAATCAGAAAAAGTTACAAAGAAACATAAGAATTACATTGCCACACCACTGCTACGTGTTATGAGCCAGACTAAACATACGTTTTGAGTTTGGAGCTAAAAAGAGCGACATCTGTAATAGTGCGAATATCAGAGGGGAACTTCTTCCAGAGTCTTGGGGCAGCAACTGCAAAAGTCTGATCTCCCCACCATTTATACCTGGACCTTGGGACTTCTAAAACTCGCTGATTTGAAGACCGGTTGTGCTCCCTTAGTTAAAATTTCAGACACATACTCTGGGTCCAGACCATTTAAAGCCTTAAAAACAAACAATAAAATCTATTCTAAAACACACCAGGAGCCAATGCAGGGTGTAGAGAAATAGAGAATAAAATGTCTAAAAGGAAAAAACACACAACAGCCCCTTACACTGCAGCTTACACAGTCACTTTTAATAACAACAACTGATTATTATTGGGACATTTTGGTTTAAACAAAAAGCCACTTCAGTGATGTTCTGTTTACTTTGCTAAATGTTGGTTCCTTGCTGCATTCATCACATTGGAAGAAGCATTCATTAAAAACTGTTATGGTTTTGTCCATAGTATACAGTATAATAATTATTTAAAATGAATCATAAATGACCCACAGCAGATGTAAGGATCTACAACATACAGTAACGCAGGCCACAATAGCTACTCGCTAGGTTATCTAAAGAGCAGACCTTTGGATATGTTGTCTCCTGATTGAGCTACAGTCCAGTTGAATTTCAAATCCAAGCTTGAATTAATTTGCAACTAGGATGTTAAATCTCTTAAAATGTACTATTTTTGTCCTCCAATGTGTCCTTGGCTTTTGCTGTATCCAACATGCTTACCTTGTATCTTTACTGACTGAAGTTAAGCGTGTGCTTTTTTTTTTTCTCTGCAGGAAATTCAGCAGGTGAAGACCCCCGAGGAGCTGGAGAACTTCATGCTGAAACACGGGGAGAACATCATTGACACCCTGGGGGCCGAGGTGGATCGCTTGGAGAAGGAACTCAAGGTTCTGAAATATTAAACTTGCTCAAATTGTTTTCTAGAAGATACCTAAAAACGCCTCTTTTTTTTAAATTTTATGGGGTTGTTCCTATATTTACTAATTGGAATATATCTGCACAGCAAAGACAGATTTGTATGTAACCCTGTTGTTTTTCTCCGTAGCAACGAAACCCAGAGGTTCGTCATGTAGACTTGGAGATACTATAATACCTTACGGGTCATCCTGCTGTAACAAGAAGAGGAAAAGGTGAAAGGAGGGCTAAGCCTGCCTCGGCTATCACAACTCATCAAGTCTTACCGTACAAAAGTCCACAGCCATACTCGAGGACGGTGTTTTGGCAATGATCATTCTTTCTTTGTGTTTGTTGAACTTCAGTTAGCGGGATATTCAACCTGCCAGAGATCCACTTTTCACATTCAAGTGTGAGTGTTCCTGGCGTAAGACTGAGAACTGTAATTAGTCTCCTTGAATTTTAAGAGAAATTTGAATCTCTGTTGCATTTCACCTACATCTATGACAGTTTAGTCTCCTGGTTGTTTGGTTGACCTCACATTCCTGCATGAATGTGTTTGGATTCGGTTGAAATCAGGACCAGTATCATACTAGACTTGTACTTTAATGTGAAGAAGCTTGAACCACAGTGGTAGTGTTTCATTCATTAGTACAAAGGAAACCTGTGCGCTACGTATTCAAACCAGACTTATTTAACTGCGAGACATTAGTTGTTTATTTTCTTTAAATGTGAAAACGGAGGAACTGAAGACGCCACGATGCTCCTGCAGGTTCTCTAATAAAGACAGTTTGTGGTGGATAGATTGTATTGCTATTATAGTGTAAAACAGAAAAGAAAAATAACTTAAAAGGTGTTAAGAATTTTCATTTGATTGTATGCTAGAGTTGAAGAGTGAACTAAAAAAAACAGCACTTATTGAGCATCAGCTTATGCAAAACTTAATTAGAAAACAGTGTTACCACGTAAAATCAATATATTCCCATGATATTAAGAAAAAAAGTTTAAAGTCCGACTAACAAATGCATTAATTAACCATTTACTGGACATGTTGGTCTTTACACAAGGTCAAATGGAAAGAGTTGAAGATTCTTCCAAGCTAAGAAATTATATTATAGGCAATGGCATCCCTCTCTTTCTCTCTCACTTCATGTTTCAGCTTCACACTCCAAACTTTGATGTTCTCCAAACTTAGTACCTTTATCTTGCGAGGTACTGATCCAAAGATGTGGTACTGGAAGGATGCAAATTTCCAGTGTAAATAAGTGGTCCATGATGACAAAATGTAGCAAGCGATTGGGCCATCATCATCATCTTAAACTGGTGTTTAATTATTCAAGATGTCACCCTGTACAGAGCAGTGTACCAAACTTATCTCCTACTTGGTGTGAAACATACAGTGACTGCTTTTGCTTTTCATTCTGCTTTTACTTTAGTCAGTCTGCGGCAGCACAGGACACACCTGCCTGTCAAAAACTATGCTTCAGGAGGCAGGGCCGAGTCATTTCATCTCTGTTGGGAGGATGGATATGTATCTTTGAAGGTGTTAATAGTGTAATATTTTCCCCTGTTGGTTGTAACAAGGTTGCCACTGCTGAAGGAGTGAGAATAAATTTGAAATAATTTATTAAATATTTGGCTTTCCTTTTCTGTCATGTGCTCTGATCTCATTTCAACACTGCTTAATGTGTAGTTTGTGATTCACATGATGGAGGACAACGCTTCTCAAGATGTTGGCGGTCTTGAGGTGTGGGAGCTCCTACCTGGATTGTAACCCAAGTAACTAACCCATGGATGCATTCAAGACCTTCTGAACACAACTGGAAAAGCAAAGACGTGCATTTTCAATCCTTGCTTTTCGGATTGGAGGCCGGTTTTCTTGTTTTAAAGGTCCTGTAGAATTAAAATTTCACTTTGACGTTTAACTTTTTTTTAGCATGCATTACCACAGCCTGCCTATGGTCTCCTGGTGGTTAGAAATGGCAATAGGTGTATACTGAGCCCTGGGTACCCTGCTCTGTCTCTGAGAAAATGAAAGCTCAAATGGGCTGATCTGGAATCACATATGTAATCACATATCACATAGGATGACATAAGGGGCAAGATTCCAACCCCTTTCTCTACTTTGCCCGCCCAGAGAATTTGGCCCACCCCATAAGAGAGAGAGCCACCGTGGCTTTCAAATAAGCAAAGTGGCAGTTGGTCAAGGCCACACCCCCTGCCTCTACCTGCTGGCCCCCCCCCCCCCCAATAGCTACAAACTCAGGAGGCACATCCTAAGGAAAGCTCATTGTGGGACTGGCTCTAGTGGCTGTAATTTTGTGCCAAGGCTGAATTTTGGGAAAGAGACTTCAGATATGGTATTAGGGGACCACTAAGGCCTATTTAAAAGAGACTTCAGATACAGTATTAGGGGATCACTAAGGCCTATTTAAAAGAGACTTCAGATACAGTATTAGGGGACCACTAAGGCCTATTTAAAAGAGACTTCAGATACAGTATTAGGGGACCACTAAGGTCTAAATAAAAGTGACTTCAGATGTAGTATTAGGAGACCACTAAGGCCTATTTAAAAGAGACTTCAGATACAGTATTAGAGGACCACTAAGGTCTATATAAAGAGATTTCAGATACAGTATTAGAGGACCACTAAGGTCTATATAAAAGAGACTTCAGATACAGTATTAGAGGACCACTAAGGTCTATATAAAAGAGACTTCAGATACAGTATTAGGGACCACTAAGGTATATAGAAAAGAGACTTCAGATACAGTAGTAGGGGACCACTAAGGTCTATATAAAGAGACTTCAGATACAGTATTAGAGGACCACTAAGGTCTATATAAAAGAGACTTCAGATACAGTATTAGGAGACTACTAAGGCCTATTTAAAAGAGACTTCAGCTACAGTATTAGGAGACAACTAAGGTATATATAAAAGCATCCAAAGAGCACCATGTCATGGGACTTTTAAGCTCAGATGGTTGACTGGAATGTTTACCCATGTCCATTAGATGGTGCAGTTGTAAGGATGTGAGTGGGGGGAGTGTGTGTGTGTGTGTGGGGGGGTGCTAGCCTGTACGCTGACGTCAATAAAAACAGTCATTTCCAACCAGTCTGCGCATTGACCGACCGTTCAAAACATTACGCACAGCATCGCGGCTGGAGCCACGCTAGGCTGGTCGACTGAAATCATTTGTCGCCGAGCCCGGAGAGCGGAGACAATGCGGACAAACTCCATTGCAGGTTTTTACACCATTGAATGTTGTCTTAACATTTTGGGTGTTGCGCGCATATCAGTGTCATGTCTCGTCATACCATTCCCAAGTCAGTTGTGCCAGCGCCGCTGCCCATCTTGTTTCCTATCATGTCTCCCCTCCTCAGAGAAAGAAAGGGTCGCTTAGTGCACGTTGATTCAAAAAGAAGAAGCTGATCGTCAGGCTGATTTGGCTCATTATTATAAAGGAAACATGCGTCGAGACGCGCCTGTAACGTTCGGAGATCACCAAACACATCTCAAATCCTTCTGCACATCACATTGTCACTTTCAGTATCATTAATTTGTTCATTTTGCGAGCGGATTTAAAGAAAATGTAGCTGTTTTGTTTTGTAATAATATTCGATGCATCCCGATTTTTTTTCTCCAGTATGTTCGTCTCCAGCAGCCCACAGATGGGGGCGCAGTAAACCCGCACATTTGGGGTCTCTTATTTTTTAGGCAACGTCCTCCCCTCCATCACCACAAGCCTGCGGTTACAAAATCCCAAACCCCATTACTCTTCGCCGCGGAAATGAATTAAAGAAACGAGATTTTGTCCAGCAATGTAATCATCTCCCATTACCCAAGCAGAAAAACCTCATTAACTATTTTTTTTTTGTTGCTTTTGTGTGCGTCTTTTTCTTTTAAATAATCGATTTGGTTGCTGTTTCAATCCCAGGTGCTGGAGCAACGAGAACAACCCAGGTGGTGATGGTAGCAAAGGTCCTCATGGCGGATGGTCATCGCCACCATCACACTGCTCTACGCTTTTAGCCTCTTTACAGTGCTGCCTTGTCTAATCATGTTCAAGCAGCATTGTACAGGGCTATGACAGCATAGAGAGCTGAGCTGCTCGGGCGCTGCGTTTCTTTGACCCTTTGGATGGCGGCCAACAAATGACATCATCCGTTAAAAAACACTAAATGGCGATTATTGCATGCGAGGATTGTTGGCAGTAGACTGACTTGTCTTTTAATGTGCATGCTCATGTCGTCAAAAACTGAGATGCATTTATTTTTTAGGGTTGAAAAAAACTGGAGCACATTAAGTTCTAAGGGGGTTGAATTATTCAATGCAAACCAAAATCCCTTTGCAGCCAGTACATAATTGAAACAGTTAGTCACATTGCATTGTGCTGCTTCTGTATTTCCATTGCATTGGAGTCCCACAGGGCTAATCATCCCCATTTTCTGATGAAAATCTTCACAAGAGTCTGTTCGGAAGGTATTTCCCCGAATCGTATAAGACTATTTTAAGCATTATAATATTCTGTCTGCTGCACGACAACACAGATTTAAACGTGAGAGGCATAACTGCTTATAGGGCATTGTTTGGGGAATATGTTTGTACTGTATTGTATGCAAGTCTGTAGAGTGCAACCAATGATTATTTTAATCATTGATTACTAAAAAAGAAATCACAATTACATATTCCTAAAGTTGAATGAGACATCCTAAAATGTTTTCATTTAGTCCAACCAACAGTTGGAGATATTCGGTTTACTGTCACCAAGGAGAGACAAAGAAAATCAGCAAATTCTCACAAATGACAAGCTAAAACGGGGGCATTTTGGCTTAAAAATTGACAAAAACAATTAATCGATTATCAAAATAGTTCTCGATTCTTTTTCTTTCAATTGACTAATCGTTTCATCTCTAATGTAGAACTATGAAATGAATGTACTAATAAAAAGGTTTACATCTGTTTGATTCCCTTGATTTACTTGGATTTAAATCTGTCTTCACACTTGCCTATTAACACTCAGTGACCAGTTTATTAGATACACCTAGCTAAAACTAATCTTGCATTTATTAAAGGTGCACTATGAGTTCCTGCATGGTCACTTCCGCCCATGTTTCCGTAATTGTCATGACTAACTGTCACTAACCCCCACTCCCTCCTCCAACCATCTTGTCGGTGATTGGCTGGAACGTGTTTTGTTGTGTTATGGTGCCTATCCCGTGCTTCTAGTGTGTGTTTGACGTTTACAACCCCTGTGTTGTCTCCCGAGACCGGGCTTTTTCACAGTGTGTTCAGAGAGCGGGCGTCCAGCGGATCAAGGAAAGATGCCTACTTTGCCTAATTTGAGACAAAAAATAAAAATTCTGCTGAAACCGTACAGGAACTCATAGTGCACCTTAAAGTTTTACATGAGGTTTGAATGATGTGTGAACAGAGGTCAGGTTCCATGCCCTCTACTGGCTGCAGATGGAGCCCTTCAACTTTCCCTCTCTGTCTCGTGTCTAAACTCTGTCTGATATGGGATTAGTAATGAGAGCATTTTAAATGACAGGGCCTCATCACTAATTAAATAACACGCTTAAGTTTTCCACAGGTGAAACTAGTTCATGGCTCCTTGGTGGACACAAGTATTTACAGACTTAGACAGAAACTTTTCAATGAGTTTTGAACAGGCTAAAGGGAGAAGCCTGCTGTTATTTGCCTTAATTGTTATGTTGTTCTACATAGAGATGAACATAAACCGCAGATCCACAAATTCACAGATTTTATTACAAATGTGTTTTCTCTTTAGTAACAATGGCCATGGAAGAGTCCTGATGTGTTTCATTTTGCTGCCTGTGGTACAGTCCAGTTGAACGTCCTGCCAAAAGTCCCAGAGACAGAATTAGGATGTTGGGTCAGGCACTTAACATCCTCAGTGGCTGCAGCTCCCACAGGGCTGCAGGCCGTTCTCATTGCAGGAAGTGCACTTGAGGGCTTTGAAGGAATCCGTGAAGCAGTTGCGAAACACGGACATCTTGCTGCCATGGCACATTGGGCACGGGATGAAGGCAAAGCCCCCGCAGGTCTGGCACGTCTGGGGCTGCTGTACCCTCTAGAAAAATGGATAGATGCATATTTACATTCCAGATAAGGTATCCAACGATTAATATTGACAGCTAAATTCTCTACATTCCTTCAGCAAAACAGGACTGGGTTTCTTTGTCTTCCCAAAGCCCACATTTATAGAGATACAACATTTTAAACAAGCAAAATGTGGTGCAAATAACTGAATTAAATCTAAAAATAGTCTGAATAGTCTGACATTTTGGGAAATACTCTTATGTGCTTTTTTTGTGAGAGTTAGATAACAAGATCAAAAAAGTGTATTTCCCAAAATGTCTAACTATTGCTTTAATTGCAACTTCCTATCCAAACTTCAGATTTGGTTGGTCCATAACTGTGCAGATATAAACACACAATAAAGCCATGTTGCAGGCCAGTTCTGGGTTGATCAATGTATGCATGACCTTTCAGAGATGCATGCTCTTTCTACCAATAGCCTGCAGTGACTGGAAGGCATGACTTAAATGTCATTGTCAACACAGCTTTGTATTCGCTTATGAAGACTCTTGTTGGCTCCAAATTACAACCAGTGCTTGTGTGTCAGACATGTCTGCATCTCAGTGAGAAACAGAAATAGTTTACACCATCTCAGTTTTTAGCCAACCGCCAAGTAATGTGCTCTGCGTTGGTGTGTTAGAACAAATGAGTTGGAGGCCAAATCAATAACACATCCTCAATTATTGATTGTCATTTATTGATGTGCATGCCTCTTTCACATTGCAGTTTGCTCATGTTTTATTGACGACACAACTGGTGAGGGGAAATGAGTTCATCTCAGTGACTTTGGGCAAAGACAAAGCGTTAATTTATTATGACTTTATAATTACCTCATGCTTTGATATGATATGTGCTACACATGAAACACATGGTTAATTAAACATCATGTGTCATAACAACTGGTTGACTCAACTTTAGTCACAGGAAATTCATCTATTTGACCACCATCAATTATTCAGAATGAGATTTCCAATGCAAACGCTGAAAACCAACCTCTATTTTTGTCAGAAGATCTTGAAGCTCCCCTGATTCATTCATGCCTAGTATTTTCTCAGCACCCTGCAAAACATAATTCAATATTTAATGAACTCAGTGTGTGCACGTACAAGATTTTGGTATCAGAGGTCAGAAAGGAGCAAGAGATGCAATAAATACAACAGAACTTTGTGGACTTTGCACTTTAGCTATTACCGTTACTTTTTATAATGTTGTGTTGTCTGCACAGTCCTGTGTCCTTCCTCTGTGTTCTAAGATGTCTTATGTTGATCTTATGTGGATTTGATGTTGATTTAAGAATGTCTTTTTCTGTTACGTGTTTGTGTTGTGAAGTGTTGTAATGTAATAAAGTACAAATACTTAGTCACTGTACTTAAGTAGAATTTCCAAGTGTCTGTACTTTACTTCTTATTAATAATTCTGAAAACTTTCACTTCTAGTCCACTACATGTCCCCTTAGCATCTTTGTTACTCATTACTGCAAGAAATGTTTATGTACGTTGGAGTGAAATAATCTTAATTGTTTTTTCTTCTTTTTTAATGTCAGACATTGACTTTAAATGTATAGGAAGGAGTGGAAACCTTGAATATGATGCTTGACTATAATGAAGCCACAATGCAGTTTTTTTTGTTACTTCTAATAATAAAGTACGGTAGCCTACATTTAATATCAGAAAATAACTTTTAATACTCAAGTACAGTAAATATAAACTACTTTAAGACTTTTACTCAAGTAATTCTACCAAAGTCATTTTCTGTTAAGATACTTGTACTTTCACTCAAGTATGGTTTTCAAGTACTTTATACAAGACTGATGTTGTGAAGCAACAGATTGTAGCACTATGCCCAAGACAAATTGCCCCTCGGGGACAACAAAGTGTGTCCTGTTCTATTATAAGATTAAGACCTGACCCCAAGGTAGTGTCCGTCAATGAACACGACTGGTAAGGAAGGAGATTCTCCCACACGTTTGCACCGCTCCTCCAACTCCTTCCCATACTCGATGTCCAGGGCGATGTTCCTCTCCACAAACTTCACCCTGTGATTCTGGAAGATCTTCCGGACCAGCTCGCAGCGCTCAAAGGTTGTCCTCACCACACGGAAACTCGTAGTGTAGATCACTATCCGCCCAAATTCAAGCAATAACTCCATCTAGGAGGGAGAAAAAGAAATCCTAATTGTAGTTACACGATTACATTTTTTTGAGCACCATTGTGGCCCAATGGTTGGCACTGTGACTTTGAAGTATGAAGGTTTTGGGTTTGAATCCAGGTTGTTCCTGGCCTTTCTGTGGAGTCTGTATGTTCTCCCCATGTTTGATTGGGTTTCCTCTGGGTGCTCCAGTTTCCCCCACCATCAAAAAACACGTACTAGGTTTTTGCCGTCAGCGCCTTTGATCAAGGCTAGAGTTGGTCCCCGGGAACACATTTATGTGCATGCGACAATTACAATTTACACAGTGTTGTTATTACACACGCATGCTCAGTACCCATATATGCACTAAATAGTAAGATGTCAGTGTGAGAGCTGCCCATTGAAAGGCAGTCGTGGGTTTGGTGCCTTACTCAAGAGCACCTTGCCAGGACATGGTCCCTTCTCCAGCTACCAGTCCATCACCTTTGGTCTGTATGTGGACTTGAACCAGCAACCCTCTGATTCACAACCCAACTCCCTACAGACTGAACTACTGTCACCCCCTGATCCAGTCCTGTTTCAAATCAAGCAGCTGCTGTCTCAGTCATACTGGGATCTTGAAATGCTTTACATTGTCAGAATTGTGAGGCTTTCAAATGATGTACAGTTTTTCGAGGTGAAGTACGGATCCTAAACATGTTAACTAATCCTCTCCCAGGCCATGTGTTTGAGTCTTAGGCAGCGTCCTCATTTAGGATCCTATGGCCTGAGGGCCTGGTGTATCCGGTACCTCCAATCCGACCTCAACATGGAGATGAGGCTGTCACCTGGCTGGTTTGGATCTTTATGATTTCCCTTTTTCTTTTCCCAGTGTAAATATCCTTTAGGCAGGGTAGGGCACCTAGTGTTGCATGTTCAGCCAAACAAACCACTCTCTGAAGGGACTTGCGGTTAGTTAGGTATTATTTCAACAATTTCCAAGTATACAATAGAGTTTTCTTTTACTTTTAAAAGTGCTTATTCTCCCTTCAATGCCGCCTTTGGTAATCATTCATTTCAACAAAGTTTGGAAACTGAATGGAGACTACTAATTGCAGGTGAAAGTATAGATGGAGCAGCAAAGTCTGCACATCATTAGCATGTATATTATTTAAATAAATAAAGCTACATGTTCATGTTCAAACAAGTGAGTCAACAACATTCAAAAACATGAGAAGTTATGGCATGCTGTAAAATATTGGTGTTGATGATGTAACATGGACGTGATTGTAACGTTTCTAAAACATGCAAAAACACCAGAACCTTCCTTTAGGATAAGATCAGATTGTGACATGCATTTAAACTTTACCTTAAAATAAATATAGTCATGATGACCAGTTTTATGGAGTCTACAGTGACACTGTTTGTGCACCTAATACCAATTTGCTGAGAAGTGGCCTCTTTGATATGACCCTCTACATCACATTTGCATCAGCACACGAGCCAAAGAGTTACCTCAGACTAATGAACACTTCTTACTGCTTCTTACAGAATTCATTAACCTGATTAGTTTTTTTCGAAACACTCAACGAAATGCATCATTAATCTTTAATTGCACTGTGACCTTGTCCTCTATCGTGAGCTTTTATCCCAGTCACACACCTTCATGCTCCTACCTGTAACTAGACTTGAGGACGTAGGCGACAATGATGGGTACTGGTGTTGGTAATACGTAGATTGTATTTAAAAATAAAAATGAAACCAGGCCCTGAGAGATTCACTTACACTGTTGGAATTGGGAAGGTTTTCAAACAGCGTCTGACCTGCGCTGACTTTGTGCTTGACCCCTCTCACAGTGCCATTTTTACTGAGTATGTTGACCCTCTTGGTGGTGAACATCCAGTCCTTGGTGGCCCCTGCGTACATGAGCAGATTGTCAGGCTCACACTCGCTGTCGTCCAGCTCTGAGCCCAGGTATCCATACAGGTGTCCATCTCCACTTGTAGAGGGGGTGCTGGCCCGTTCTGCATCCGAACTGCTAGTGCAGTCTGAATCCAGTGAGTCTGAAGGCCCCTCATCCTTGAAAATCTCCTTCAGCACCCGGCCGCTGTTCCCCGAAGCCACACGGAACCTCACCCGCTTCTGTGGCTTCTCCTGTCCAGCCATCAGCGTTGTCCCCTCCATTGCAAAGCCCCTGACACATTACATGGTCCACAACATTGCAGTGTAGCTCCTCGCTTCTCATTCGGACGTGGACACTCAGCTCAGATAAACAAGTTTGTTCCTCGTGGATTACTACCACGTTTAATCCTCGCCATTTGAACAGATCTAAAAATGACTGAGAGCCTGTAAGCTGTCTTACAGTCCGACTCACACCGCCAGTAAATAATACATGCATCTCTGCCATGGTAACCTAACCAAGCTAATCTCAAGTAAAATGATCGTTGTCTTTGAATTATTCATCACAGTTTACACTGTTTTCACCTAAGCTTTAACAGAAGACTTTTAATGGCCTAACTTCATGTATGTAAATCAAACAAACATTTCTCCCTCTTGGGATAAAATGACAACTGACAGTGAGGCAAAAACAGCTTCTGCATCAGTTACATTTTATCATAATACAGCTGGGTATATCGCCTCTTTTCAAAACAAAAATGATTGTAGTGTGTGACTGCTGAAGACAATAGGCTACACCTACTCAACACACCGTCGGCCCTTTTTGTTTAGACTGTAAACAACTGTATGATGGATCGCCGTGAAATGTAACACAGACATTAATGGTTCTCAGACTATGAACCCTAATCACTTTGTTCATCCCTTGACTCTTATCTTGTGACCAAACACCCACAAAATGAACAACATCCCCATCAGCCTCAGCAGTGCTTTGTGTATCTATGTATTCTTAAATGTTCGACAGGTTCATACATTTTAACTGAATTTGTTACAGTGGAAATGACAAATAAACTTACATTTGAAACTTGAACAAATTGGGAAAAATCTAGATTTATTGTCTTTACACATAGTAACAGTATGATATGATGCATTTTAGCATCTATCCAAATAGGACAGAGTAGCAAACGTGTGTAGGCTATAGATAGGCCTAGGCTACATATAATGATAAACAAATTTACAGAATGAACAATAAACCAGTGAGGTAGTGCTAGTAAGAGGATATGAAACCTAACTGTTTTTACAAATTTGTTACAAATTTATGTAAGTGGGCCAACTTAAATTAAGTTTCTGCAGGATCTTCATTTGTTCTGAAAACTTTGTTCTCCAATTTTAGTAAAATACTAGAACTTTTTTATATTGTGACGTCTTTATTATCGTTGACTATGTACAGTAAAGTAAAGTACTAAAGTAATAATGTAGTGTGACATCATCACCCAGACACATGAATGCATGATGCGGGTAGTTCTTGACTGCTTACTGTGTTACAGCTAAAGTGGGAGTGCAGGTGATCACTGGGCGTCCTCCCAGAGCAGAAGAGGACCGGACCATATAATATGACACAGTGACACAATTCAGCAACTTGTCCACAGAGACACCTGGGCCAGTTTTTTTTGTGTCACAGGTGATGAAGCAGCTCCCTGGAGATGTGACACGTCAGCTTATTGCGTTGACAGCACCACTCTGTTTGAGTGCTACAGTTTGGCTTCTGAGGTACGAGCTACACACACACACACACACACACACACACACACACACACACACACACACACACACACACACACAGCATATCATCACCTGTTCATGTTCATATTGTGTTGATTATTAGATAAACTCCATCTGGGAAAGTCTAATGTGTCAAACTAAGATGTAGTGACATCTTAAGACTGTAGTAAAAACGGCTCTGGTTCCAAGTCTTCTTGATCCAAAGTGACCCTAACTCTCCTTTAGACTCTCTTTTATTATAAGACAATCACGACAGCTTTTACAATATGGCTCGTTGTACGTTGTTGCTGCTAATAGCCAATGCTAGACGCCATTTGGGTGTCTAGACTTTGAAATTACAGCCTGAGGAGTTGAGGGTGACTTGATCACTTTTATTTTTTAAATCTCGTCTTAATTTTATTGAGATGTTTTGTCTTCTTTTAAATTTTGTGATCTTAAACGGCCTCCTGTCTTCAAAAGCCCTGAAAACCTAATTTTCCCAATCATCCTCTTACTGTGAATGATGAGGGTCCTTAATAAACACACATATTCCTGCCCAAGTTAGAGCAGTTTGAGGCATGAGGGATTTCTGTTCTGTTTTATCTGAGGAAATTGATGCAATGCATTTCTGTGGACCTTCTGTGGAATTTAGCAACATTTGACTTACAACTGCTGATTGAGTTGTTTGGTTGTTTGCTTATGATACAAGTAACACCGTGCGTTGTGTATTATGTGTATCCTTGAGGTCAAACAAACATGTTGAATACATTTACTTCCTCAGAAAACATTTGCAAAGCACAATCTTCAAACCCTTTGGAACCTGGATTTTAGTACATGAATTCCGTGTGGACATAGTAGCAGCCCTTCTTTTCATTGCGTTTACCTGTGCATTTCTGTTTTTCTTGGTGCATCACTGCCACCTGTAGATAAGGGGATTAGTGTGAAACCACCGGCAGGCATGTATAGTGCATGTTTATGCATCCTTGTGGGGACCCATTAAAAAATTCACAAGACAAAAGGCTAAACTATTAGCAACATTGTCTCTCCACTTTGCAGAGGCTTTGCTGATATTGACGTGTGTTTTACTGCGTTTATTGTCAGACAAACCTACCCTGGAAATTCAGAGTTCTTGCGAGAGCACAATTTGGATTTGCTCAGCCAGTTAGCTTTAATCTTTTGAATTTGGGTCTGGATTTCCAGGCTAAAATAAACCTGGAAAGTTACATAAAACGCTAAAAAGTGGATCTTAAGTTAAGATTTTTTTGGTCAAAATATGTCTTCTAACAGTGTTACAGCATTTTCTTTTACCTTTTTTAGTATATAAACTCTTTATTTTTACATTAGTGTCAATGCATATAGGTGGGCCTTGCCAAGTGCAAGTGGGTCATGCTGGTTTAAAAGCTGCAAAGCAATTTTCGTCTCAGTGCAGAGTTTTAATATAACATGAATGGTACTGTTTCTGTATTGCCAGCCGATAAAAGGCAGTGGTCGCCTAAAGGTTAGAGAAGAGAGCTTGTGACCGGAGGTTGTCGGTTCAATCATAAGGTTCTTAACCTCAAAGCCGCTCCAGGGGAGCTGCTCAGTGGCCAGCAGATCAGACTGGTTGTACTAGGCAGCTTCCAGGTTTGAATGTGGAACTGTGTGAATGTGATCAGGGTGTTCCTGCCAAAGAGAGACTTCCCTGAATAAAGAAAGGTTAACAAAATAAAAAAACAGTCCACTGGTTAGGGAAATAATACATTTTGTGCATGAAAATGCTCAAGGTTTCAACAGCATATTATTTTACAGGTGCTGGGTGGGATAGAGATCCTACATTTTGAATTTGGCAGTCCGTGTCTGGATAAAGCTGCTTATGTTACTCTGCCTTATAATTGGAATAAATCAGTCATGGTTTTTACATGATTTTCATTTTAATTAGTGTTTTTTCATATCATGGAGAAGCAGTTTCTCAATCATCCCTCCCCATAGAATATAACTTTCAGAATCAGTTAAAAAACCCTTTTCAACTGTTTTATTCCAGAATAAGAGTTTAAGTTGGTACAACTACAGTGACATTGCAGCTGATGAATTAAGATAAAACATATGGGAAAACAAGTTTACCATTTAGCTTCATGTGTAAAAGGAAATGCTTATCTAGAGTTCAGTGAAACACACCCACGCCATGTTGAGTCAAGCAGCCATTTTATCTCATTTTGGCACATTTAGTCCAGAGACCACTGAGATGGTGATAGTCTTTTCAACCTGAAGAGCTTATCTCTCAGCCCTCCTCAACAGTCACTCCTAATGTAGCCTTGCCAGTCACCTCAACTGCTATTAAAAAAGCCATTTGAAAAGAGGAATACTTTAGCGTGCTTAAATTTCACTGCTGTTCGCTGGTTCGGCTGTGACTGAGTGGAAGGAGTCAAACAGTGCAGGGTGATGAATGATTTTCATTTTGTGCAGATTGAATATACATATGTATTCATGAAATACCAGCAGGATTTTATGTTGACTTCATGAAGTTGACTGATTTGCAGTACATTTTGGATACGAATAAGACTGATCCACATCCAGGGCTTGAGAGAAAATGGTATTTAATCCAACTTTTACCTCTTATAGACTATGGAATGTGTCTTTGAGCAGGTTTGACAAGATCTGCACACATTAATCAACTTGTGAACATGGTTTAGGGGAAACGACTCTGCAGTGACTCAACATTTGTGGTTAGTTGGACATCAAACCACCTCTCCCTGACTACAGACCAACATCCACAAGGGGGCAGGGTGCAATTCAATCACAGTTACAGTTAAATGTCACTGCTGCCCAATGGTTCCCTCAAGAGCTGTAGGCAAAGGAATGAAGGATGCAGCTGCAAACCCGAAGGCTGCATTCACCAGCTTGGTTTAATCAGTCTTTAGAGAAGGATGAATGATTAATGATAAAATCAATAACGATTTAGTGAACCCAAGGGAGAAGGAGCAGGATTAATGTGTCCTGATGAGATTGAGACAAAATTTCCAGGCTACAGATTTACAAACTGAACTTTAAAGGGTTTACGGCCACAGGTGTGGTGAATACATTTATGTTTTATTCTGAGAGAATATCAAAGCCATTCTTGAGTCTAAAAGCACTAAAAATGAGAGATGTTGTCATCCTATCTTCATTTTTTATAGCTTAAGTTCTGTCACTGCTGTTGGGAGCATGAAAGCCAAATGAATGTGTCCATAATATACAAGGAATGTATGAATCAAGCTGTTTTTATAAGGATTTTACTTTTAAAAAGAATGAATGCTGAATTGTTGAGCTCTAGAGCATCAAGCTTACATTTTGGAGAAGTTTCACAATAGCAGATATCAGTAAGGGACACAGTCGGTACTTCATCTTCTATAGTCAACTGGACACCCCTTTAAAAGCATCTGGGATAGGATCTGGTAAAGCTTGTTGCAGTATTTAAGCTGCATTACCTCTTGCCTTACTATTTCTTCTTTCAAAAGCAGCAAAGTGGCTCAATGTATTTTGCTGCAGAGACAAAGAGATCCCAGACAGGGCTTACAAACATCATCATTTCCAGGCTGGTTATACAGCCAGACCTTTGTTTGCTATCGCTGAAGGACACTGCAAACTCATTACAGTTAGATAGTTACTGAGCCCTTTTGATTATGAAATCACAAGGCAATGTGGAGATACATCCTGCTTTCTATTTCTGCACATTTGTTGCCAATTTACTGCAATTTATTCAGTGGGACACATGAATGTCTGTACAAAATTGCATGGCAATCCATCCATTCATCCAATAGTTGTTGAGACATCTCAGTGGGGACCAAATTGGTGACCGACTGACCAACGCTAGAGCCTTCAAACAATGCATCCGGGGCTGAAAAAACGCACACCAAAAAAAAACAAAAAGCTAAAATTCACTACATTGATCAGAATGTATCCTTTGAACTCCTCCTAAGTAAATTGAGGAATTTCATTTAAATTTAATTTTCAATACATAAAAAGCTTAAAAATGCATTTCTGGGTCTGATCTAAATCAAATATATCTATATTTTACTTTTCTTGGCTTTATTATATAGTGTGCTGGATCTTTTATGTGCAATTTTTCAACGGCCTATTTGAAATGTATATTTGCACTGCAATCGATTTTAAAGAACAAAGGCGTTTGGAGGGACTGTCAATGAAATCTTTTTAGGTCACTCCGATGAAGCTAAAAAAAAATGAACTGAAAGAAAAACACTGTTTGTAATTGACACAGATTTTGATAGTGGTAGAAATTGTTACGGCTGGTTGAATGAGTCATTGTTTGGACTGAATCTGCTGTAAAACACAAAATCCACACACACACACACACACACACACACACACACACGCACACAAACGCAAACGCGCACACGCACACACACACATAATCGAAAAGGCAGGCTTCTTGTCACTGTTGCTTAGCAACCATGGGAGCTACATGAGCCAAATCCCTGTGGTGGCAAGCTGATGTTGAATTAGGTGGAGTGGGGGAAAGAAAGGAAATCTTTGGGAGAGATGTGTCTCTAGCAGGCACAGGAGGAGGCGTCGATGTTCAGGTGTTCGTTTCTTATTTTAGGATGGAGTGAATCTTGAGTTCCTATGTAACACAATCGCTCTGTGTTTTTTTTTTGGGGGGGGGGGGATTGTTTTTGGGCTGGTGAGGAGAGGACTTTACTGTTGCATTTATGATAAAAAAAAAAACAGGGAGGAAAACCAAAATCTTAAGATACTGATTATTTTTGTTCAAAGAAATGTGCACACAGATATGCCTTCCAGCATTTGCACTGTTTACACACAAAGAAGCAGTATCATATCTTCCCTTAATCCCAACAACAGTAAAGACATTTGATCAAAACAGTAGCCTAAATCACTCCTAAAGAAGAGTGTTAAACTGTGAAAACATGCAGTGGCAGCAATAAAAAAGGAATCTCTCTGTAAAAATATATGCACATAAGCAGGACAATGCATTATGAAAATACTGCCAGAAAAATACACACATCAGCCAACTTGTGTCTGTAACACTGCAGTTCTCCCAGGGAACTGCAGTGGTGCTGCTGCTGTACAAATGGCGTCTCTGGTGTGAGTTGCATTTTAACTGCAGTGAGAATGAGACTTTGATTTACTGTACAGCCAGGCTGTCTCAGCAGAGACGGCATTGTTGCTGCTTTCTTCTTTGTATTTGCATGTTTGTTCCTATTTATGGGTCATATTTATGGTTACTAAGGGTCTCGGTTCGATCAGATTCATGACAGGATAGTGACACACTGCTGAGGGATATAAAGGAAACAATGCACCTGGATTATATCCTCTGATGAGCTTTTCTTGAGACAATAATCACATAGTAACATGGATGACTGATACTAGTGTCTACTTACAACTGCTTGATTCCATTGTTGTGGTCAGTAGCTGTCCAGGATGTTATCTTTGACAGGTTTATTAGTTTAGTTTTTCCGTTACTTGAACCTCTGTTTTATGGATAAGATTGATTATTGGATTCATTAGTCTAATAGTGAATAAAAAAAGAGGTCCTTCATAGAAGCTTGGCATTACTCCTTATTTCATCCTTGAATATTATCTGACCATAGAAGAAGAAGAATAAAAGATAAAACTAACAGCATCTTAACACAGTCCAGTATTCAGAGTTAGGAAAAAGTCAGGTGATACTTGGATGGTTGATTGTTTTAATTTTGTTGGTACTTCATACTGTGACTGTGTTTTTAATTGATAGTTTTATTTTGTACATGTACTTTTGAAGGTACAGGTCCTTTTTGAGGCCTTAAAGATTAAAGTATGCAAGCTTTTATCAGCTGCATATCATACATTGTAACAGTGTTTTCCTCTTTAAAAAAGGAATCTATGTGAACTAACTTTGAGCCAATCCTCCTGTCCATCCAGAGTCTTGTTCTTCCTCCTACTTCTCTCACTTCAAATTTAACTTTATTGATATTGTCCCCGAGGTGCAATTTGTGGTGCAGCAAGAATACATGCAAGACAATTAGCCGAGGTGTCACAAGTATTCTCATTCAACACTCAGGTAGAAGTATAGATACTGGGTATCAACTCAAGCTTTATACTCAAGTAAAAGTGTTAAAGTCCTGGTTTCAAAACTACTTAAAGTATTTAACTAAAAGTAATGTAAGGGGGAAAAAATGCCTTTAGGGACAAACGTTTTTTTTCGAAAGGCCATGATGACTATAATTTTAGATTAAAATTTTAAGGTTGAAAAATTTGGGATGCACCTATTTCAGCCGCATTTATGCCTGTTTAAAATGATTTGAAATGTTATTCATTGGACTATATTTGTTAGTGTTTTTTTAATTTGATTAAATAAAGTCTTTGATGATGATAGGGGTTAAATGGTAAGACGCCTTCTTGATCAAGAAAGAACTTAAAGGTAAAACAAATGTAAAGTATAACAACCAAATATGGATCCCTCTGCCACATGTGAGTGCACAAAGCGGTAAATATAGCTTTGACCTCCCTGCCCGTACTGTTGAAAGCACAAATTGGCTTGCAAATTCTGCTTTCTGCATTCTGCTTTTCAATATAAGGGATTTCATGATCAGCAATAAAAATACTGTATATATTTATAACATTTGTTAACAGGTATTTAAACCTACCTGACACTTGCTACTGATGTTGCTTGGATGACCCCTTCTCCATCTGCAGATGGGAACACACCTGTGTGGTGGTCATGGCCACCTTCAAATTCTGTATATCATGATGAAGTATATTAAACAAATGCAGATGATGCGTTGCTTCTCCCTATGTCTTTTACATTTTCTATTATGAAATAGCCAGTAAAATAAAGTTTTTTTAAAGTAATTTTGAAGAAGAGTGCCTTCTAAACCCACAATTGCCTATGGTGTTTGGCAATTGAATTTGCAACCAGAGAGCACCTTCAAATATCTGGCTGAACTTCCAGAGCACCCTGGACTGATTTTTAATGAATTTTGTCATATAATTTCCATATTTTATAATTATAATTAAACAAAAATTGAACATACAGCAATATGTAGTGTGTTGTGGCGTATATCTAATAATACATTGCAAGATAAAGTTTTCTGTGTTTTTTGATATTTAGCAAAAGCATTATCAATATAGATATATTGTATATTTCTAATGCATTAAATTTTAATGTTTGAGCATATATCAATATACGTTAGTTCGTTAAGTTGTGGAGGTTGTTATTTCCTGACATTGCAATAACTATTTATACATTAATAACAATATTTTATTCAAAAACAAGACTAAAATGTGATAAGCCAACTCCCACCCAGTGTATTGTTATGTCTTCAAGCTGTGAACAACATCTACTGCAGAGGGGGTGGGCGTGTACACCAACGAAAAAGTTTTTTTTTAATTTTAAAAACGGTGCCTTATACATTATCCATCCTGCCGATCCAGGACTTTATGTTTTTATCATATCCTCGTAAAAATGAAATGTTCATTAGTTTTGCGCTTTCATCTGAGAGTTCTTATGTTTAGGCACCCCCTCCCGCTGCGGGTGAACGTGGTACGGTCCATAATGTGAAGCGGCACGGTCCCCCTCACGTCAGTTTATGGTAAATCCGTGTCCACCGAAGGCTTCTATCGGCATTAAAATCCGCCGTGTAAACCGTGATGCTTGGGGATCCATGCAGCCGTGGGCTCCTGGGCATGGTTCTGTTACCACCAGGAATTTAATGTTGTTTATATGTCGTCTGTATGTTTCATTGGCAGTAGACACACAGCAGCGCTGTCCGCATGAGATAGATTCTTCTGTTCAATTTTAGCCGTTTTTTTTTTGTTGTTGTTTTTTCTAATTCTTTGACGGTTGAGAAGAAGCAGTAGTAGCCACAGGGAGCAGAACTAACAAGCCGCGGCCACTTGACAGCTGCCGTCTCCCGGGCTCTGCGCGGAGAGATGCCGCCCGTCCAGAGAACGATGTCCGATCTTCGTACCCGGGCGGAGGGTAAGACAATTTCACTACGTTATATATGTTAAATTTTTTTGGGGGAAATCAGGTCCACGGCTATTTCCTTGTTAACGTTACCGAAAGTAGGCCGGTGTTGTACCTCCCTGGACGTTAGGTTACAGGACAGTAACTTGCTAGCTAAAGCTGTGATTACCGGTGCCTCAAAAGAGGTCAAGGAAACCCCGGGGGCCTTGAGAGTTTTCTGAAGGAGTCTTCAGAAAAACAACTCGTTCAGTTTTAATGTAACATATTTTAATATAGAGACAGTGTGCTGTCATCTCCACACCTGCAGATTTAACATGTGGTTTCCCCCACAAAGGCTTTATCAAGTGGGTGTCTGTAGTCAACATGAAGCTTCTTTAAAATGAAACTAATGTCTGACCTAGCAGACCCATCCAGACCTGGACCCCCGTCCCCGTCCCCCAGCTGTCTTGCCAACCACAAAAGTACTATCATCTCAGAAAACAAGTCAAGTTTTCCGAAATACTGCAAGTTGATATTTAAAGTAGCCACAAGTCTTCCAGCGCAATAACAAGTGTCCAGCCAAAGGCATCGATAGTAGAGTGGGTCTAATAATGCAGCCATTGTAATTCAGCCGGGACCCTCACTCCTTCACTGCACCAGTAACTTTCCACTGCATCTCAGTTGTGTTTTCCAGGGAAAGAGGATGCGGATACATACACGTTACTCAAGTGATGTGAATGCTCAAAAGGGGATCTTTTTACTCCGACTCCAAAGCTGCTTAGTAGATTTGGGTGTTATGGTGTGTTTGCGCCTATGGCTGGGCACATACAGGCTTACCACTGGCTTCAGATGCCATGCCCTGAATGGTTTGGTCCCTTTTTAAATTCCTCCCATCACTTATTTGTGGCTTACTCTGACCTCTGACCTCTCTGGACTGGAGCAGAATCTATCTGCAAAGATCAATGCCATATGGAATTGTTATTATTTATGGTACTTCCTGCAGTTTGTGTTCCTCTTCACACTAAATCTAGTGGCAATGTTGTGGTTTGATTTGAGATTGCTTAGGTTTGATTTATAACTGTAGATCCAGGTTAATATCTCAATCTCAATCAAGACTAATAAAGTGAATTAGAATATACTTTCTCTTCATTGTATTTTTATATATCTCTAGATTGTTCTCAAAATGAAGGGGATAAAGGGACATTTGCATACATAATATGTGATGCTCATTAAGGCGATTAATAAAATGTCTACAATGCATGTTGTGCCATGTCATTTACTTCTAGTAATGCAGTAACTTCACTGTATGAGATATTTTAATTGTTGACTGAGTGTGTTCATACAGGAAGTATTCATGAGCCAGGCCCTTAGCTATGACTGTGGGAAATGCATTTTTAAAGAGACATGCGACTCAATTTAAAAATTCAGTATTTGTGAACGTGAAGGATTGTCTCAATGCTGCTGCAGAGGAGCACAAACCTAAGACCAACCTGTGAAACCCTTACTTTGTGGTGCAACAAATTGGTCAACTCCCTAAATTACAAATGCCATGATTCAAGACTTTTCTTTTATATGATTAGTCAGGTCTGAAAGGGATTCACCAAATGTAGAAAAGAATTGAAGAAAAGGTAATATTATGAATATGTATGTAGGCAGGCAGCTTGACAATTCAATATATAGGTGCGTAATGAATAATATTGGTAGTAATATTGGCCTAAATGACCATTATTGCTTATTAGTTATTAATATGACTGTTTCTCAGAGAATGTTTCTAACTCATAAATTAGTTATATCAAATACAAACCAAAAGTTTTGCCCACATTGTAGGAGAGACAGTTATGTATGATCAGTAAAATTAAATTGATAATTTAAACTGACGACTAAAATTTGCTGGTTTTGCCCAAATTCAAAGATAAAAATAGATGCAAATATGTCAGTAAACCAAATTTCTCTTCTGTTAAATTGAGTTGCTTCTTTTTTTGTGAGCAGGGATGCACCCTGCTCACACTTGTTGTAAGTAGTTGTGTTGGATGGTAGTTTTGTGACATGGTTTTAAAATGTGACCTACGTGCTGGTGATTAAAAAGCAGATTCCCATCCTGTGCACCAAAACAGAAATCCTAGATTTCATAGAAAACTGTTGACCAATGTGGCTGCTGCAGTCACAAGAGCAAACACATGAATTATGCAGCAGCTATTGCTGTCACCCCCAACCCCCAGCTACCACGCAGTACCTTTTTTAGATTATAAAGCTGCTTCAGTGAAAACAGTATCATGTTTTCTTTGCAGGCATCTTTCTAAATGTAGAATACAATCACCACCTGTACCGTGCCAGGTTGACAAACTATGCTGCTGCGCTGTCTGTTCTGCAACATTTCTTTTGGCTGCTTTTATGAGAGCCTACACTTCCCACCCTTCAGTTTTATTTTTTAATCACCACACTGCATCAGGCAGGCTTCAAGCTAGAAAGGGCAACCCTCTGCCCGGCTTACCACCTAATCCATCAGCGGCCTGTCCGTCAGCTCTACATGCAGCACACTCCCCAGTCTTGCCCACCACGTGCTGCTCCACTCCTTGTCACTCTTCTCCACTGTGTTGTGGAAACATCCGACATCCCTGCCAGTCTATGCCTTTATGTGTTGCCAAAATAACCTTATCTAGGACACTTGGGGTGCAGGTGACGTCATTAGCCATCAGCATGTTTAATGTGTGATCCTGCAATGACAGACAGGCACCTTCAGACGTTGATCTTTCCAATACAAATTTCCCTGAGAGGCAGGAAGGCGCTTAGTACCGACTTCCCACTGTCTAGATGGGAAAGCTGATCGACAGAAGCCATGCAGGTTAAGGCTAGACAGATGCCAAGAAGCATCCTGTTTGCTGTCTTTGCTTGCATGCTTATCTGCAGGCAGACAAAATCCGCTCTCACAATTGACACCAAAGGTGGAGATAGGCAGGTAAGACTGTCCTGTGAGGATGAATCTACCGGTAGACCAAATGCTTGTCTTTACTTGCCAGCTTATTTCACCACGGGTGGAAGCATCTGATTACCCACATACTAGTTTTAAAAGACACAGAGTAGACTGCTTCTTCTTTAAGCATTATATGTCTACCTTTCTGTCATTCTTAAGGTTTTATCTTTCATGTGTAAGTGAAGCAGGATGTTCCCCCGTAGCATTTCAATAACACCAACTAAGCCTCGGTCTGCCTGAATAGTGGGAACAGCATGGGGAGGGAGACTGGAGGGGGATAGAGTGCTCCCTTCTGAAGGGAATCGAGAGCTGCCCATGTGCCTGGCGGATCACTGGCTGATAATAATGTGGCACAAAAGCCCAACACGCCACTTAAATCCCCTGTCTGGGGCCACTGGTGTGTCATATCAAGTCTCCCCAGGCCCCTCTACCCTGTCTATGTGCCGGCATGGGACATCTCCTCTCCTTTATTTTCCACTTAATGTCCTGCCATCATCACTAACCGGCAGCCAGGCTAATATGTGTTTCCTCAGATACTCAATTTCCCTCACCTCAATGATTCTTCTCCGTCTGCAAAGCAAAGTGGATGTGGCAGGTCATTGGGAAGAGGGGGAGATGCTCATGTGCCCGTGTCCACACAGAGACGGATATAAAGACACTGAACCTATTCTGTTTGCACATGTATGTGGTAATATTGATCTGAGACAATGAAAACCTATGAGCTGATGAGTGACAACTTTGCGGACAGCGTCACAAAGAGTACCTGTTAACAAGAAACTGCATTGTCCTATGTAGGGCTGCAACTAACGACTATCTTCATTTTCATTTAATCTGTTGAGTTTGAAGGTACTGACCATAAACGCAAGTTTGCATTTCCTCATATGCGTTGGCCATTCTCCATCTCTATTTATTTATCTTCTGTTGACTATCCAATAAAAGGCATAAGGTGCCCCCCAATTTAATAATAATAAAAGACTATATATTTTTGTCTATAAAATATGAAAACGTGTGCTCTTACAAATGTATTGCCGTTCTTATGGACAGATAAATTATCTACCTAGCATCTGCGTAAAGCCTGAGAAATAGTAAAATATTATGGCTCTGTGTCCTTTGCTATCAACAATATCAATATGCTGGCCTCATATAATACAGTGATAGTCTTTCTTGTTATTACACCTTCAAAATGTGAATATTTATTCAGCGGGAAAAGTGAAATAAACTCAAATTGTATCTATATTATACCAAATCTAGTCACATTTACAGTACTGTTATCAATATATCTTTATGTTAATGTGTTAGCTATGTAGCTACAAAAATAATTTTTAGATTCATTTCTCATTTCAGTTAATGTTCTGAATGGTTCAAGAGTCCCCAAACTATACATTTTTCTGGAATTTATTAGAGCCTCTGCGCTGCAGGTCAGCTGGAGTTCCCCAGTAATGTCTCTCAGATCGAACGTTATTCACGAGCCACTGAAAAGCTGCGTTGCAAACATGCTCGTAGGGCGATAAATCTTCCATTCTCCTCAACCCACCAATCAGCTCATAAGATGTACAGTAGCTCTGTTCTCACCTCCTGATCCCAAACGTCAAATAATTCATGAAAGCAGCATTAGACACTGAGAGGCCCTAAAATGTATCTGCAATCATCATTTTATTTTGCTGGTGTCTTGTTTCTGTGCTGGCTGTGGTTGTCTATGTGATGCGCACACACACACAGTAGCAGCAGGAAAATGCAGCAAGCCTCCACGTGCCAAGAGATAGTCAATGTGATCGTGTCACAGCGGGATGACAAGGTCAGATGGAAAGGTGTCGGCAGGCACTCCACAGGGAGGCAACAACATCAGTGGCAGGGAAGATAAAACTCTTGCTGCTCTTGACCCTCAAGATGTCGAGCATTTTATGGCCTCGTTCCCATCTCAACTTTTCTGTCCAACTAGGCCACGGTGCAGCTTCAAATAAATACACACATTAGTACAGCATTTTTGTTACAGTAAATACTGCCGTATACTACTCTGTTAAGATTACACTTTAACACTTGAGAGTTTCTTGGTCTTAATAGGTGGACGTTTGTGATCTGGGACTAATGTGCCGTAAAGGCATAGTTGTTGACGCAGCAGGTAAAATATAAAACTGTAGCTTCATTTAAAATTTGGTGCTGTGCTACTTCTTTACATCCTACTGATCACCTACTCCGTAATCCTATAATGTTTGACATTTATAGGTCAAACATAGACATTAGACATATTCTTTAGATGATTGTGCGAACAATAATAATGCTTTGATCACTTTAATGAATGTCTGATTACATTCATGCTGTTGAAGACTGAGTCAGTAATGGACAAGGATGACGTCCATTTTATTACTTCCTCTATAGAGCGGAAAGAGTGTACAGCATGTGTGTTGTGCACATGTTACTTACTCTGTTCTAGTTGATGAAGGTGCCAGCCTTTTCTGTCTAACACATTACTAACACGTCACAATACAACTCTGGGATGGATTAGTTGTCATTGCTTAGCTAATTTGATATTACAGCTATTGTTTGGAGAACATATGATAGAAATTAGTTCAGTCTTTATGTTTTTACCCATATTTCAGATCTGAGTCTTTAATCTGATTAGTTGTATCCTAATACTGAGTTTTGTTGGTTTTCCTACCAAACATGCACAAGTAGACATATAAACATATAGCAAACTCTCAAATGCCCATAGATAACATAAATGAACAGCATAGATAAATATTACATGTCGGAAAAAAATAGGAGGAAGTATACACTTATGTGGTCTTACCCCTTCTCCATAACTCAATGAACTCACTATACAACTCACAATTAACCATCCCAATGCTATTATGTACAACTCAAATATCTACCCAGTGGCAGTCAAACAATCCTCATTCCTTTTACCGCCTTTTTTGGTGAATCTTGGTGAATTGTTTTTAATTTTTTACTTTTCTTAAGTTCAATATTCAAACCATCTCAAAAATTCACCCCACAAAATAAAATATGCATACTCTTTGTAATGGTATGAACACAATATATTTTTCTTTTAAACTTTCCACACTGCCTGAGAATTTTTTTTGCATGTTACCTGGAAGTAAATTATTTCTTACGTTATACATTTGTGCAGTCTTAAAATGTACAAAATCCATGTGACTTAGAAAACAGTGTGTTAGTGTGTTTGTGCTATTTTACATTGTTAACTGTCTTCCTATTTTGTAGTACGCATGAGTGTGTTGTGCTTTTGTTACCCCACACCTCCACACAGTAATTCAGATAAAAGTGATGCCTTATAAACAAATAGGTGCTTGTTTTTTTTCCAGAATAGTTCAAGCTTAGGCAACTAAAACCTTTTTTTATTTTACCTTCATTTTACCTGAGACCTGACCATGGTAGCAGCTGTACAAGATCACAATACATTAAAATAAAACATACAACCACGATTAACAAAATTCACAATAAACGGAAGTAAAACTATCAAACTCAGTGACCTCTGATAACCTTTATTGTTAAAAGTACCAACGTTTTGTAAAGAAACATGAGGTGAGCTCCTGATCTCCACTGAGAAAGTTTAATGTGTACATTCCTTCCCCTAGATTTCCACATCCTTACTTTTCCTTTCACAGTAAGTGTCACCTGCTTTTCTGTGCTAGTTATAAACATATCTCATTTTCATTGTCTGAATAAACAGCCAATTATATCATTCATCTTCAGGAAAGTCTCTGTAAACCTGTCAGACAGGAGACATCTCGGTTGGTACAACCAATCCAACTGGCCTTACAACAGTGATGCAACAACTTTTTTTTTTTTTTTAACAAACCATTGTGGCCTTTTGTTGCCTGTTAGTTGCATAACTGAGAATCTATTGTTGTGGAAGTTTTCTGTACAGCAGGAGAGGAAAAGTTTTGAAGTGAGACTTGTTGAAACAAAAACCGAAAGTTGGTTTTCGGTGTATTTTATTACACTCTGCAGAGTATAAGTTAAACAGTCACACAAAGTTTACAGCAGCAAACCTTGCGGAGAGTCTGACAAAGATAAGTAGCAAAACCCTGGTCTTCTCTTTTCTTCATCATCTAGAGGAGACCTTGCATGGAAAACATGCCTAATCTTAGCAAAACAATTAATCTTAACACACAGACAAGTTGGAGCCACTTCTACGTCTTTTCTACATGTGTCCCCCATCTCTAGCGGTGATTCATCTTAGCTTCCAAAGGCAACCTCGTGTCGTTTGGTCACATACAGATAGAAGATGTCCCGACTCTGCACCCTTATCGATAAATAGCATAGAAAACTGTGTTTTTTTAGCCTCCAGGGCACCAACCCTCAACAGGTACATTTTAGGGACAAACTGCTGTGATCTCTTCTTTAGGGAGGACACATACAGTACCGAATGAATTAAATAAGTAATATACTGTAGCTGAAAAGCATATTAAGGGATGATATATGAATACTACAGAAGGATATATGAAATCATGCTTAAATATAATTTTCCCATTAGATTATGCAGCCTTGTGCAGCTACTAAAAATGTGTGGTAATCTTCTAAATGGCATGCTCAACAGGTTAGTCTAGTTCTGACAATGAATAATGTTGGGTATTCTTGCAGTGATTACAGTACATTTGTATACACCCTGCAAATACAGGAAGAGGAAGGGCCCAGGTGAAGAATGAGGTACCACAGTTCAAAACAGGTTTTCGACCTTACTTTTCTTAACAATGCTAACGGATACCTGAGGTATAGGGCTTGCAAATTTCGTCAGTTTCCATAGCCCAAGGTGACAAACCCAGAGGTATTGCATTTACAGTCATAAAAACGAAACAAAGAAGTGGCTAATTCTCACGTTACGCTGTAAACAGCAAATGACATAGGGAAATTTACTGTATCAACACCAATGCTGTTACATTTGGTACAAACCTTCATTTTTCACTGTGTGATTTCTCATAACTTTCTTGTAACTAACAATCCTTTAATTTTTTTATTTTTTATTTGATATAGTTATAGTATAATTACATTTTTTCATTGACTTACTATATTTGTTCATTTGTTTTCTTTCAGTTGACTATTGGATTAATTGATTTTTTTTCCCCAGCCCTTCTGAGGTGGGTTCCATAACAGCTGGGGAGGGACCTAAATCAAAATGAACCCTTGTGTTGTCTTCCCGTTAACCATGAACTTGTCCTTCCAGGTCAAAATTGAAAATTAAATTATTATTTTTTTGTGCTTTTCCAATGTTTTTATTGCTTTTTCTGATTTATTTGTCACTTTTTCCAGCATTTGATGCTTTTTTGTTTTAAAAACCTGAGCTGGTTTAATAATAGGTTTTACATTTATTCTTGGAATTCATGGTCAACAAACCTCATTTATATCAAACTATACATCATTTTTTTGTTAAAAAGGCAGAAATTATGAATTATTTTGACTAATAGTTAAGATCAGAGGATGTTAAGTGGATCTCAGATAGGTACATGTCAAAGTTTTGTCCGGATACTGTTTTGAAACCATAAAAAAAAACCTCAAATGCTATAAGATTAAATGAAACACACAAAAAATTAAATACATTGTATGGAAGCATCCATGTTATTTTTGGACAATTTGGGTGAAAGAAATCCATATTTTTGATATAAAACACTTTGAAAGGGGTCAGTTTGACCCAGGGACAACACAAGGGTTAAAAACAAAAAATGTTGACCCCTTTTGTGTTAATTTGGCTGTAACACTAGAACCTGGTGCAGTATTTTGTACATGTTGATGAAGACAAGGAACAGTAGTTTGAGGTTAGACACGACACTGACACAACACTAAAGACTCGAGGCGCAATTCCTCTTTTCAGATCTTTGAATTGCTTGCTATATACCCATCCCTTTTACCATTCATAAAGTTGCACACAGTGGAAAGGTTTCTGTCCCTGTAGATCCTCTCTAAGCTAAGCCAGGCCAGGCCATCCATGTGATGTCACAGCAAGCCCCAGCTGCCTGTGTTGTCTCTGGACTGTCCGTCCCACTGTAGCCTGTCTGAGCCTATGGGGAGCCAGACGGAGCCTCAAAGGGAGGGGGATTAATTCTGCAGCTGCCCTGTTGTTTTTGTGAGTTCTGGTTACAACATTGTGATCTGATAAGCGACTTATGGATGATTTTACTGTTGCTTGGATTGAGGCGGCATTTATACCCCCCTCCAGCTCAACACCATCAATGGCTGGGGGGGGGCTAGGGACTTTCATCTCTGGGACTTTGAATCTGAGGAATAGACTGTGGCTGCTCTGTCTACTGAGATATTTATCTGGAATAAACAAATCATATACAGATGTTTCTTTGGTGGTGATGAGCAGCTACAAATGGCACATTAGGTTCAGTGGGTTGAGAAATCCCAAAGCCCAGGGATTTGGAACTAATTTGACCCTAATAACTATGGTGAATAGCCTCAGGTGAAGGTGAACAATGTGCACACTGACAATGCTGAACTCCATACTACATCCCACCTTTCTGTCTCCCTTCATTCTTCTGCATTTTCTGTTGTCAGAGTATTTGATGCAGTTTTTCTTTACAAAGCCTTTTGACTGTAATATGGATGCAGTTCATTTGTTTGTGTTAGATCAATGTCAGTAGCCTGAAGCTGCCTGCTCCCTCCCACCCTGGTATTATTGAATGAA
>NC_045742.1:10369957-10413040 GCF_008692095.1 Etheostoma spectabile
GAAGCCTGGTTTTGGCCAGGTCACGTGCCTCCTCATCTACACTTTATAGACCAGCCTACAACTCTCTCTGGCTCATTAGTGCTTGTTCGGTATGTCAACAGTTAGATTGGACTTTGCCTGGACCGATTTCTGGAAGAACAAAAAGCCAAATGAATTGATTTGCCTCCAGATGGATGTTATACCCCCAACGATTGACTCATGGGCCTTTCTGAAGAATCCTAAGGCTTAGTCATGGAGCCAACTGACTAATCACTGTGTAATCATAGACATAGTAGTGACCAAAGAAGTTGTAAAATGCTGCCAGCATGTGACATGATATCTTTTTACCATATGTTATTAAAGCGTTATTTGAGGTCAAATGTGAGTAGACAGAATAAGATACGGTTGCTAAAAATATCTTGACTTTAACAACGATGTCTTGTAGTTGGTCCTGGAGTGTCATGACGTGCCGTGCTCGGTCAAATGCTTGAATATCAGGTCATTATTGTTCCTGTCATTGCTGCCATTAGAAGTGTTTAATCTTGTGTTGACAGTCATGGCGGCAATAATTTTCCACCCCCACCACTTCTGCCTGATCTGAGCTAATACATTACCACTCAGGATCATAAATCTGCAAAGGATGGTTTTTATTGCTTTATTTATAAACAATATATTAGTATTAATGGAAAATACATTATTAATACTTGATATTCTAGAGTACTTGTCATTTCTCTTATTTTTAGTTTTTTTTGTTTGTGTTGTATATTGTAACCATGCTTTTCAGCAGTTTTCAAGAGACTAGCCTGAACACATGTAGACATACACAAATTAACATTGAAGATAACAAAAAAACAAGTGTTCTAGTCGGATTGACATACTTTCGGTATATTGCAAATGACAGGTATCACAGAAGGAATTTTCCATGCTGAATGGTTGCAGAGAGTCTCTGTAACCTACACTTAGGGCGTTTTCACACCGACAGCCTTTAGTTTGGTTGAATCGAACTAGAGTTCATTTGCCCGTCTGGTGCGGTTTGTTTGGGCAGGTGAGAACGTGGCAATCACACTAGGGTGCGCACCAAAAGCGGACCAAACAAGCGTTCATTCAAACTCTGGAGCGGTTACTTTGTGGTGAGAACGCGATCCGTACTCTAACCGCACCAACTATACAAACTCCACCGGTCTGAGCTAATGTCTCCTGTAGTCACGTGTGTTTAGCAATTTGCGATTCAGCAGAGCAGCAAACTGTAGCAGCGTGCAGTGTTTCTATCGCAGAAACGAACTGCGGTCAAGCTCACTGTCCATCACTCGTATCCCCGTGGTCAGACCAGCTGTCGCTAAAGTTGGAGACAGACGCCAGCAGACCAGAGCAAAGTCTCTGTGACCAGAGCAGATCAAGTAAGATCTCAAACGATGATCATTTTAATGAAATGAGCCGGTTTGACCATGGAGATGCAAAAAATATGCACTAGTACAGAAAACAGGACCTTGTTCCTGTATTCACTTTTTTGCTCCCACCCCCAGAAACATCCGGCCAATAACAGGAGTGGATGTTCTTGGGTGATTTGTAATGGTACATTTTGGTAGGCTTGGATTTTTCCAGGTGTGAAACCAAACCAAACCGACCGAGGGCAAATTGCTTCAAGTTTACAAACTCAATATCTGATTCGAACCAAAGCAAACAAACTACAGGTGTGAAAACGCCCTTTGATAAAAAGACAGACCGGGAAAGACCGGTATGTCTTCACCATGCCAAAGCATGTTGGGCCCAGTTTTTTTCCCATTGGGCAATGTCTCCAAAATACGTGCCCCTTGTGACTATTGTTTCACCAGTCTGTCTGTTGGCTGACACAAGCAATAATCCTGACATCTGGCCTGCATCCAAACTCATTACGACACTTGATGGCATTGATCCTTCCTCCAGAGGCTTCCCCTCCAGAGTGGTGTGCTTCTGCGCTCTACTGTTGCTGAGCTTTATTTGGCTCCTTGGTTCATGGTTACTCTTTTCTCTCTCTTCTCTTTCTATGGCTCTAACATTGTTTTTATACAGCCAACTAGTATGGGTAATATGCTGGCTTCATTAATAGATGGAAGGTGTTGTTATGAAGTCTAATATAACACAAATTAGATATGTTCACAGTGAGGATCTACCCAGTTTCCCATTCCCGCTCACTTTATTGATGTCAGAGTAGTTGAGCCGTGACACGGCCACAGTTAATGAAATTAGTGCTGAGAAAATGCACAGTGTCCGCCAGGAAATATTTAAGAGCAGTTGTGACTTAGACATCTGGGGTAGTGGTTGAGGACATTATCCACACAGTGTGTTAGAAACTAAGCAAATGAGTGGGATATGGGGGTGGTAGATCTCATTGGAGAGGGGAAGGTGGGCAGAGGCTATTTTTTGCAGTTATGTATTATTGATTTCACATTTTGTAACAAACAAAGCCACAAAAAAGCAAACTACAGTCCTGTTGGGAGTTGCATTCCTTCTAGTTTAGTCATTAGTTTTCTCAATATCGTCCTCTGCATCTAATGTTCTTTCAATTGTCTTTGTCGCTGTTCAAGGTCCGGAGAAATGTCCATTTCAGCCATGTGTCCTCCATCTGTGTTTCTTGCAGTCTTAAGTGATGTGCCAATTTTATATTAGATAGATTTCCTCCATTATCTCCATCCACTGTTTCATTGAGTCTGAGGATCCACTTAACCCCATTTGGGGACAGGCTATTTTAATAATGGAACTTCCTCCACCTCTCTCCCCCAGACTCTTGGACTGTGGCAATGACCTATCAGGTGGGCCTTGGGTGCTACTTTTAAATTTGGTGAAGGCCACAGTCACTGTCAGGGTGCACATGCATGTCAAGCTGGTTAATATTGTTTCTTTTAGTATGTCAACTGTAACAGCTTTGCATTTTGACATCACACTGTGCTGGTATGAATTGTTCTTGTAAAAAAATAGAGGTCTGCTTTCATTCACCCTATTTAGTTGTAATAGTGGGATTGACGGGCCAGAACAACACAAGCCCAGCTGACTACTTTCTGGCTTTAACTTTACTTTCGCTCTTCTAATCCAATTAAAGTGTTCAATGTGTATCCTTTAAGTGGATCAGGTGTGCAATAATAGTAACTGTAGCAGAAATCTGGGGATTGTAGCTTTTGAAGACATGAGAAGCACAACTCTTAAAGCTAACTGGTCAAGACTGATAAGTAATTCTGCTGCCAACTAGCAACTAACTACGGTAACTAACTAGTGTACAACTGTAGCTATCAGAATAGCATAACTGTACGCAATCAGATTGAAAGCAAAAGAGACCGCATAGGCATATAAATATGTTGTTTTTACGGTTCAGAAACAAGTGACAATAACATGTACAAATATGTGCTATTCCTATCAGTTATTATTATTATTATTTTAACACCTTTGTACGTTTGACACAACCCAAGAGTTTGTGTTGTCTGCAGTTCTTGATTAAACTTTATATACAACCCCTTGTGTCAAAGCTGCTAAAAGGAGAGAGCAAAAGTTAAGCAGTAGCTGTACTAGCTGCAACTGGTGCATTGCAGCACCTGGCCTACTACAGCACAGTCCTGTTGCGAGGGCCCATTTAGAACAGAGACTCAACATCAATCACAGCTGCTCTGCCTGCTCCTCTGGTCTGCTGTTTCTCACAGGCCTTATGCTGCAGTCACCAGCTATGCCAGTCGCCTGTTTTCATTTGTCATTGTAGACACTAATTCCCAAGCTTCTTAAAGATTTTGATTCTTGGCTTACTTTGTTGCTGGCTTTGTCTCTTGATGTGCAAGCTGAGATCATGCTTTGGCATATAATCAAAAATTATTGAGGCTTGGGTATCACATAGAAAACCGGCCATATATTACTGATGCAAAAAAGATGAGAATCTGACTCAAAATTAAGATTATTATTTTCTTTAATCTTTTATTGTATGCTTTCATTAGACGGTGTACAGTAGAGAGATTATAGTTCAACAATGAGAGAGAGAGAGAGATGGAGAGTGATATGCAACACAGGTCCCTGGCCGGACTCAAACCTGTGATTTTATGATTCATGGTGGTCACCTTAACCCCAAGGCCAAACCCGGGAAATCACTTCAACTCTGCATAAAGCAAAATCAGAGATAAAACAAAAAATATCATATATGAAAAAGAATACTTGTGAAAATTGTAAACACACTGTAAACTGTGTAGTACTGGAGTTTTTCACCAATTCTGTGTCAGGATTTGTTTGGGCGGCCTGAAATACTGAAGAAAGGTAGCATGCCTTTTGAGTCAATGTCCTTTTCCTCACCTTTACTCAACGCTGTTACTCATTCCCAACCACCTGTCTTCCCATTGTCACCATGTGCGCCCTTGGCTGCAAATTCTAGTTTAATTTTAAATGTAAAAAGGCTAAGTCTACAGACAGGAGAAGGGAAGTAACCTCCTCTCCCACCACCAAGGTGATGAAGGATCAGTGGATCAACTCTTCAGGAATATTATGTAGTGGTGGGCCTGAAAGTACATTTTATAGTTGTCCTAGGGCAAAATTTAAATCCCATAAAGATACCACAAAAATTGAATTTCATTCTGTGTTCTATTATGTGGGAAGATGAACCACCTGTTAAAATGTGTTTGCATGTTGTTGTTTTTCCTTCTTCTTTTTTTGAATTGACTACAGTGAATTATGTGCAAATGATTGCTTTGCTGACATTTTATTGTTATTTTATTATCTTACCTAAACTCCAAATTTAAAAACAACCACCATCTGTCTTGCTTTCTAGACAACCCTTTTTTTTAATATACACCAAAAAAAGATTTGTCATTTGTTTCAAGGAATCACTAGTTGATTAGATCGTATTGTGGACACATGCATCTAGTCTATATTTATTCTTTACCTCAACAGTACACTTGATAACCAAAGGCATTATGGCAGGAAGTTTCCCTGCTTAAGCAGTAGGCACCACTCTTTAATCTCCTGCCTGGATCCACACAACCTTTTGCCACCACGCTAATCCAATAAACGACCTATGCTGATCTGACGTCTTCTGTTAGAGGGCAGGGATAGCCAAACCGTGTTTTCCCCGGGGACCAATGACTACAGGGGGCCAGTTATTTTTAGCCCTCAAGTACATGCTAAGGAGAGAAAGTAACAGAAGATAATGGTGGAAAGAAGGAAGGTTTGGCAGTCACTCTTCCAGTAATCCCATACGCAAAGCCAAATGGATCATCAAAATAACAAGCCCTGTAACTTAAGATTCAGGGTTTGTGTAACATGAGTGAGAAAGTCCCAAGAGTAAGGTGAAAATGAGAGAGGGGAAAAAAGAGCAGAGTAAGTTTGACTTTGAAGACTGCGTTGGCCTTCAGTTTCATCTTGACATGACAAGAATGAAAGACTGAAGGCTGGGGGACGGCACGCAAGTTGCAGCTGGGGCATATCCGGTATGAGGCTTTGGTCTTATGACTCTGCGTTTTGTTGTTGATGTTTCCTCTCTTGTGTCCCCCTCCCTCCATGCCTCAGAGTGACCCTTCTTTCCATTTTTAAACTCCAGGGTTTAACTTTAGATGTGGAAGCTATGCTATGCCTTTCCTTACCTCATAACCCCTAACACCTCTACTACTGCATGATAGGGAAAGCCATGCAGCACCCACCGGATCACATGCATGCAACTTGAGAGTCTGAAGAAACTGTTGACTTAAGAGGTTTACTGTAGTGCGCTCTTGGCAGTGCTGAGGGCACTAATCTAGACATATCCATTAAAACACGAGGGTAGGGGAATGTGAACCTCAGGAACTTTATCATTTCTTATCTTACAAACAAAATGATGCCTGTCAAATCTACCTCTTTAGATGTGTTAGATATTTTAGCTTCAGATGGTACTTCAGTACAAATTTGTTTTCCACCTTCTTGAAGTAAAGGATAAGTCAGTCTCATGAACATGAGCTGCAGGTTCATGTTTGCGAAGTGAAAACTAATGAGCATTTTTTATCAATTAATTAATCGTTTGACCTATGAAATGTCTGAACATAAAACAAGAAAAGGCTGAGAATTTTTGTAATTGTGAAAAACGTGATACCTTTTTAATTTTAATTTATAATTTTTTTTATTTCTTTCTTTTTTAATTCTTTTTTTACTATTTGTGCTTTAAAAATGACTGAAAAACGATTATGTTTATGTCTATCCTATACATTCTCACTTCCAACTTGTAAAATACGGACGCTTGGTCAGTGTCGTTCAGCGTCAGATATGACGCAATAAGCAACCCTCATTGTGTGTATGGAAAGTACCTGAAAATATTACCAGGGCCCTATTTTCTAAACTGGCGCTGATGTTATAAGCATGATGTTTGACAAGGTTTTCAAAATGAGAAAGGTGAATGTTAAAATGTCTCTACCTTAAGTATTCCATGCCAGCTGAAGTGTCTGTACAATGCTATTTATTGGTTTATGAATAGCTGGAATAGCATTTAATGTCTGTTCAGATTTTTAAGGGATGATTAAAAGAGGACAGCCTTACCAAGGCAGTAGGTGGGAACCATGCATTTGTATTTAAATGTGTTAATCTCACCCTGTTCATACATACACTGGATATACAGGATGTAAGTCCATGTACATATTTGTACATTTAGTCAGTTACTTTCTGATTAATGGAGTGATTCTTGTGTGTTACTATTTTCCGTTATTCACTGTAGCAGCTTCAAGCTACAGGCTTGAGATATTCCCGGAACATCCCTAGACATACTTTTTTCATGACGCAGCACCTGTCTCCAGCATGGAAAGCATGCATGTTAACTGTCCATCTGTGACGTTTTAAGACCTTGCGTACAGAGGCAAAGTAAGATAAAGAAATTGCCATTGTCTCTTGCCAATCAAAAAATAAAAATAGTTGTGTGGTTTTAAAAAACAGAACAGAAAAGAAATGTTTTATATACATTAGCATCGCTACAACCCATGTACAGCCCTCATTTGATGCGTTGATATTGCCTACATGGCTCCATCCCACTTTGATGAACCTAGTGGGAGTGGATCAGTACTGACTCCTTTTAGAGACGGAGAGAAAAAGAGTGTTATCCACCCAAGGAGAAGGTTTGTTGATTTTGTGTTTCGCAGTGAATAGCAGCCTCTGACAATTAAACATTTAGTTTTTTTTTTTTTTTCTTCATTTAATGGTCAACAAGACAGAATATTTGAGTGGAGATTAGATGCATTCTTTAAGCTGTACGGTTTGGAATTAAAACAGTGGAATCAATCATTAAAAATTACAGTTGGATCAAAGCCTTACATGTACGGGACCCTTGTACTGTAGTTATATGACACCACATTACTGTAGCTGATTCTCAGATTAGTCATATCTACTGTTGCCAGCAGGATGTCAATCTTAACAGGAAATTCCAAACTCCAACAGGAATATCACGATTGTTGCTTTCCTATACAGTAGATGTATGTATTACTTTGGATGAGTCAGGCTGTTTAACATAAAGCTTGTGATTCCCTGTATTATTATGACAAGGGTTTTCTTCCAAATTGGCATTTTACTGTGTAATGAGAGATGCATTGTCAGTGACATGTCATTTGGCAATCCCACTGTTATATTTTCTAAAGCACCTTGTCATTACAGTAAGATCATAATTTGAGCATTATACTGCTATTAGATTATTTCTCCTGATCTGAGGCGGGTGTATCACACAGATAATTACAAATGTCTCCTCAATATATTGTGTCAGCTGCAGTGAGTGTAGCCCATTACAATGGCTAATACATTGTGTACTGTACTCTATAAAATTTGAAAAATCAAATAAAGGTGTAATGTAGTTTAACACACTTTTCAGACTGTGAACTATTCGTTTGAAAAGTATTACAATAAGACGTTTTACAATGCCAACTTTATCCATCACAGCACACAAAACATCTTTATATCAGGCCTCTAAAGCACCAAGGTCACTATACTTTTTACTTTGAGTATTGAAATCTCTGACTTACCTTTTACAGACTCCAAAGAGTCCTTTAGGGACTTTTTGACACGCACCAACTCAAACACTTCAAAACCCTTTTTCATCTTACTTTTGTTTGTGCTCAAGGCAGATTTTTATTCCTTATAGAATGTCTTTTTTTTTTTCTCCTACGCTGCAGGATATGAAAAGACAGAGGACACGACAGAAAAGACGTCCTTAGCTGACCAAGAAGATGCTCGACTGATATACCTCAACCAGCCGCAGTTCACCAAGTTTTGCAACAATCGAGTCAGGTGAGCTGCTGTTGTATTTATGGAAATGTATTGAATGTGATGAGAACTATTTATGTACTGTATGAACCAATTGAGAATTTTATTAAGAGCTATAGGGCCCTTTCTTGCACCCAACGCAAGTGTCTTTGGTAGTTTAAGACCAACACAGTTGTCAGTTCCTGCGCCCATGGGTGTGCTGGACTTACAGGGATGTGTGTTAGGTAAATTCTTGGCGTATTGCTATATTGAGGCAGCGGGAAGTGATCGCGCCATTAACCAACAAAAACCTGTTCTTAAGTCAATAGACATTTCATAGTTATTTTAACAGCAAATTAGTAATATGAGCCTAGGCCTATGCACAGCACATGCACACTATGCTTGTTACACACATACAGGGAAGCGTATCAACACACACACATGCAAAAGATTAAAAATAAAAATATTACAGGGCAAATCCCCCATCATAATAGCAATGCCCCAAGGTACAAACCCACCTGTCTGTTAAAGGGAATGGGAGATGACACTCTGATTGGTTTATTGCGTGTTACGCCCAAACACACCTATGAATTAATAAAGACACTAAAAAATCAATTAGAAAATCAATTCGCTATTTTTTACCAAATACCTCAACAATCTATTATTGTAGGGTTTAATAGGGTGCTTTCACAAAATATTTACAAAATTATATCTTTGTTAAATAGCCTACTCATTAACATGGATACAATTACTTAATTGGCAAAGGTGAATAATAGAAGAGCTAGAACAGTCTGGTAAGTTTAAAAAATTACAACACTTTACTGTAATTCAGCCGTTAAACCAGGAAAAGACAACACTTGTCATTTTACGATATTAAGATATCCAAAATCTAAGACAATATCTAGTCTCATGTCACAATATTGATATAATATTAATATATTGCCCAGCTCTAATGTTCATTTAAACACACTGCCTTGACACAGAGCTGGATTTAAATCACTAACATATTTATTTTGGTTAATATCAGTGTGGCTACGTGATCAGCAAGGAAATGTTGGTGCAAGTTCTAGTGCCGGCTAGAGTCCTACATAAGGCAACTGTGACCCTTTTTTGGGTGGTATTACCACTGCTTGCTGCCTGCTGCTCGTTAGTCATGCAAACATGGCTTCACACCAGTCACACAAGGTTGACTCCAGGATTCCCAGTGTCGTTTTGAATATGTTTTAAGATGATTTCCTCATGTCAACCTTCAATTGAATGGTATCCTAGCTGCATTAAAATTCATGCTCAAAGCTGTATTCTCTCAAGGATTTTGCTGTTTTTGCTATTTTTGACTATATGGTAGTCAGGGCTTTTTTGAGCATATGCTGTCAAAATTTTGTCTTGAGGAAAAATAATATACAATCCTTGCACACTCTGGCCTTCTCTGGCTTGACTGCAAAGCAGTAAGTAAATAGAGGATTGACTTTACCTTACAAATCTTGTATTCAACCCTTTTAAGATGATGTTTGAATTTTTGCCCCATAGTTAAAACAGTGTACAGACCATTGGCTTTGATCTGAGGAGTCACTACTTATGTGCAAGAGGGCTGTTCTGCAGGTATTATGACAAAGCACCCAACAGCCATATGATATTTGATAAGTACCACCAAGATTTTATCACCAGTGGCGTCTTAACCCAGACAAACCAGACTGACCCTTTTTATCCTGTTGTTCCTCTTGGAGGAGTGAAGTGCTTTCAGCATTAAAGGTCAGGCTTGTTTGGTCAGGCCGTCCTCTGTCAAGGAATATTACTGTTAGCATTACTGCTGCACGAGCAGCTTAAGAAATGTATATGCTGTGTATACACAGACATAGCTACAAAGTGAACAAGATTAATGAATGAAAAATGCAGGCGTGCTAATAGCAATTTGTTGGGTCAACTTCATGTATTGACATGACAAATAACAATTGCAAGCAGCTAAGAAAATTGCATAATACCTTCCATACTGTTTGTTTATTTCCATTTATTCAACTGTAAGGAAGTGGATGCTGATTCTACTTCATTTTTTATTGAAGCTCCTTTTGTAGTTAGTTATCATGAGTGAGAAGTATCACAAATAATATTTTGATTTTGGTTATTAATTATTACCAGACCCAGGTCAAGGAGCATTTGCAAACAAGACTTAGCATTATTAACTTGTTTGGAGTACCAGCTGGGTGATGGCTGAATTATGTTGCATCAGAGAAGTAAAAGTAATATGGCCTTTGCTGTGAAAGTGCACCTCTGCATATTTGAAAGTGTTTTACATTTTTGTGGCCTTACAAGAGGCGGTCTTTAATTCAGTGGGTGGACTCCGTTCACTGAAAAATAATGGAAAACATCACATTAATTCCATTTAGTTAAAGTTCATGCTGTTAACATTGTTCAAATAAGGCAGTTAGAATTATCAAGATTAAATCATTGTTATAGACTTCCTAATATTCAACTAATCTGACGTATGACTATAACTGTCTATTTACCAGTTTAATCAGATTCATATTTGTGTATCTTAAATATGACTGATGCTGTACATAACACACCAGTAATGTATAAATGAACGGCAGTATCTATAAGGGTTTCTATGTCCTTATAGCATTTGAATTCTATAAGTGCCCAAAAATTTGCCTGAGGCCTCGGTGGTCCATCAGGGTTTAAGCTGCTCTAAACATCTACAGTGCTGTAATTTGTTCAAGAGGATTGGTTGCTGTCCCAAAGTGACCTGTGGAAACACTTACAGGAGCAGGGTCTGTAATAAATGGTGGATCTAATCTTCACAGGGTTCTTGCTTTCCCTTGCTCTCATTCTCCCTCTGCAGCATCACTACCTGCAGAATATCTGCTCACCATCACACAGATGTACACATATGGGACTCCTGCCTCATAACAGAAAGGCACCCTGTTCTCTCTTGTATGCATGAGGATAGTTGTGGATTGTTTATTTAGATGAACTTGCTGGCAGATCTGAGGGCTATTTCACCAAACCAAGATAAGGGATTAAGCCAGGATTTCCCAGTTATCCTGGCTCAATTTAGCCTTGACTCGGTTTCACAAAAACAGAGGCACCTAAGTTACCACGCAGATCTATTCTTTACAGCTACCCTGCTCCTGACCAGGCTAACAGCCAGCATGTATTAATCCTGGAGTGTTTTCTGTTCACTCAACAGTGGCTGTACCCTATTATCAGCCTGCAATAAATACATGTGCACATAAAAACATGTGGATTGCTGTTCATTTTAGTACTTTTATTATTTAAAGTTGTGCACATTATTTTTGATCATTATTAATGTGGCAGTCGTTGTTACTGTTGCTGTATGAAGACTGCTGTTCATATTGCTGTTAGAAGTTTGATGATAGTCCAAAAGTATACATTTACGAAATACTGCTCTTAACTGAAACCATTCAATGACTCACTTGTCATTTGCAAAAACAAACAGTTGTACACTTTGCATTAAAAGCGAGCAGTGGAAGTTAATATGATTTAGGGAATTTATATTTTAGCCCATAGAGAGAGGGAGAAACTATTTATTTACGCATCATATTCTAGCGTTGTAGAACATGGATCTTTGTGGTAAATTTCCTTCTGCTTACTTTTAAGGCAAAGAGTACATCGGTTAATTTGTGCAAATGAATTGTAGCCTAATCCTTGAATGGTATGATTTTGACGGTTTCAATTCAGAGCAGTGGTGAGTAAATGTATATTTTTAGGCTTCTTACACATTCAGTCAGTCCGCAATCATCTGCCACACTTTCTCTTACTGTTTCTTTCTTTTCTTTTTTTTTTTAAATATACAAATAATGTATTTCATGTTATCATACTTCAACAAGAAGCTGCTGCTCACTCTGTATAAAGTATGAACAATGCACCTTCTCCATTTTATCATCAGTAAATCTGTTATCGACCTCATGGTCTGTTATGAAAAGCCGTGAACAAGCATCTATCCGGAATACTTCATCCTGGCTTAACCTAGTCGCTCCTTCTAAGTCTGGCTGCACAGATTTGACTAGGTCAAGCCTCGCTTTATTGGTTATCCTGGATTAATAAATTCTGCTTTTGTGAAACCGGCCCCTGGTTGTAATGTAAAAGTGTTTTAACAGAGATGTTGACAGCCCATCCCATAGCAAACAGGAGTGGCTGTACAAACCATTTTACTGTCATCCATCCATGAAATGCAAATATGGCATGTCTTGTTTTGAAAACAAGGGGAAATTTTGACATGCGTAAATACATAAAGACATAGACACAATAATAATTATCATCATCATCATCATCATCATCATCATACATCTTAATCAACTTACTGTGTAGATTTCTTTATCATTGTGACCACATTTGAGCAACTTATTTTAACACAACACACAACACAACATCATTCAATACTAAACTGTGCACATGACACACAATTCAGTTTACCATCCCATTATCCTGGTGATTTGCCGTACTACTGTACTTGTATGAATGTTAAAATCCCAAATAGAGGCACCAGGGATATTATCCCCTTTTTAAAGGGCTATTAAACAGGAGGTAATTCATCTATATTGGTTACTGGTTCAACCAGTTGCTGACTTATGTCAATCCAAGCTATGTGTGCGCAGTTGTATTTGCAAACTAAATTATTTGGACAAGGACAGACCTATTGTCATCCTTCATGCCAAGTCAGACACTATCTTACCACCTGTTCGACCATAAAATCACCATCTTGGCTGATTTGATTATCTCTTGTGTGGTTGACTATACAGTATGCTGGTAAATCCTGCTGGCCTTCAGCTTTCAGAAATTGACCATCTAAGGCAGTGTACTGTAGGGTTAGGGTGTCACTTTTTTGTATATTAGCTTTGTATAATTTTATAACATATTTATTTTATGGATATTCAATGAGTTGCAAGTGTATTTACTTGATAGTTTTCATCTGGAGACATTTGATAATCATTTTTCCGTATTTGTGGCCCCTGGCAGCCCATTTAGAGTCTCCCATGGTCCATGATTGAGTCTTGACCCAGTCATTTAACAACATAATCTGCTGTCCTCACCAATCATGGACGTTTTGCAAGTCATGGTGCAGAACATCATCATCACATGTTGGCTTTCCTCCAGGTTTCTCTTTTTGTTATTTCAGTGCCCTTCACTTGTGGAATCATAGAGTTGTTGGATTTTGTTACATTTTGATTTTGTTACATTTTGACCCATTCAAATGCTTAAATCTCATTGGGAAAGATCATTGTTTTATTTAGTTTTTTGGGGCTTTTCTACTGTTTAGAAAAGATGTGAGGTGTCAAAGGTGTGGCTAAAAGTGGAATCCAGCAAAACTCTCTGACATGTGAAATGTTCACTTGACAGTTGTTTGAAGGTGCTCTAAGCAATGTAGGGTGACGTTACTTGCTGACGTTGGAAGCATTTTCAAACAAAACAAGACTAGCTTGCCCCTCTCTCCTCCTCCCCCTCCCTTCTGTGCTTCCCACCCCCAACCCCCATCCCCAAATCCTTCTTGTCGGTTATTGGCTGGAACACTGTTTGTGTATACTTTGTGGTGCAGGTGGGCCCAGTTTATTTTTGTTGCCGTTTGTAGACCTTGGGCTGTATACAGAGACCGCATTTTTTTTACAGACATTACACAAATGTTCTAACCTAAAACATGCGTGACATCGCTTAGAGCATCTTCAACTTGTGCAAATCTAGTTATAACTTATGAGATAAACCTCATAAAAACATTCATAATGACTTCCTGTAATGTTAAACCTTTCAACTGTGGTAACAATGTCGGCTAAAGTTCTTTTGATCACTGCTGCATTGCTGTAATCTGGATATCTGAGAATGAGTGGAGGAGGTGCTTCTCATATTGTCTTAATCTGCAGAGCACTGCCAGGAAAGAAAATGTAAGAATCATAATCATGCATTGAGCAAAAAGTAAATGAGCTTTTTTATCTTGCCATGCCTCAGTGGAGAAAGTAACAGTGTACAGAAGTAACTAGAGAGTAGAATGACAGAATGACAGATGTATTAGAAGAGAGAGGTGCCCGGGTCTTTAGGCTAAACCTGTGGCTTCAATAGCAACTATTTCTTTATATCTCAAGGGATAAACTGAGAGGGGTAACTATGCATTAGCACTAACAGGCTCTATCTGTCTCATACCTAATGGGGTCACACACACACACACACACACACACACACACACACACCCACACACACACACACACACACACACACAAACAACACACACACACGGTGTCTTTGTTTCCTTTCACAAAACACGTTTCACTTCCTGGTTGTATAACGCCAGTTTATAATGGCAAACTTTGAACTTCTTCTTATTATTGAAAACTTTTCAAAATAAAAGCTTGCGTCTGGTCCACTATGTTTTCGTACGTTGGTGTTTTCAATTTGTTTTTGAACTAAATCATGTTACTGAATACAATTTTTTTTTTTTTCAGCAGATGTCTTAGTTACAACACAATGGAACTAGCAAAGCAGTTTTGTGTTGTTTTTTCTGGACGGATTTATTAAGTCTAAGAAATCACATCGTCTCCACAAAGGCACGGCTCAAATTGTCTGTCTGACTAAACAGGGAGGGACCCATGTGCTAGCAATGAGGGACTGAGACTGAGAGAGCTACATGGAGCTACATGCAAAGATATGTACCAAACAAGACACTTTGAAATTTTGCCGTTTTCATTAATACAAAAGTTGGGTGACCCTTCCCCCTAGACTAAAAAAGTTGGATGGCCCTCTCCTCAAAAAAGAAGAAAAAGACATGACCCTCCCCTATTTTCCTCCAGTGGTCCATTCCATAAATTCCGAATGGTCCTTAAACAAACATTTCACGATAACCACCAACCTAAATACAATACTACTTCCATATCATTGTTTCTCACTCATCTGGCTTTCCTTTGTTTTTGTGTGTTGTGTCATAAGGAACAGTCCTATAGAAATACCAAAATGGATTCCGATGTATTTACATATCATGTGATTGTCAATTCAGATGATAACATTACATAAAGATAACTGTACACTGTGAACCTAGAAGAAAAAGGTTAATGAAAAATTACTTTCAGGCAATTTCAAAGAGGGGATTTTAAACCACATGAACTCAGAAACGGTTTTCAAAGTAAAATGTTTTAATGTTATAAACCCAGTGGTTCAATTATACAATTTAAAATGAATGTAACCTATTCTACTATGTCAGAAATCTAAACATTGTTTTTTACATGGCTCAGTAAATAGCTATTAAACTGCAGTCTTTACAGGTGACCCAAAGATAATATTTTTTTTTTGACAAACTGAAATAACTAGGCTAGGCCTTGAATGAAATAAAGACCCCCCAAAGACCCTTTCCTGACCCTTATTCTGACAAGGCTCTTCATCAGGCTCCGCTGTGAGGCTGGTGTTACATTGTACTGCTGTCGGAACAAAGCCTCGCTCTTATCACTCACTGTGGACAGCTCTGCTGCTGCAAAGCTCTACCAGGCTGTCAGGAGGACAGTGAATGTAAAAATTGTTTTCATTAACTCAATCCAATGCCCTTTTTTCCCTTAACGTATACATTGTGCTCGTGGAAGTTCTACAAGTAAAACATACTGCAAATGTTTTTGTCAAATAGGATTCAGACAAACGGGAAAAAAACAGTGGTATGACAAATGTTAACCTCCATATGCTTAACCCCCCTGACGTGTTGGAGGCTATACTCTGATATTCTGCTTGTGTATTTGTGACGACTTTTGTGTGCGCGTGAGTGAGTGAGTAAGCAAGCAAAGCATTGCCTGTGTCTTGGCATACATCATGGCACATACAGTATGTAGATCCCAAAGTGGCTGTTTGGACTGGCCCTTTTAACACAGTTGTAAATCAGACTGCTGGAGGACCAGACTCTATATACTGTACATTGGATACAACAGAAAGAACTTTTTTTTAATGGGTGGGGCAAGAAATTATTTTAAATATATTTGAATGGCTAGGTTAAACAGTGTGTGTGTGTGTGTGTGTGTGTGTGGGTGGGTTGTGGTTGTTGGGGTGGTGTGGGTGTGTGTGTGTTGTTGTGTGTGTGTGTGTGTTGTGTGTGTGGTGTGTGGTGTTGTGGTGTGTGTGTGTGTGTGTGTGTGTGTGTGTGTGTGTGTTGTGTGTGTGTGTGTGTGTACAGTCCCTGACAAAAGTCTTGTTGCTTGTGACAAATTGACCTAAAGTGCAGCTGAAATTTCTAATCAAGATTTATTTACAAGAAATGGCTCATTTTAATCCCAACAGCTTTTGTAATAATGTTTCAGTGCAAAAAGAAACTGTCAAAAAGTATTCTAATATCACAGTTGGTAAAGCCCATTGAGTCAATTTTTGCAAAGACATAAGTGTTGTCGCCTTGTCATATGAGCTTCACCTGTGACTAATAATGGATCAATAGGTCTGAGGTGTGTATAAAAAAACACCCCAGTACACTAGACCTTCACATCAACTGCAACTAGACATCTGCAAACATGCCTAAGATTCACCCTGAGACTAAAGTTTTGATTATCAAGAGGCTGAAGACCAGATCCACTGCTGAGTTGGCAGACACCTTCAATGTGTCTCAGCGTGAAGTACAGGGATTAAAAAAACATTTGAAGACACTGGAGACGTTTTTGACAAGCCCAGGTCAGGCAGACACCGCGAGACAACTGCTCGAGAGGACCGTTTGTTGGCTCGAAAATCCAAGGCCAGCCCATTTTCCACTGCAGCAGAGCTCCACCAGACCTGGTCCCCTGAAGTCCCTGTGTCAACCAGAACGGTTTGTCGGATTCTGTCTCGAAATGGCCTCCATGGTGTAATCAGTGCCCAGAAGCCAGCACTAAACAAAAGACAATTGAAAAACTGTGTGGCATTTGCCAAGGCCCACAGCCTGCTAAAAGGATGGACCATGGAGAAGTGGAAGAAATTGGATTTTTCAGATGAATCTTCTGTTGAATTACACCACAGTTGCCACAAATATTGCAGGAGACCTACTGGAGCCCACATGGATCCAAGATTCACCCAGAAAACAGTGAAGTTTGGTGGCGGAAAATTCATGGTCTGGGGTTACATCCAGTATGTGCGAGAGATCTGCAGGGTGGAAGGCAACATCAATAGTCTCAAATACCAAGAATCTTAGCTACCTCTTATGTTCCCAACCATAAAAGAGGCAAATTCTGCAGCAGGATGGTGCTCCATCGCCATACTTCCATCTCCACTTCAAAGTTCCTCAAGGCGAAGAAGATCAAGATGCTCCAGGATTGGCCGGCCCAGTCACCAGACATGAACATCATTGAGCATAGTGGGTAGGATGAAAGAGGAAGCATGAAAGACACCAACCAAAGAATATGATGAACTCTGGGAGGCATGCAAGACTGCTTTCCTAGCTATTCCTGATGACTTACAATACATTGTATGAATCCTTGCCAAACCGCATGGATGTAGTCCTTCAAGCTTATGGAAGTCTACAAGATATTAAATTTGAATCTCACAGCACCACTATTTAATTTGCTGAATATTTTAGTATTGTAGTTAATTTGTTCAATTTATGTATAGGCGACAAAACTTTTGTCTTGCCAAAATTTGACCTTTCTGTCTGTTTAAATAAAAATCTTTTTTTAGTGAAAAATTTATTTCAGTGCATTGAAATTGTTTGGGAGGGTTTTAGCTTTCATATGAGCTATTCTTACACCAATTGATTAATTAAAAGTCAGGTAATAGAGGTGTTTCTACAAAATAGATAAGCGACAAGACTTTTGTCAGGGACTGTATATGTGTGTGTGGTGTGTGTGTGTGTGTGTGGTGTGTGTGTAGTGTATTATAATATATAATATATATATATATATAATATATATATATATATTATAGAATGATACCAGCAGAGATCAGTTTCATTTTTTTTAAAAGGGCAGCGTATACAGATTAATACATACATAAATACACTGTTCAGTAGTGTATACAGTATTATGTATGTATGTATATATACAGAATTTGAGAACTAACCGTTTGTCTCTTTTTCTTGTCTCCCTCTCTTACCCATGGCCTTGATTGCTGCTTGGTGCCGTCTTCAGCACTGCCAAATATAATGTCCTTACCTTTCTTCCTCGGTTCCTCTACTCACAGTTCAGGAGGGCGGCCAACGCCTCCTTCTTCTCTTCATTGCACTGTTGCAGGTAAGATGTGCTGTGTGTATCTTGGACATAGATTTCAATGCAATGAAAACACCTTATTAATGTTAAATCACTTCCTGCTTCAATTTTAGGCTTGTTCCATTAGTGTGTGAGTTGCCTTTAAAAAAAAAATAACTATTTGCCATGACCTAGACCCCCCCTCTAACACAACACACACACACACACACACACACACACACACACACACACACACACACACTCACACAGTACTTTATATATCCTGATAATGAATAATACATGTAATACTATGTGTGCCTCCTTTTAAAGGGATATTAGATTTTCCTACAGGCTCAACACACTGCATATCACATGCATGGGGTGCCATGGAGGGCTGTACATATTTTGGTCCTTCACTGTACACCTACCACGACACTATAGTAATAAAACTGCACTGTGCTCTACTTGGTGGTACATGGGATGCAGGAAAGACACTTAAATAGCCCAGCTGATGTGGAGCCACAATTAAAAAATGAGGTATGATTTGAACAGATTTAGGATTAGATTCATGAAATAAATAAGCTTCTCCTGGTTTCAGTTTCTAGGTGATTATTGGCTCTGCTCATGTTTTGATTACTGCCCAACAGCAGCCACAGATCTTACATCTGAGACCCAGTACTGGCACTGTTTTGATTTAGATACAGAACAAAGACTTTTTAGCCTTAGGGAAGTTTGCAGTGGTTTGCCAGCCGACTGTAGGGCAACATTAATCCCTTTTAAGAACAATTAAAGCCTCCACCACCAATTAATACTACATCATTCAAATGAGCCAAAATTCATGTCTCAGGTGTTCCAAGCTTTGCAGAAAAGATTAAATGAGAGAAGGAAGGCTGCATAGAACTGAGTCTTAACCCATATAACAATGCTGATAGACTACCCTCCGTTAATGAGAGCTTTGAGGATGGGAAAGAACTCTATCCAGTGACCTTGCTTTGAAAAGCAGCCAGTGTGAATCTTCATTACCTGCCCTGTCGATGTTGCAACCTTGAATAAAACATCTATGCAGATGAGGGGGACGAGATATCTACTTTGTTTAAGTTTCCTTCCAGCAGTATTACAGTGACGATCTCCTGTGACCCCTCGCTTGGCTTTAATTACGCCACTGTTTGATGGTTAATTTTAAAAGACTTAAATTAGCCAAATCATTCAACATTCAGAGGTAAGGAGAGTGTTAGTACTAAGTAAGTTGTTTGTGCTGAATATAGCTTCTTTAAATTTGGAGTACCCATAGTTTTTGTAATTGAAATCTGTCAAATGGTTACAAAATGTGTGATAGTGGTGCTGATTCATAGTTCTAAAACCAGGCTAGTGAGGCACAGCCCACATTGTTGATGACACCAGTAAGTGTGTTTGTCTGTTTCTTTGTGTAAAAACCCACTGAATTCTCAATTTAAAACCATGTTAAATTTGCAAATGAGCTGACCAGACCATCATATAATTATAGTCAAAAATAGTGTGTATAGAAGTCGTCCTTTTTAAAGGGTGCTAGCAAATTTTTTTAGCAGAGTGGGTGAGTTTGGGGCCGGGACTGGTTATTATTGAGCCAATAACAAAGTACCCAGAAATTGTAGTCGGCTTCATCAATACTCTTATTTTTTGAAAAACATTGTGTCTCATTTAGCAAATACCAGATGTGTCTCCTACTGGTCGCTGGACCACACTGGTGCCGCTGCTCTTCATCCTGATGGTGGCTGCTGTCAAGGAGTTCATTGAGGATCTGGTAAGACAAACCTCTGATATATATATATATATATATATATATATATATATATATATATATATATATATATATATATATATATATATATATATATTTTTTTTATATTTGATATTTGTTTGTGCATTTTCGGCCTTTTTTTTGACAGGACAGCTGAAGACATGAAAGGGGAGAGAGGGGGGGAAATGACATGCAGCAAAGGGCCGCAGATTGGAGTCAAACCCGGGCCAGTTGCGTTGAGGAGTAAGCCTCTATATATGGGCGCCCGCTCTCCCAACTGAGCTATCGGGGTACCCCCTCTGATATTATTTGATACTAGTTTTTGTTTCACCCTGTCGCAAAATCTCTCTCTTTCTGTGCGAAAGTTGGACTTGGATTGTAATTTAAAAACCATAAAGGGCCTTTTTGTACTGAAAGTATTAAGTTCAGTGTGATGTTGTCTAAAACTTGATATACCAACAAGCCATCATCTGGCCTTGAAAAACATAACTACTGCAGGAATTAGGACGTTAGATCACCTTAGTCGCAGGTGTGTATGAAAAGGCAATCCATAAACCTTTTGTTACAATTTTGCATTTGGTTTGAAGCAACTTTTATCAGACAACACACTTTACAACTTGCCTCCCATTCACACCCACACACATTTGAACACAGACAGACCCGCTCTACCTCCTGAGCGACAGCTGCCCCAAATACACAAACTGCCTAAAATAAAATAAAATTCTCTGCAATTTACTCTACTTTATCATTAAAGTGGGTTAATTAGTACTCAGATGGAGTGATGTACCCTAAATGGGGAGACTGTCCCTGTGGGCTTTTGTTTTGTCTCATACTGTAACAGTAAAAGTGTCCTCTGACTGAAGTCCTCTGACCTTTTGTCTTCAGACCTGTTCCCTGTGCAGCAGAGAGGAGGCATTGACAGTTATATGACCACTTTAGGATACTCCCCCAACATATAGAAACGCCATCAGACATAGACATGCATAAGCACGCGCTAATTTCAGAAGTCACAGCTGTGCTTACTGCTCCCACAGTACTCATTCAGTCAATTATCCTAGATACTGAATGCTCATGCATAAAGGCAGTTAGTACTGACAAAACAAAACAACAATCCCCCCTCAAGCAACTCTGGACTGTTAAACAGATGCTTTAAAAAAAGTATGAAAATTATTAAGTATAAAAGGTTGATTTCAGTATTGTTTTTGTTATTGTAAAATATTTTTATTGTGGGAGTTCTTGCTTGTTGGCAAGTTCAAGGCTTCAAAATATGTTTATGTTGGCAAGTAATCCGCTCAAGCCCATCTGAACTAAATGAGGGAATGTTGCATTGTACTGTATTGCAGTGACCCTGCAATGCGATCCTCTGTGCAGGTCCCAGTGGACAGTTACTCTATACTATTAGCCTCTATGTCGTGCTGAAGGGACCAGCGCAGCACTTTCTCTCGGCCTGTTGTGAAAAACATGGGAACAGAGTGGTGATGACTCTGTCTTTATCGCTGAAGGTCACCTGCACACACGTCTGTTCCCTGTACTGCGCTGTCCCTCAGAAGTTGACCTGACAGGGCAGCATCGACCCCTAGCTTCATGAATCATGCACTATGGACACACAGTACAGCACATATCTTACCTTGTTGCTGGCTGTCTCTGCTGCAGCAGTCTCAGGCTATGGGGTTCTGAGTAGTGCAACTATCTTTTCAGCTTAAAAAGGTTACCAACCTTAAAGTGCACCAAAACTGGCTTGTGGTGCACTTCTACACTGTAACACTGCTTATTTTCGCTCTGTTAAATTTCCAGTGAAACTGAAACGAAAACATCAGGTGAAAGAACAAATCATTTTTGTGTGTGGTTAAACCACCTTCACTACTGCATCACATTAGTTGAAGCTATATACGCAGGTTAATTACGGTAACGTTGCAGATGCTCTAGCCTTTAATCTTTTGCTGCTTTCAGTTTTTTCCCTCTATGGCTGAAGTCTACAGAGGCCTGATACTGCAGTATTTATCCATAACCTCTGCATGCTACTTACCCTCCACTGCAGTGTGATTACACACATCATCTAAATACAGTACAACTCCTTTTCTCCATGTCCATCGGGACAGAAGAAGCAAAAAAGGAAGAGGCAGAGAGAAAATGAGAAAGGTGAAAGGCAGGAAAAGTTGTTGTGGAGTAACATATATATATATATATATATATATATATATATATATATATATATATAAAATACAGTTTCCTATGTGTTAATGAATAGATGAGGTTCTCTACACCCAGAACAGATTACGTGGATGAATGAAATTAACATTTTCAGCTTTTGCACAGGGGATGATGAATGAGCATTGTAAAGATCTCTTCTTGCAAACTTTTTTTCAGGCCATACTGCAGCTGGTAAAAGGCTGTAGCCCACGGACACACAGTCAATTCATTACACACTTTATCATTTTGCAGGGATATTACACAAATTTGATTTATCCTGAAAAAGAAGTCGGGCTGTGGATGGCAGAAATGAAAAGAACATTGGAAAATAAAAGAGAGACTTAAAGAGTGGATCGAAGAGAAAATAGCTTTTAGAGCACATGTTTAAGTTTTCAGGGACTATATAGTATAGTCTTTGATATGACTGGGTAATTAGACAGATGTTTTTGTGACTGTAAGGTTAACTGTACAGGTCATTGGAGAAATCAGGACAAGTAGCGTGAACACCTCTCTTCCAGTAGCAGCTATGTATTGATGCAACCCACTTCACCTTCAGTTGTTTTGGTTTTTCAGTGAGCAGCAGGAAGACTTTTCTACCCTCCTGAAATGTGCAGCACAGTCTGCCAAATAACCCAAATTAGCTTTAAATTAAATTAGAATTAGACTAATTTAGAATGGATCTTCAAAGTAAACAGATTATTAGCAGGGACGTGAGTGGATATGTCCTCTCCTCACTAATCAAGTACAGCACATGTTGCTTTTAGGAGCTACATTGTAAAACACAGTGATTATTTATATGAGACGGACCCGGCAACATATAATTACTCAGCGTGATGCTAGTTGACAAGCTGTCCCTTGGAATCAGCTGTTGAAGTCACAGTTGATTGCATGACTGTTCGGCAGACAAGAGGGACATGAGGGGAAGTAATACTGCTGATTAGTATTTTTGATGCGGTCGCATACAGCACAAATAGGATAGTTTGTTAAGTTTGTATGTAGTCCCTACTTCAATTTCAAATACAAGGAGCACATGACAATTTTCCATACATTATACGGTAGACACACACACACACACACACACACACACACACTCACTCACTCACTCACTCACTCACTCACTCACTCACTCACTCACTCACTCACTCACTCACTCACTCACTCACTCACTCACTCACTCACTCACTCACTCTCACACACACACACACACACACATTTTTTTGTATTTGTTACATATTTTGTACAGACGAAGCGAGAAAGGGAATAAAGGACAGTGAGTGGATTTTACTTTTTGCAATAATGTCTCTGTTCGGTTCAGTGCCTGCTGAAGAATATTTTGGTTGTGTATACTTTTTTTTTTCTCTGTGTAAGCTAAGTTACAAATGTGAAGAGTTAAGCATCACCATTACCAAGATTAGGGGGTTTCTTATTAGGGCCACCAGTGCAAAAAAACTTCTATGCTGTCATTGTACTGTAGTGGGCATTGGACTAAGGAATGAATCAAGTACTGCATAATATGAGTCTGTGCATTTGCGAAGGTTGTGTAGTCCTAGTGAGAATATTCACTCTGCAGTCAGTGCACAGTGTAGTCTTTCTTCAGCTTGTAACTGCAGACTTTGAGACGTCCGTCTGCCTCTCTCTTTCTGTAGTAAGTGGTGCTATACAGTTTCACACTCTTCAGGCTATTTTGCCCTATAAAGTCAGAAGTCTTTTATAATACATAGTAGTTGGTCTTTGTATGATTAGTTTCTATTCTCCTTTGTTTGTTTGTTTGTCTTATCCGAGGATAAAATTAGTTTTTTCTTTCTTACAGAAACGTCACAACGCAGACAGTGTTGTCAACAAAAAGGAATGTCAAGGTATTGAAAACCATTTCTTCCTTGGGTTTTTTAGGAAAGCCAAAGAGTTTTTGGTTTTACCATGAAACATACTACTGGTTTTAGTGTCAAAGTAGTTACATTGCCAACAAGAAAATAGGCCTTAATTAAATCCTGATTGTCTGCATTGTAACATGACTTTTATTTTCTTTGTCTCTTTTACTTCCTTGTTCCCTGTTGTTGTAACTTTTTCCATCACTCTTTTGTCACAGTACTGAGGAATGGTGCCTGGGAGATTGTGCACTGGGAAAAGGTATGTACCCACGATGTGTCACTAATGGTCCTTTTCACCAGTTCCCATTTTATTCATCTAAAGCAGATTTTTCCCTCTATTGTGCTGTTTTCATATGGAGAAATCTCACATATTGTACACACACATCACACACACACACACACACACACACACACACACACACACACACACACACACACACACACACACACACACACACACACACACACACACACACACCCGTACCCCTCTAGTATCCAGACGCTAATTTATCCAGCGTTTCACTGCTGGAGGACAAAGAGAAGCTTCCTCTAAGAGAAGATTCCTCATAACGAAGCTATTTTATTACTGTGGCTGGAACACTTTCCCTAAAAGCATCAAAAACACCAGACAGTGAGGTCGACTTGGACTATTTGAGAATTGGTAATATTGCCTCATCCATTACATACAGCATGTAATGTAAACTGTACATTTCTTCCGGCTCCCTGGGATATGAGACAGATGAGAAATAATAATTTATTTATAACATGAAGTATTGTTGATTTGTACTTGAAAAATAAGTAAACAGCTGGAGATGTAGTGTCCGTCTATAATATATCAAGATTAATTCAAAATAGAATGCGAAAATCACCTCCAAGAGCATGGTTTAAGATGCAATATATGCCACAAAAACATGCTGAAATAAAACAAGATACGTGTGGCAGTGCATCTTGTCCATGATTAGATTAAATGACTATTCAAAGACCTTATCTGCATCACAGTGATGTGATGGCACAGGGCTTCTGTAAGGAGCAAAATATCTAATTCATGCATTGACTTGGTTCCTGCAGGCAGAAAGATTGCAGTGTTTCATGCTGGTACAGACAGAAGCCTCTCTTAAAAGTCTAGCTTTAAATAATTGATGCGTTTTACGTCTTCATCATGCATATTGTAAGTTTTCACTTTGGTTCCTTTCGTAACTCTTTCAGGGCAGCTTGAATGAGGCCAACATGTTTCCTCCCAATATTTATGTCATTATTATTAAGTGTTTTTTTTTTTTTTTTAAAGATAATTTTTTTGGGCATTTTTAAGGCCTTTATTTTGAAAGGACAGATGACGACATGAAAGGGGAGAGAGAGGGGGAATGACATACAGCAAAGGGCCACAGGTCGGAGTCGAACCCTGGCCCGCTGCGTTGAGGAGTAAACCTCTACACATGGGCGTCTACTCTACCAACTGAGCTATCTGGGCACCCATTAATAATTGTTTTTGGGCACCAAATTGTTTATTTTTCATGCATTTTATGTAGTCCTATTTTTTCAGCCCTAATAGATTTTGTCTATACTATAGAAGACAACATGTTTGGGAATTGCTAATTTACCCCCTCATAATTAACTGTGTTGCCTGGTCATTATGCACCCACGTGGTAATTCTGATTTGAGTGACATGACAAACCTGACGCGTTTTTGATAGGTCCTAACTACTAAAACCTCCTTTCTGTCTTTTCTTTGTGACAAAAGAAATTAGTTTCCTTCTCATTAAATCTTTAAATATGTTATTAATCATCATTTTGATTGCTGCTTTTTGTGTTATTGCTGCCGTTAATCGGAATTGATTTTGAATTCATGTTTTGGAATAATGAAGGTTTTTATTTACGCACATTAGTTGCTCAAAAAATAGACATTAAGTCAGCTAGAAATATAGCAGCCTTTTGTGCAACCATAAAGAGCTTGTTGTTGTATGAAATACATGAGCGTCATGGCTCATTTCTCACCAGTTGTTTTGATTGAAAATGTTGAAAAATAATATTTGTTTTCCTCTGAACTTGCTGAATGATAGAATATACTGAGTGGTTGCACCTGTTCTGCAATGTTCAGAAGTAATAGAAAGAAGACTCCAGCTGTTTTAGTACTGTTTACTGCTTTAATGTACTTACCTTTTTTTCTCACCAGCTGTGCATTTTTGCTCTTGATGTAGAACTCATTTGCCCATGTGTGCTGTTTTTATAGGCAGTGCACAGCAGTAACCGGTTTATTTTCACAGGTTGAGGTGGGCGATATTATTAGAGTAAATGGCAGTGATTTCGTTCCTGCGGATGCTGTCATTTTGTCAACCAGGTATAGGAGTCCACCCTGCTGCCAGACTCTGTGGAACTTCCCTCTTCTTTTAGCTCTCTCTCAGCTCTCCCTAAAGAAGTGATGGTTAGATAATTCATCAAGCCAACATGGTCAAAGTGGATACAAATCCTGCAATTGACATTTAATTGGAATTTAAATTTTGTTTTTTAAATTTTGTTTTGCTTGTTTTTGTATCTTTTGGTGACAACCATCACTTCTCTAGGTGGGACATTTGTAATGGGATATTGTATTAGAATTGATCATGTCAACATGAACCTACCTATCTCCTTCACCTTTTCAAAAAAACATTTGGCCTTAATATCGAGCTTACATCATTTCTGCATCCCTCTTTTAAGATTTTTTTAAAGTTAATTTTTAATACCTCTGAGAAATTGTATCATCAACTTTACGGTATCATTTTTTTCTAAATGGTTTTGTGAAAAGGAGAACAGATGACCAACCATACCCGACTGATCATTGTGCTCTTCTCATTTCTCTCTCCCCTTATGTGTTTGCTGTTTGTGTTTTCTTTTTCCCCCCTCAATTTCCCCCTTTTTTTGGTCATCCTCTCCTGCCCCCTGTGCGAACAACTGCCACACCTCCTCTCTCTCGCCCCCTGCTGGTGCGTGGTTGGTAAGATCAGGTGGCTGTTGGGGAAGTAGTCAGAGCTGCAAATGGGGATCACCTCCCGGCTGACCTCGTCATACTGTCGTCCAGGTCAGGAAACCAGCAACATTACCCAAAAAAAATTCAAAACAGCGGTGGGAGAGATAGGGGCTGTGTGTACCAACTAGGACGAAACATTTAGCTCTTCTCTCACTCATCACACAAGAAATAGATTATTTTAAACACTTTGAGGAAGGAAGGGACCTGTGATTATTCTGGCAACAACCAAATGTTAGAGTGCCAGAGTCAAGGATACCATGTTGCTTTCCTTTTCCTCTACATCGTGGTTTGGCTGCCATAATAGTGGCCGATTATACAGTCATTTTATTATGTTTTATGTATTTTATTTGACATCCTACCTTGTACAGTAAACCCTTTTCAATGTTTGGCTGAAACTTCCAACACTGCTCAGTGTGAATGGAGACATCTAGTTCTACAGCAGAGGAGCGCCAGCTCCTTCTTTGACATAATTGTTTTATTGGGTGTGAATATATTTCCATATTCTTGCCCTTTGCATGGCTTGTATGGCACCCTCAATGCAATGTAATGCAATTTAATTTGATGTGACAATGTGCATGCAGTCACATTCCAAGATGTAACGTTGAAAAACATCTTGGAATTATAGTTTTGCTAACTTTCCACGTTACTACCATCTGAACAAGCTTAAGTGTAGTTCAGTATTTTACAATTATTATTTAAGCCGTATTTTGCTGTTTTTATGAATAGCACCAAGTTGTCTCACCCTGGCAATGCCAGCAGACTCATTTCCATGAAGCAATGTTTTAATTTGACGGTTTATAGCAGCTGAGTCCAAACCTGTCTTTGATTCTGGTTGGGCTGCAGTGTCCAGATCTCTCTTTGATTTTCTCTTTCACCCTGTGTGTTTGGACCAGCCTTTGTTCAATGAATAAATCACTCTTTAAAAAGAGTAGCTAACCTGCGACCCAGCTCACCTTAAGCACTGGCATGCTCTTACTCTCTGTCCCTGTGCCCAGAGCCTGTCAGAGGCTCATTTGTCTGCTGTGTTTGTTGTGCTCGGCATGCCTGCTGCTCACTCATATATCCCTACTCTGGTGTTTTCTCCCTCTCCACTCCCTGTCCCTTTGCAGTGTATTTTAGACAGTTAAACTCCGGGGTCGCAATAAACAAAGATGTTACGTCTGTCTTAAGGACATTTACTGTGCATTAAGTGGGTAACTTCCACTCAGTACAACTTTGTAGTTTTATGTTTCTGAGTGGCCTTTAGGCTGACATGTAGCGTCTTTGTTTGTAGTGATCTAGTCTTATGTAATGTACGGTTGTAGGCTCTTTTTAAAAATCATATCTAGTTTATAAATAATTGAGATAGAAATTTATATTGAAAGTAAGAACTTAATATTGGTAAATAATCTGTACCCTTTTACTAGTTGGTATAAAATATTCTGTAACATTACAGTCACATTAGATAATGAACAGTTAAGGTCAGATTTAACATTATACATGAATACATAGCAGTCGTCATATTGTATTCCTATTCCAAGTGTCTATATCCTCTCCCTCCACTACAGTGAACCACAGGGTATGTGCTACATTGAAACATCTAACTTGGATGGAGAAACAAACCTTAAAATTAGACAGGTGATTGTCTTTTTTTAATTCTTTCTTAATGCAAGTTACTGTCCATACAATGAGAGCTAAGAGGAATCTTCTGTTAAGTTTACAACACAAATTGATGACAAGTAAAAACACTACAATAATGCTGCGTTACGACATCAACAGGGTCTCCAAATGACTGCAGACATAAAGGACATTGACAGCCTGATGCGTCTCTCTGGGCGGATGGAGTGTGAGAGCCCAAACCGCCATCTGTATGAGTTTGTTGGGAACATCCGCCTTGATGGACACAGGTGGGCTTAGTTGCAGAGCTCCATGTCTGGCCCTTAGCCCCCTTGCCCAACTTAATAGCCCATTAGCCAGGAGCAGAGCCTGTATCATTGTATTATGGGGATTTAGGGGTTATTTAATCTTTCTGCTAAATAAATGAAAGTGCCTGCCTCAGTTAAACTTAATTAGATATTTGTGTGGAGACTTTTCCATTGTACAGAAAATGCATTATATGCTGTATGCCTGCTTTTGTGATATTATGGCTTGATTTTTGGAGTTTGGGACAATAAAGCTCTTCTGAATAAGCATTGTTACCAAGAGCTCTACTTAGCTGTTTGTGGGTGTATTATTTGATGGGCTGTGTTTTCATCTTAATGATTTATAAATACAGCACATCTTATTCAGTTTTACCAACTTAAGACATCAAATCCTACAGGCTTGGATCCAAGTCAGTTTAAACACCATTGTTACAACTGAATTGCATGTACATGTATATTCTGATTTATAATTAAGAGTTCAACTTGTTGATGGTAAAATTAAATTTATTAGAAATAGAGGCCAATTTTAAAACTGGCTTTGGTATAAAAAATGTTAACGTCAAGTCTTTCACAGCATCACACAATACTAATCACCTAGTTTGTGTTGTTGTGTTATGTTTGTGTGGTAAAAAGTATTGTCAGGATGGATCACTTAGTGTTGTAATATTGATTATTGGTTATCGTTACCATTGGCATATTTATCATTATGAATCAGGAAGATTTATGTAAGGTCAAGACTGACTGATTAACAGTATAGTGATATTCTAAGGTGTGTAGTGAAGTATTTTAAGCAAATGTCTTTAGTATCAAAATGAGATTATAAATTGGTTAATGTGTAAACCATTACTGTCAACCAAAAAAATAATTTAACCAACTTGTAAGAGACCATGTTAGCACATTATTCTGTAGGGAAAGTATGAAGAATGAACTCATAGCAGTGATGTTTTTTTACTACAGTACAATGCCACTGGGTCCAGACCAGATCTTACTGAGAGGAGCCCAGCTGAGGAACACTCAGTGGGTGCATGGTGTGGTGGTCTACACTGGCCATGACACAAAGCTCATGCAGGTAAAGCATATGCGCACAGTATTTAGGGGGTTTTATTTGAAGTAAAAAAAAAAAAAAGTTTGCCTGTGAAAACGCTCAGTCTGGTGAACTGGTTCATACTTTATTTTAAAAACCTACTTTTCATTTCGGTGCCATTTTACTTTTTTATGCAACCAAAGCTGTTTAACCAACAAATAATAAACAGTATTTAAAACATATCAGGCGGCATGTGCATGTATAACACCAAATCTTATCATGGTTTTCTGCAAAATTTGTGGCTTTATCTTTTATTTAATGCTCCTAGACAGCTTGTTACAAATGTTTAGTTACCCTGAACATGTTTTATCTTGATGATACGATAGTGAACCTAACCATTGGCCAATACTCCTTTTTTTTTTTTAACTCATTTTTTTCTACCACAACTGTCTTGTTTGTGTTACCCAGAATTCCACTCGGCCTCCTCTGAAGCTGTCCAATGTTGAGCGTATCACCAACTTTCAGATCCTTGTGCTGTTTGGTTGCCTGCTGGCCATCTCTCTGGTCTGCTCCATTGGCCAAACCATCTGGAAGTACCAGTACGGCAATGATGCCTGGTACATGGATCTCAACTGTAAGAGTCCCAACAGCCCAGGCTGCACCTCTTATTCCACATATTTTGTCTCACTTGTCCATATCAGCTTATTTCGTTGTCATTTTAAGTTCCTAAATGCTGGTATGTGTTGTGTCGTTTTTATGTTGCCTCAGTTAAACTATGTTTCGCATTACAAGTGAAATATGTGGCAATGTGGGAATAAGTGAATTCCCTTTTAACTGAGAAAAGACAGCTGTGACATGCATAGATGTGTTGTGAATGAGTTTGAGTGAAAAAAGAAATGGTTGAATATCACTGCGCTGCTGTACTTTTTTGTTCCTTTCTAATGTTCTGTTTGATTTTGTTGTTTTCTTTGTTGTCGTTTTTTTAACAGCTCCAGGTAACAACCATTTAAAAGCCTTGGCCATCCGTGAATGACCCTCCCTTACTAACCCCTTACTGAAGCTCTGCCTTTGCTAAGCAAATGAAGCCCCCTACCCTCGCCCCCTAAATGGTTGCCCTACTTTGTATGGGCCCATGCCATGGACAAGCACATACCAGGGATCCAACAATAGGTTTTTCCCCTCCAGCTCTCTTACTTTCGTCTAGTTATTTTCAGTGCCTGATGCAAACACTGTCTCACTTTTCCTTCATTTTTTTGTGCCACGTTAAACACTTTGCAGTTCCCAAGCTTTAGACCCTCATCTTATTTTTTTAGCAGCATTTACTTTGACTGCCAGGGAGATGAGGTTGTACTCAGGAAGCTTTTCATAGCAGGAGGCTTATACATGTTTATTGCTCGAACACATGTGGTGCAAGCCAAGGGGCAGGAGCTGACATTTTCTAAATGCCTCTGCCGCCTTCTTTTCTTGTGTGGAGTTACAAAGAACAGACAGAGAGGGGGAGGTGGAGAGGTGAAACCCTGTTTAGTTTTTTACATGTATTCTCAAGCGATTATTAAACATTTTAAGCTCCTATAACAGACAATTAAAGAACACAAATAATATGGGCTGCTCGGCTTTTGTGGCAGTTGGTCTGTTGTGATGAAGCTCTCAACCTGGTATGCAAAGTGATTATCGTGACACTCTGGCCATTATTCTGTACCCTGATAGGCCTGTGTAGGAGAGGTTGTGCCCTGATCAATTTATGCTTGCACTATGACTTACACTGTCCCTTTTTACAAGATGTTGCATTGGCTTCTATTGATTTTCTAAGGGTTTTAACATTGTCCTCAGTGGCATTAAAACCCACATCTAAAAGACCCTATATCACACTGATGAGGGGAGTGTAAGTCATAAGGCAGGCGTCCATCTTGAGACTGATTGTACTTCCATAAGGAGTTGTTGAGACTCTGTCCAGTGCATATTATCCAACCAGTGACAAAAGAGAGAGGTGGGGAGATTGTCGAATATTGAACATCACATTTACTTCCATCACTATAATTTTCTAAATTATTGTAATTTGACTCACTTATCAACATTTGGAAGTCAAATGGAGACAGGAAAAGAAGAGTCAACGTTAGCCTGCTACACATCACACAGGCTTGTATGTCACAGAGGCCTGCAATTATGCATGCCCGGCGAGTAATTCATTTGACTTTGACCTGCTACAGTGTGCTGACACAGGTCATCCCCCACATTAAGGCTATACATTGCGACAACTTTATGCAGATTGAAAGCAAAATGAATAGTCATTTGTAATGCATTCATGCCACCTGCTACAGTTTACTCAGTCAGTTTCTGTAGGTAGTGGTGCATTTATCTTCATATCATTGACTTTATGCTGACTATATCTGTTAGTAAACTGCTAATGTCTTAAATGACGGCATGGTAAAGTTTTTTTTTCTCCTACTTCTGCTTTTAGTATAATGTCTAGGATGTGTTGTCTTCTCACTGTAATGTACATGTGCCACCTGATCGTTTAGAATAATGAAACCCCAACAATTTACAGTCCAACTCCGGCAACAACTTGCTGTGAATCAGTCAAAAAAATATTTTCATGTTGACTTACTTGATAACCTCATCCATTCAAATTGCTCTTACATTACAGTGACATATTTAAGAGAAGATACTAGGTGTACTTTTGCACTTGTGTGACCTCTGCATGCCCTGATTTGCTATGGTTTGATTTATATTTATTTTAATGACTCTCTACTGATCCAACACAGTATCCCGGTCTCATCCGATAGCAGAAATCTTGCTTTACATCACATAACATGCTGGCTACTAGAAATGAGTGACACAAGGTGATGTAGTGATTCTCATAAACACCCAAACGTTTTTGCTGGCATAATCCACCCCCTCTTTTCCACTCCTTGTTGGTTGAGAATGTGCTATGGACTGAATCTCCCTCCTTTGTCTTGAGAGCATCCGATACGTTTGTCTTCCTCCCCACTTCTGAAAACAGTGTTCCCGCCTATATGTGTTGTTGTACCAGTAGCAGTAGCTTCCATTCTGCCATCCAGTTTTTTGTTTTGCACTCGTTCTGTCATGGGGAAGGGCTGTCCCTCTCAACCACTATGCTAAGATCAAGGCTTGGGTTGAGGAAGGTAACATTTGCACCTCCTGCAAGCTGAGGAAAGGTAAATCATATCCCTCCTGTTTTCATGTTTGGTGTCAGTGGGGTTACATGTTGATCATTGGCAATTGTGTGGGGCTTTGGGGGGTGGGGGGGAACCAGCATCATTTTGCATAGTGCTTTGTGGAATTCATTGCCTGGATCATGCTGGATGCCAAGGCTGCTGCTGTGACACTAATGACATTTGAGATACTTCAGTCCCTGTTCGCTACTTTGAATCTTTGGGACATTAAATTGGACTGTTAATCAGTTGAGTCATAAGAGGATGAGGTTGGGTGGAAGAAATGGCTAATTCCAGCTAATGCACAATGTTACCCCAAAACATTCTCTGGATTGGGATAAAGTTGATCATTGGCTGAAAGTAGCTTTGGGCATTTTCATTTAACTAACTGATATTTATGAACCAGCACTGATGATGCTCCTGTGTATCACTTCCCTCTGTCCAAAACTCGTTCCCTGATAGATGGCGGGGCAGCTAACTTTGGCCTCAACTTCCTCACCTTCATCATCCTGTTCAACAATCTGATCCCCATCAGTCTCCTGGTCACACTGGAGGTTATCAAGTTCATCCAAGCCTTTTTCATCAACTGGGTGAGTTGAAGCAATTTATCTAAACTACACTCTAAATTTGTGGTGTGACTTTAAGGAGGAAAATTACGTTTAAATGCATGTGTATGTTACCTCTATGTTTACACGCATTACATAAAAAAGACATACCTGCCGCAGAGTACATCTAAATATGTTAAATTATTGCAGGTTATGAGCACAAAATTTCAGTTCAACGTTGCAATACAGTTAATCTCTACATAAACAAAGCACGGTGGGGGGGTGACTGTTTCAACATAGTAGTGCACTGTATGGCAGGTAAAGCTGCTTTAATCTATGTTTTTAGATTAACAATGGATTGAGTGATTACTTGTATGTGAAGGGAGTTGCTCTTAGTAGTGATCCCACAGAGAGTCATCACCAGACTCTACCCTTTCCTTCAGCTCTACAGCTGATTTGATGATTACTCTTTTTTAACTTTTCTTTATTTTTTTATTTTTTTAAATGTACTCGTACCGCTCTCATCAACATTGTTTCAAAACGCAGTCGGCAGCTTGTAATGATTAAACAATGAATGCTAATGTTCTGTTTCTGCTGTATGTGTAAAGAAGCCACTCTTTGCTATCACATTGGCCAAATCCCCTTATAAGGTGAATGTGAAACTGTATGTTGTCTTGCACATTTATGCTTTATTCTTGCCAGGTTGCCATTGCAAATGAGACTCTGTTTTCAACAGCCTACCTGGTTAAATAAAGGTTAAATAAAATCATGTTGCATTGCCCCTAAGTGGCCAAAAAAATGATTTTTGCAGGTTTAAGAACTGGGTATGAACATTGGAGTATTGAAATTAAATGGTGTACAAGTAACATGGTCGACATCATTCCCAGAATATTTTATTGTATTTATTGAAACCTGAAAAACCAAGGTAAGGTCGTACCACTTTTGAGTCAGCACCTAGAATATTTTACTCTTCTATCTTTCGCAACTAGGTCAGCCCCACCAAATATCTCAGCTGAGGAGATGTACTGTTTTTTTCCCCCGAAATTATTTTGGGCCCTTTTTTTTCATTAAATTTTCAGTCAAAATCCTGGCATGGAATTTTTTTGCAACATTAAGGGCAGCTCTCAGTTGGCTTCTCTTCCCGCAGCTCCACTTGGTTCAGTATTTTCTGGAGGGGAAATTGTCACCGCTGCTGTGAAGTCTTATTTGTTGTTAACCTTTATTGTCTTGATTGGTTTCAGGACACCGATATGCTCTATGAGCCCACGAACACACCTGCCATGGCTCGCACCTCCAATCTGAATGAAGAGCTAGGCCAGGTAAACTATGCATTTCATGTAATACTTCATATATTATTAATATATTATTACTATAATATATATTATACTAATGCTTACTAAAAATACAGTCTCTGCTTTAGAACAACACGTATTCCCATGAAGTATGTGTTATTCTTTCTTTCTCTACCCCTTCAGGTAAAATACATTTTCTCTGACAAGACGGGGACCCTGACCTGCAACGTGATGCAGTTTAAGAAGTGCACCATTGCTGGTGTGGCCTATGGGTATGTTTTGCTTCCCTCTACCTTTTTGATTTCCCTGCTCCCCCCTTTGCATCCTCTACCGTTGCCTCCCCCATCACCTTCATTAAATGCCAAGTGTGCATCACAGTACAGCTGGCGTCTCTCTCTCCTCCCTTGCCTTCTCATTAGCAGCTGCATCAGTGCTCCTCTCAACATAAACTATAAATAAAAGGCAGACAGACATTTGCAAGCAAAGGTACTATACTCTCTCCTGTTTAGGCTTTCGTTCATCATATGTCACGTTGGAGGACTTTGAGGATACTGGGTACACATTTCAGTATTTTTCCTTCGAGGTCCAAAGCTTGACAGCCTCTTGACACAAATAGGAATAAGAATATTGGCAACTTTTAAACATTTCGATTTAGCCAAAATTCACCGTCCACATGAATTCACTTTTTCCCTCAGCTCTAATGACATAAAAGCATATTCTATTACATTTTAAAATAACATTAAATTTCCTTCCCCCTGAATATATTCTCATTTCATTTTAGTTCATAGATAATTAGCCTCAGTGGATGCAAAACAAGTGGGAGAGCAGATCTTCACAGAACCAAAGCAAGTGCAGGCGTAACAGTACATGATTAATCCCATTAGGATTCAATTAAAAGCTTGATTGATGAAGTGCAGGCTGAAGACAAAAGAGAGTATTTTATCTTGGGTTCTCTGTAGCAAAGCTCTCATTATACTATGATTGCTAGCTCCAACTTCTCATTGTGGTCTCCTGGGTCAACAACATAAAGTTACTTTTAATTGGTGACAATGTGTATGTTGATGTCCAAGATTATTGCTTCTACTTTTTTGTTTTCTGCCATTGCAGCTGAATAAAGACACGTATGTCATTTTGGGGTGTTTTAGGTTAAACATCATTTAATTTATTTTTTTTGTCATTTTCTTTTCTTTTTTTGATGATTATTTTATTGACTCAAACCTGCTGGTGATCAGGGACAGACACTCCCTGCAAACACTGACGTTAGGCTGAAGTCTCTCTCTCCTTCCAAAGTAGAGATGTCTTCTTTTGATACGCAGAAACAAGGACTCCCTCTTATGCAACTGATAAATATGAATGAGTGTTTCATAGCAGGATAGACGAAAGGCATGTTTTAATGAGGAAAGGCTGTTTTCATGATGCTGTCATTTGGCCTGCTCTTCTGTTCCTTCTGGGTTCCCAAAATAAGAGTTGGGATGGTTAGATTTAAAAACTTTTCAGGTAATTGTTCTGTATTTATAAATCACCAGACAATGCCAATGTTAACTGGAGCAGTAATGCAACCTGTATAATCTGTACCCTCCAGCTCTTTATTAGATTTTTGCTTTCATGGTATAGAAATAGTATATACTGTATGAAATATTTTTAAAGATTTAAACAAATAATTAATACATGGTTGTTGAATTTAGCCAACAGTGAAACAGCTTGGCAAGCTGTTGTAGATGTTAAATTTGACTGCATCCAGTCTGATTTCCTTAGATTCATGGTTAGATATGGATGAAAGGTTGTGATGGTTGTGAGGCAGATATTGTTTGATTCAACTCTAAATTATCTGTCGCTAACATGTCTCTCTACCTCTGGAATTACATGAATGCTTCTTCAATACTGATTTTATTTTACTTTTTGTACAAAGACAGATTTCAAAGTAGCTGACTCTATTTCAGGGTGTAGTAGTATATTTTTCTTGTCCAAAAAAAAAGAAAGATAGTTTGAGTACAAATTAATTAAAACATTCCACATTTTAATACAAATGCACATGAATAGCACGTGGCGTGACTTGAAATGTGGTGCCAGGACACACACAAAACCCCCCCTGACACTGCCACCCGCATGTGTTCCTCACCACAAATTAAGTGCTGCTGTAATTAATAAAGCCAACCCCAAGGGCGTAGACATTAATTAATTCCACTGGATTGGAGTCCAAATCTCAAGGAGAATACTGTTTAGGTTAGAGAGGCTCCCAGAATCCTCCTGAGTGTTATTAGTTTGTAGTTGAGTGAAAGCATGTTTTTTTTAAATGTACTCAAGTGACAAAGCTAAAAAAAAGTAAACGTTTTTGTTGTATTTTTTAAATAACCCATTTTTGTAGGCAAATTTGGTTTGACAAGTGTAACACAGAAGACATGTACATTGGGTACAGTTGTGTTACATACGTCTAATACTGTACATTAGCCTGTGTGTCGCCGGATTGGTTTGTTGGTAATGCAGCCAACCACAATGTTGTTTTACTGAAGTTACACTAGTGAACAGGCTCACCGCGTGAATCAAACTGAATTTGAATTAAATGGATAGCCGTAATGTTCAGTAGAGCACATCGTCTGGTCGGCTCCACTCCTTACAGTTAACAAAACACTGCACTGCAGTTAGTCTGCCAAAGCAGAGATGTCAAAATAATTTGTTGCCTCATTTTAGAGCAGCATGCACTCTGACCACATTTATTTTCCAACATTGTTATTTTCATCGCTGGATTCATTGGTGGCCTTAAAAAATGTACACAGAATGCTCACATACACATTGCAGCTGTAGTTCCAAAGTTCCTGCTGTTGCCTGATGAGGAATGAGAAAGGGAGGCTTCTTACTATAGTAAGATTATTCCCAAACATTTATATATTCCCTCAATTTTGTTTCCGGCTTTCTTGGTTTGGATTTTTTTCCTCTTCCTTGAAATTTCTTCCCAAACATTTTGGCAAAATGTCCTCAGTGTAATATCTTTTTAATGTGTTATAACCCCAGTTTAATGTAATTACCTTTTTGGTATCAAATATGTTTAGTAGGTTTTAAGAAAGCATAATGATCCAAACATTTTGTGTGTTTTAGACCTTCTTGTCTGCTTGAGACAATTAGTAAAAAACAACAACTGCTAACTACAGTAACTCGTCACATTTCAGTTTTTACTACAGCGTGTTTAATCAAAATATACATGTTATTATTTTATTGGGAAAATGTAATTCTTACCAGCACGTTTCTAAATGAATCTTACATGTATGTAATACCAAAATGATTGATACTGATTAGTGAAAGGATGAACATTTCACTTAACATGCACTACACAACTAGATATAGAACAGCAGCGCATATTGAGATCTAAATCGCATGCAGTGTCTTTCTTTTTGCCTGTAAAGAATTATGACTAGTATAACATCTGTCACTTGAAAGGAAAGCGAGCACAACCCTTTCAGTTAACAATAACTTGGAATGAATGCTAGTGCATGTTTACAATTGTAAGGAGCAATAACAGGAAATTGAGCAAAAACTAGCCCTTAATAAATAAGTAACTCGTACCTTTTAATGCTTCAATGATTTACTGAGGCAATTAATTAGTGGTGCCATAGTGACTAGTGAAGAAAACATACTACCAAAATGTGATAATAGGATGTTTATTTCGTTCTAAAAACAAAGTGTAAAAATGGAACAGAGGGTTTTACAGAGAGTTATGTGCTGGAGTTTTTTCTGCAACTTTTACCAAGGTTTTCACACTTTGGTTTTTGTACAATAATACTTACAAGATATAATATTGTGATGTTGTGTTCATTGGTGAACTGTAGAGGTGTTCGAAATCACATACGAACGTACTGCATACTAATGTACTGCATACTAACATACTGCACACTACACATATTACTCAAACTACTCAGCCAACCCTAACCCTACTAAATCAATTATTAAGTATTCCATTACCAACAGACTGCTCACAATTAAGTATATAAGTATACTATATTAAGCAATATCGATCACGGTGTTACCGATCTGAGCTTCTACTAAATGAAAATTGTTTATATATTGTATCATATTAAATCAACATTACTTCTTACACTCAATTTGATATTTTAAGGCAAATTTAAATAATTAACTAATTTACTGTTGCATTTGATTTTGTTACATTATAAATGTGAGCACTCACACTTTTCCTATCAACTGTACCTCGATGTCACTTGCCATCATTTGCCAACTATAAATATGTTATTATAATATTTATAATTATATAAACCATCTGCCTTGCAGTCCGTCATTGGACAGTCTGAAGAGCCGCAATGCGTTTCGGAGCGATTGTATGTCCAGAAGTCTCACGTCTTATACTAAGAAATTGTTGCTTATCTGTTTCTAGATCCGGGCATTTCTTGTGTACACAAAATCCACAAACTATGCAGTGGAAACGCACTACTCACTCAAATTTACATCACACTATGTTAATATGTTATTTTGATCACAGCTTGTTTCCCCCTCTTTCTAGTCTTTGTGCAAAGCTAAGGTAACTGGCTCCTACTGTGTGGACATGAGGGTTGTATCATGTATAAATGATCAGAGGACCTGCTGTAATCACTACTATCAACCTAAACACAACACCTCAGCTACAGTCCTTCCCAGCATCTGGCCTATCATATAACACCTGCCAACTCATAAACAAACCCATCTTTAATCCAATCCTGGCGTCTGTACATTCACAAAACATGTTAACGATAGACTTTGTCAACAAGATAATTTTTTCTCCAACAGCCACGTCCCTGAGGCTGAGGAGGGTAGTTTTGCAGAGGACGACTGGTAAGATGACTGGGTGTGAAATGGTGATCTTTTTTTTCACTCCTTGCTTCTGTGATGTATTAGTGCTGCCTTGCCTTGTGAAAATCGTGACATTGAACACAATACCTCAGTTTGTGTTTGTTGTTTTTGTGTGCGTTGAGTACACTTTGGACATGTTGTATGTGACTGTGGCTCTTGATTCACTGTGTATATCTGTTTATGTGAATGAACAGTCTTTAAAACAAATATTCCAGTTTAAATACGGTATATATCTATGTATATGCTGGCAGTATTATAATTCTTATTGAATTCTGAGTGGTTATGTGGCTTCCTACCAGCCTGTACTGTATGTTGTGTTGAGGCTAAAGCTGTGCAGCACAGTCTCCTTTCCCCTGCTAATTTTTGAGGTGGTCGATTACACTCGCACTTATTTTCTCTCTCTCTCTCTCTCTCTCTCTCTCTCTCTCTCTCTCTCTCTCTCTCTCTCTCTCTCTCTCTCTCTCTCTCTCTCTCTCTCTCTCTCTCTCTCTCTCTCACACACACACACTCTCACACAGTCTTAAATTTGAGATCCTTTTGCTACAGTGTTGAGATCTGCAGTAACAGCATGGGCGTGTCTTATCCATTTTGCATGTGGGATGGGGGCCTGTTTGTCAATGCCTATTTTGCCAAAATGTTGAATCTTGCTGTTTTAAAGAAGTTGACAGCTTTCATGAAGGCATGTCTCTTTTTGCTGCTTTTTGTTTCTCACTGAAAAAAACTTGAGTTTTTGAACTGTTTTTTTTTCTACACAAAATAGGCTAGGATACAGGAACAAGGGAAAAATTAAGTTTGTTTTGTTGCTCGATTATATATAATATAAAACAAAAGAAAAAAACAAAACCAGAACTGAATCGGCAATCAGCCTATGGCTAATTTTAATCAAAGTTTATTTTGGTCAGACACTGCCATCTAGACACAGGTCAGTTATGACTGTATTACTTCCATGACAGCGGGTTTGATCAGGAACCCGTCCCCGGCTATTGACTGTGAACAACCAGCACCCTTGTTCGTATAGTGACAGGGCCTCTGGGTGCTGGCAGATAATCAATAACTGACTGTTCTCCACACCTAGCCCCGTGCCTGAGATTTTCATAAAGACAATCAACTTGGCGAACTATGCTACTGCTGCAGTAGAGAAAAGCTTTGGGCTTCCTTCACTGTGCAAGGGTTAGAAACAAAAATAATGTCTCCATAGATTTTCTGTCAAAAGTACTGCAGTTTTTCAGTCTTTGTTGCACAATAGGTTTTTACTTCACACAGTAATGTATAAGGCTCTTGAAATGTAACCTAGATACAAAAATGTAGCAATATGTTGCATGGATGTAACCTTCTGTGATCAGAAAACATATTTTACAGTATATGATACAAAACGTCAAGCTTTTTAGCTGAAACATTCACCTTTTTTCTCAGTATGTGTTTACAATATGTATGTGGAGGGTTTAGAAATGCAGGCTTTGTTTGCCGAGTTCTCCCTGACATATTTAATAAAGCCTGCAAGTGTGATAAATTTCCCTAACCTCCAGTGCATCTATGTCTGTGTAACACAATATCGACTACAGCCCTGCTGCTTGATGGCATCGCTGTGTTTTTCCTATTTGTGGTGCAGTAGATGGGAGTATTACTGGCTTGTTGGCTGTTTGGCTCTTAGGGGCCTGAACGGTGGATCCTGTGGGATTAGAAAGACTTATAGTTGCTAATGGCAGCCTCAGTAACATTTCTATCAAGCCCCAGTGCCAGGGACAAAGCGGCTGTATACCTGATTTATAGGACTATATTCATCACAGAATCATGGATCGATCCCCGCTGGAAGGTCAGGGAGCGGCTGGTTGTTATAAGACAAAATCACTGTTAGAGGGGGGGGGGGGGGGGGGGGGAATATATATATATATATATTTTTTTTTTTAAATGAATGAAAAGGTCTTCTCTGCAATCCAAATATTTTTTTCAGTTCAGCATGGCTTTCTGTTGTTGACGAAAGATTGTATGATCTTTTTTTTTCTTTTGCTATATTCCTGTATAAATATAAAATTATTTTGCATCTTGCCAGTTATGAAAACATTTCTGGTGCAGTAGTATGATTGACAAATTATATTTCCAGTAATGTATTAGGGCTTGGCTTTGATTACTAAACTGTATGAGTCATATGGTCTTTATTAGCTGCCAGAAATTCAGCCTGCCTGCTGCTGTGTCCCTGTAAGCCATTTCTCGTGCATTGTTTAATTTCTAAAGCATTTATTATTTATGGAAATGATTGAAGGTAAAATTAGATATATACAGTATACAGTACAGTCCAAAAGTTTGGAACCACCTTCTCATTCAATGCATTTTCTTTATTTTTATGACTATTTAAATTGTAGATTCTCACTGAAGGCATCAACACTATAAATGAACACATATGGAATTATGTACATAACAAAAAAGTGTGAAATAACTGAAAACCTGTCTTATATTCTAGTTTCTTCAAAGTAGCCAGCCTTGGCTCTGATTACTGCTGCACACTATTGGCATTCTCTTGATGAGCTTTAAAAGGTAGTCACTGGAAATGGTTTCCCAACAGTCTTGAAGAAGTTCCCAGAGATGCTTAACACTTGTTGTCCCTTTTGCCTTCACTCTGTGGTCCAGCTCTCCCCAAACCATCTTGATTGGGTTCAAGTCCGGTGACTGTGGAGGCGCAGCACTCCATCACTCTCCTTTTTGGTCAAATAGCCCTTACACAGTCTGGAGGTGTGTTTAGGGTCATTGTCCTGTTGAAAAATAAATGATGGTCCAACTAAACGCAAACTGGATGGGATGGCATGCCGCTAAAGGATGCTGTGGTAGCCATGCTGGTTCAGTATGCCTTCAATTTGGAATAAATCCCTAACAGTGTCACCAGCAAAACACCCCCACCCCATCACACCTCCTCCTCCATGCTTCACGGTGGAAACCAGGCATGTAGAATCCATCCGGTCACCTTTTCTCCGTCGCACAAAGACACAGTGGTTGGAAGCAAAGATCTCAAACTTGGGCTTATCAGATCAAAGCACAGATTTCCACTGGTCTAATGTCCATTCCTTGTGTTTCTTGCCCCAAACTAATCTCTTTTGCTTGTTGCCTCTCCTTAGCAGTGGTTTCCTTGCTGCTATTTGACCATGAAGGCCTGATTTGCGCAGTCTCCTCTTATTCATCTGGTCTCTAATCTGAGCTGCTGTTA
>NC_045742.1:10413050-10413157 GCF_008692095.1 Etheostoma spectabile
TCTGAGGCTGGTGACTAGGATGAACTTATCCTCGGCAGCAGAGGTGACTCTTGGTCTTCTTTTCGTGGGGCGGTCCTCATGTGAGCCAGTTTCGTTGTAGCACTTGA
>NC_045742.1:10413167-10413354 GCF_008692095.1 Etheostoma spectabile
GACTGCACTTGGGGACACATTCAAAGTTTTCGCAATTTTCCGAATCGACTGACCTTCATAAAGTAATGATGGCCACTTGTTTCTCTCTACTTAGCCGATTTGTTCTTGCCATTATATGAATTCTAACAGTTGTCCAATAGGGCTGTTGCTGTGTATCAACCTGACTTCTGCACAACACAACTGATGG
>NC_045742.1:10413364-10423237 GCF_008692095.1 Etheostoma spectabile
ATTAATAAGGCAAGAAATTCCACTAATTAACCCTGACAAATTAACCAGGCACACCTGTGAAGTAAAAACCATTTCAGCTGACCTCATGAAGCTCATTGAGGGTTTGGGCAACGCTATAAAAAATACAAAAGGGTGGCTACTTTGAGGAATCTAAAATATAAGACCTATTTAAGAGATATTTCACACTTTTTTGTTAAGTACATAATTCCATATGTGTTCATTCATAGTTTTGATGCCTTCAATGGGAATCTACAATGTAATAGTCATGAAAATAAAGAAAACGCATGAATGGGTGTGTCCAAACCTTTGGTGTGTGTGTGTGTTGTGTGTGTGTGTGTGGTGTGTGTGTGTGTTGTGTGTGTGTGTGTGTGTGTGTGTGGGGGTGTGTGTGTGTGTGTATGTGTATTGTATATATATATATATATATATATATATATATATATATTATATATATATATATATATATATATATATAAAAGGGCGTTGTGAAATGATCATCTGCTCCTGCATGTACAGTCACACTGTACATGACGTTACGGCCTGCATTTTGTCTACATTGCGGTTGGTATTTTTCTCAACCTGTCAATACTGTTGGCACACAGCACTGGCTGTGTCAATACAATTGAGATCTGTTTGTGGTGCCAATCTTGGGGCGCATTTGTTTTTGTTTTCTAGACCTGTAAAAAAAAAAAAAAAAAAAAAAGTTGACTAATTGATTAGTTGGTCCACACATTTTTTTTCGTGGCAACTATTGCATCGTTTTTCAAGCAGAAATGTGAAACATTGGCTGTTGATACATGAACACATTTGTTGTGCTTATCACTGTCAGACGTTAGTAGAAAGATGTACTTATATTTAAACAACTGCTGTCACAAGCATTGATGCAAATAAATTAAATGTTACTCTAGTGTCACAACAACATGCTCTAGTTGGCTGTTAGTGTATTCCAGTGTGTTCTGTTTTTTTGACTTCTCTGTCTCTTCTTTCCAGCCACAGCACACACTCGACAGAGGAGGAGGGATTTAATGACCTGAGCTTACTGGAAAACCTCCAAAGTAATCACGTAAGTAATGTCAGGGTTCCCTGCCACCCGCCTGCAGTGATGCTGTTTAGGACAAAACTAAGAAGGATTAATTGTGTGTGGTTGCATAATGTCTTTTTGCCATTTTATGTGGACCTTAGTGATGTTGGCTTGTGTTTATGTTGTGTCTTAAAAAAAAATGTTGTGATGTTTGATGATATGTTTTAACAGACACATTGACTATATTGTTTTTAATATCAGTCTGATTAAAATCCTGCTGAGGGGTGGATTATTATTTCTTTACAGGCATGCAAATAACCTAATTACCTTATTCTGTCAGGATAAAAACCTGCTTATTTGCTTCTTCACTGTGGGGAACTGAACTGCTGTAGAGTGATTGCTTTTAATGTAGGGATATAACATAAAGGGCCCAAAAAGAAAATATTTAGCAGTTGTCCCTATGTCTCAAAATATGGACATGCATTTGGGATTTGTCACTGGATTTTTGATGGAGCAGTTAAGGCCACCTGTGGTAATGAAATGGGTGAACACTGTGATTGATTGGCTGGTTGAGTCACTCGGCTGCAAAACAGTATGGGGGAGGCAGAATGTCACATCTAATTACATACAGAAGCACCGCCCAGGGAAAGTAGTAATCCCACTGTGATGTTTGCTTTGTTATGACAGCAGAATTTCTCCACACATTGAATTTGTCTAGGATCTGCTTTTGTTTCATATTGATAGCCCCGCGCTCAACCAACCACTGTTTAGAAACCCCAGTCTCTCTAAATATCTGGTAATAATTTAGCTTATGATTTATCTATTGTTTTGTAGGTGCAGTAATGATTTGTTAATGGTGGATTTCTTAATGTTGTAGCACTTTTGTGAGTCATAGTTTTCCCTTCTCCTAGTCAGGTTCTATTATATAACAAGACTCCTGTCATGATTCTGCCATGTATTATGAAAGTTTTGAAATTGAATGCACACAATCTCTTAATAGTGGCACTGCTATGTAAGGAATATTTAGACATTTTGGGAAATATTCGCTCTTTGCCGACAATTAATTGATATAAAAGCTGGAGCCAGCTGCCGCTTAGGTATGGCAAAGAAGGTAACAAAATCCACCTTCCAGCACCTCAAAAGCTCACTAATTAGCATATCTTGTTTGTTTAAGCTGTACAAAACTAAAATGGAAAAAGTCTCAAAATGGCATGTTGGGATTTTACCAGACTTTTTCCTGGAGTATTTCTTTGTGCAGGGATTTCTTAGAGTCTCAGCTAATTGTGGTGATGACAAGACTCCAGGAAGCCACTAGCTACCTACTTCCCCCTGTTTCCAGTATTTATGCTAAGATAGACTAATTCTGCTGGCTATAGATTCATATTTATAGCACAGGAGGGGGGTATTGTTTTTCTCATCTCTGAGCACAAAAGCAAACAAGCTTTTTTTCCAAAATCTACAATACCTACGATAAATTGAGGAACCTTTGTGCGTGCGTTTGTACTGTAGGTACTGTATGTATGTACACAGTACAGCATCGGGGGTGGACGTCTCGTCGCCAAACCCCAGTCTCCTGTGTAAATGTCCTTCATTCACCACCCTAATCGGCCTCCTTATGTGGATTTTCGGTCTTACTGCTACTCTCTACTGTTACCGCTTTTCATACTACGTAATCTTACAGCGCCATGGTTGAGCTTCTGCTATGCCCGATGCGCCACATACGCATTAAGAATGAGTACTGGTTGCCTAGCATGTCTTCGCAGTGTGATCATTTGCCAAAAACTGATTGCTGTCTACCCTACATGCAAATGACAAAATGATTCATACACAAACACCTATTAGATGAACACCCAGGCTTTTGTGCTCTCCAGCACGTTGTGTTGTTGCCGCCGGTTGTGCACATTTCTCCGGCCTGTTTTTCCCGCCCAGGCCACAACGCTACCTGGATGTGTGACGGCTAGACGGAAAAAAAGGGGCTTGTCAAATTTCTAGATGAGCTGCAGCCAAACCTTGCTTGATTGAACCACACTTATAGTTAGACAGAGTTGTGGGGAAAAAATACTGGGAACCAACAAGCAATTGGCCCGTTCTGAAAAGTCACACGCTTCAACTGGGTTCAGCACTAGTTCTTATATACTTGAGAAACGTTAGGGTTATTATGACAGTATATCCTACCTTCAAACCGTCAGTGTTTCCCTCTCCCTTGTATGACACATAAATGCTGAATGAAATGATACATTTCATTTAACACTTATGTTCTCACATCTGACCTTGTCCTTATGGCCATCAGGATGCTTCTTACTTAAACATTACTAATCCTTATCATTAACAACACTGTTGGGTCGCTGCAGGCTATTTGTAGGAGTAGTGTTGATACAGTCTTGAGGGGGATTGCAGACTAAAGGAAAGGGGAATTAACAGTGCTGACTAAAACAAGCATGCCCTCTGGTGCTTTTCATGTTCTCTTGAGTCACTGGACATGTTCTCTGCCCGCAGAGCTTCAGCAGCCGTCGTGGGTGTTTGTTTGTTTGCTCGCTCGTACGTCTGAGTGCTCTGCTTCATTTTCTCTTTCACCCTTCAACCTTTTCCACACTGGCCATGTCCAAAGTGATGAGTGTCCGTCACTGTTGTCATGACGCATATTAACCAGGAGTCAGTGGGAGCGATAGCTGGCAGCATATTATTAGCTGTCACTTCTAATTGTGCCATCAGAGCAAAGCTCACAACTTGCCCTGTACTCTCTGCCTAGGTTACCACCACCTAGGATAGCACACACATGTTTGACTTCTGTGCTTGTGGGGACAGTCAGTGACATAATTCATTCTTTAGATCATAACCCTAACCTTAAAAGAATAGCTTGACATTTTCAAAAATACGTAACCTTTTTTTTTTTTTTTTTTTTGCTGAGAGTTGATGATGAGATACCCAATAACACTCTATCTGTCGGTTTAATGTAAAGCTGGAGCTAGGAGACGGTTAGCTGAGCTTAGCATAAAGTAAGCAGCGGCAAACCTGGCTTTGTCTGAGGGTAAAAAAAAAAAAAGTCTGCTTACTAGCACTTCTATACCTAAGTGATTAATATGTTTTATCTTCTTTGTTTAATTTATAAGCAGGGGTTTTAACGGGCTTCACTATTTCTTGGCTCAGTGCAGTGACTTCCTGTAGTCTTGTTCTAACTGTAAGTGTAACAGGCAAACAGCAGAGACTCTACATGCCTTGTCTCTATAACTATATGCCTTACCCCATGCCTTACTGTAGATTTAACCAAAACTTAATTCTAACCTTAATCCTCAAACCAAGTTTAACTCTCAAACAGCCACTTGAAGAGGTGAGAATGGGCCAAAATGTTGACACTTTCAAAAAATATCCCTACACTCAGTGTTTTAAACTCAACTGGCTCCTCAGAAAGATAGAAATATGAGAGCCCACACATGCACACAAATACACTAACATGTCCTTCAGAGGATACCTGTCAACCCAGACCAGATTAGCATGCTGCTAGGAGGCAGAGGGGACTCTCACAGCCACCTGGACTTTAATAGACTCTGTGTACTTTCATTTACAAGAGGCCCTTTGATTTGCCCTCCCCTCTCCATTCATTTGATCTTTGTTCCCTGTTAGAGATCTCTCATCAGAGTTGCCATGGCCAACAGAAAGAGCAAATTTGACAATACGGTGTGTGTACACAGCTTTTGGTTTGAAAAGTGAAAAGAACAGCAGATGTTTTTTTTGAGTAATAATAAGCTGTCAACAATGCATAACATGGCATATATTTGTCACATCTGCTGTAGAGTCTCTTTGGCTTCTCACAATGTTGGTGGGCTAATAACGTGAACTTATTATGCCATTGAACTCATTTTTAACGACCATCATAGCCTGATTACTGTTTGCTGTATGATTCAGGCCTGGCATAGCCTTGGAGGTAGCTGATATCTTTGCCTCACTGACTAGAGGCTGGTGGTCCTGCAGCTTCAGACTGGAGCCTCACCAGATGCCTGTCCGAGTCTATCCCTCGGTTAGTTAGTCATACGTTTCCCCTCATTAATATAAAATGCCCTGAGTGTATAGGTTAGGCCTTTTTTCATTAACTGAAGCAAGTGTATGTTACACATGCATGAGCAATTGTCAGTCTGTGGGACTACTGCTGTCTTTTTACAACCAGTCATTAGTCGGGCCCAACCTGACTGGTGAATACTGGAGCCACGTGTTTCAGAAAACGGACAAACTAGACGGTGGCTTTGAACGACAACATGTGGAGTTAATGGATTTAGACAGACTCCTAGTTTGTTTTGTTTTTACTCCAGAATGACACAGTAACACGATTGTGGGTTTTAAGTAGGGGTGTTGAAATTAATCATTGCATCAATGCATCATAATGCAGACCTGGATGATTCTGCATCGACGCAGTGACAATCGATTATTGCCTAACGATGTTACTTGTTGATTTTCCGCTGGCTGCTCTTTTTTTTTTTTTTGTCTAATGTGTGCTGTGTTCAGACTCCACTACATTCAGGAAGTGTCTTTTTAGAACAGATATAATGAAAATTGGAGTTCACATTAATCTGCTTTAATCTTTTGATAAAAAACCATGTGTAGCAATATATAAGTGATAATATTGAGGAGGTGATGCATTGGGATGCATCGGGACATTGAATCGATTTGAATCGTTAAAAGGATAACCAAATTGAATTGTGAGACCAGTGAAGATTCATAGCCCTAGTTTTAAGTCAATCATTTCAGTTGTGGGGTCAGGATTGGCATAGAGAATGTCTTCATGCACTTTAAAAAACAATAGAGTAAAAATAAAAAAAAATTTGAATTATCAAATTAAGTGGTCCCAGGCCTCTTAGGTTGGGTTTATGAAAAAAGTGAAATATTCACTAAACCATCTTATAGAATACCTCATACAACAAAAAGGTTTGAGCAAATGCTACAAATTACCGTTCGCCCAAATGTACTGTGCATAAATGTATGAAGAGAAGTTGTCTGTAAACATGGCTTCAACACATGTAACCGTTGTAGCAGGTTGTGTGTGTCTCAGACATTTACATCAGCTGTAAGTTATGCCAGTTGATCAGTCTGTCAAACTGTACAGTATCATCAATGTCTTTCTAGTGGTTTTGTTTTTAATTAAAGAACATTAAAAGTCAAAGTGCCCTTTCTACTTCCTGTAGCCTACAGCTGCTGTCATCCTGGACTTTATGACCATGATGGCCATCTGTCACACTGCAGTCCCTGAGCGCACGGATGGAAAAATCACCTACCAGGCTGCATCTCCAGGTAGATGACACCTTCATCAACACAGCTTGTTGACATTATACAGCTTTAGCATTTACAGCATGCTGCTCTGTTATTATCCTCTAATAATTTAGGAACTTTTTTTATTGCTCGTACTTTGTCTATTGTATGAGGGCTCCAAAGAGAAAAACAAAAGACCTAAATAAAATCAGGATAAGAAACAAGTAGACCTTCTTGACTGTTAAGGCGTTCATGATCTAGACTAAGCATTTGGAATGTTGCAGCTAATTAGATTTACATTTTTAGATTCAAAGCACATTTCAAAAGGACTTGTGACTTTGCTCATATAAGTTTGGGATAGTGCACATTATCCACATGTGGCGTGTTTGGTCACTGTTAGACCAGTTTCAAACATGACAACCTATGCTACCTATAGGAAAGGAAAATAATAGTATCAGTCTAGGCATGGAGATTTAGAATTGATAGATTTAGCAATTCCAACCATTGTAGTAATTATTACAGCTAAAATGGGCATAGTCATCTGTCAAGAACTAACTATTTTACCAATAAAATAAAGGTAAATAAATTATTTCAATGATACCCAATATTATTCTACAGATATTTAGCACAACAATCAAGTTAGGACCTCTCCCTCTTCTAATCGATGGCCACAATGACTCAGTATGTAGAGAAAAATAATGCTGCAAGTAATAAAACCCTTTTACTTTGCAGGCTTACACTGTGTAAAGTGTTAAACCTTAAGCACACAAACCGTTTCCACTTGCAGTTGAAACACTCATTGCCTTTTGGTGGCACAACAATCAATTTGTCGGAACTGTTACTTTCCTTTCCTGCAGATTGTGCTCAGCGGCACGTTTATCTTCCAAACTTACTTTTCTTGCTGCCCTGTGGCACAAGTCAAACAGAAACTGCAGGTCTATGACATTGCAAGACTTAAATTGCTGGTGGTGCAGCTCTGCAGCTCTAGGTGATCCTGGTTCCAGTTGCTTTCCATTAATGATGCTACGTCCTTGAGATATTGAATTTTTCATCTAGTGACCTATGTCTCTTTGCAAATGGAATACATCACTACAGCCTCCAGGTAGCAGTATTTCATAAAGACATTTATATAATCATCAGTGCAGGAGAGAGCCAGGAATCATATTAGAAAATAAAATATCCTGTTTACAGAATGCATGGTGTATGTCACTGTGATTCTTTGAGCCTGACTTTAATCCCTCAGTCTATCACATTCACAGCAGTGATGAGACACCTGTCAATCAAGAAAACATGCCCTTAAATGTGATTTTTGTCTGTGTGTGTGTGTGTGTGTGTGGGGGGGGGGGCGTAGAGCTTTTACTCGCCCCACAGCATCCCTATGCAAGTTGTAGCATTGGCTACCTGGTTCACAGCTTTCAATCACTGTCCTCATTGTGAAATTTTTTTTCAAAATAAACTTGTTTTATGTACAAAATGTTAACATGGCTCTTACCAGGATTGTCACGTTCAAATTCCAGGTTATCTTGAGATTGCACTGATTTCTGTGTCTTTACGTTTCGGGTTTCTATTTGCTTTCAAGATGAAGGAGCTCTGGTGAGAGCAGCACAGAACCTTGGCTTTGTGTTTTCTGGTAGAACCCCGGACAGCGTCATTGTGGAACTGGTAAGTTGGATTTGACAAGTTAAATGAAAGGCATGCAAGTTTGTACTGATGGATAGATCCACTTGCTCTTTAACATGGGTGTCATGATAGACCTTAAACAAGAAAAAAAGACGTGTGATACTAACCACAAGGGTATTGGCTCAATCAAAGTGAAGAAATAAAACATACTTCGGTGGGTTTTTTTTAATCAGTAATGAAGGAAACACATCGTAATTTCTTTACCAGTTCATAAGCTGTGGAATTTCTCACCGTTTCACATGTAGCTGCAGAGACAAAAAAGACTAATGTGTAATGAGGAGATACAAAACATTCTGATGTTCTGTGCTTAAAAGGATATTGCTTTCATTCTACAGCGGGTTTAAGGTTATTTATTAAAGGAATAGTTTACAAGTGTGGAAAATAGGCTTCTGTGCTTTCTTACCAAGAGTCAGACGATAAGATTGATGCCACTCTCATGTCTGTGTAACTATGAAGCAATAGCCAGCAGCTGGTTTGCTTAGCTAAGCATAAAGACTGGAAACGGGGAAACACATGGCCAAGAAATAGTCAGACACATAACCACCGTTAACACACTGAATTGGTATATATAAAGAAATAGAGAAAGTGAAATAAAGAAGTAATTAGAGAAAACAGAAAATTGACTTAAAGTGACAGTAGTGTGATTAATAGCAGCAGAGTCATACATATATACTGTAAAGACATGAGAGTGAATAATGTTGAACTATTCCTTTAACCACACTGCACATCTCAATTATTGTTTAGGTTGTAATGTATCTCTAGAATATCTCTATGCAGTTACTTATGTAATTAATTCACTATTCTTTTTTGTTTTGCTCAGATGTCCCATTACAGACCTTGAACTAAAACCATTATGCATAACGCCAAAGATAACCAAGCCTTTTGTATTCCTATGGGCCACGGAAATGGAAAATGACGAACATTACATGTGATTAAATCCTGAGCTGATGCAGTGTGTCCTTGCCATCCTGTTGTTCTCTTAATCGGCTAACCTGATGATTGATTGGCAGAAAGGCCAAAACCATTTTCAAATCATTTCTTCTTCTGCTGAGAACATCTTGTCTCCAAGGCATTAGTCCGATTTCTTAACCTTTATTAGGTCTTCTTAAGCTCTCAGCATCTATTTAATTGCTCTGTCTTGTACCTTGTGGTCTCTACAATTAAGGAAGTTAATTGAATTTTACCTTATTATTCTCCCTCCATCAGCTCAGTGCAGACAACTGATAAACACGTTTAATGTGCTATTAAGGCTGATTTGAGTAGGGTGGCTTGTGCTACTTGAGATAAGTTGCCTCAGAAAAAGACTGAGGTTGAGATATATCCTTTTGGAGTGTGTTATTTGTCTGTCTTTGGATTTAGCCTGGAACAGAGGAGAGGTACGAACTGCTTCATGTGCTGGAGTTTACAAGGTAAACTACAGATTATTAATACATTATACTCTTCATTAGTAATTATTTGTACAACTGCTGAACACTGTTATTTGTTGTCTATTGGTGTACATGCTTATTGTATTTGCTTTATGAACCTAAAAAGAATTGTATGGTATCAGAGTTTATCATTTTCCTTTTCCCCTAATGATTTCTACTAATTAACTGTGCAACCTAGGTGTGATATCTTGTTACCAACTCTGTGATTTCTATTTTCAGGAGGCTTATGCTAGCTCAAACCGTACTTGATAATTTGCTATAGTGGCTGTAACACCTTATAATGTGAATTATCTTATTTGCTTTCTCCCCTTATTCCACCTTTGTCTGTCTTTCTTGCTTTTTTCTCTCCCAGCACAAGGAAGAGGATGTCAGTCATCATGCGCACCCCATCTGGGAAGATCCGCCTCTACTGCAAAGGAGCTGTGAGTGTCTGTCTCTCTCCATGGCAACGCATGACAGCCCATCACCTTCATCACCCCACACACACACACACACACACACACACAC
>NC_045742.1:10423247-10447725 GCF_008692095.1 Etheostoma spectabile
ACACACACACACACACACACACACACACTCTCACACCAGTGTTGAACACTCTCCTCCCCTTATTGCCGCTCGCTCTTATCAGGAAATCTTTTCAATGAGCAGCAGCATAAAGCAAGATCACCATATTTCACACATGGGTATCTCTGCAAAATAAAGGTTATACAAATTCATTTAGTATCCATTAAGTAGGTCCTAATGTGTCTTTTTGTTTGGCACAATTTTTGTTTTGTAATAGTAATAAGGACAATGCTAAATGCATAAAAAGTCATTACTATTACTTATTTTTGTTTGATGCTAAACTCTTTAATGAATGGATGGTTTTTAATGTTGTTTCAAGACATTACTCAGAATAATGTATCGATTACGAGATCCAGATACATTTGTTGTGAAATAATTAATTCCCCTGAAACTGCCTTTTTAAAGATGATTTCAAAACAAAAAGATTTTTGGGGCGAATCTGAGTAGAAAGGGCAACAGAAACAGCTATATTCCACCCGATAACACTCATTTGTGCAGTAGCCCAGGTCCAGGAGGTTCCTTTCATTCCACTCTGGGTGTCAATAACCAATAAGTGTTTGTTTACCTTCAGGACACAGTGATCTATGACCGACTGGCAGACAGCTCTAGGTACAAAGAGATCACATTGAAGCACTTGGAACAGTTTGCCACTGAGGGTGAGTGGACATACATCGCCCCCTGTCTGCTAAAAGTCAAACCTCTCTTAGGATGCTTCTAATGTACACAGTATGCTCCCCACATTTCTGTCTGGCCATTATCACCACTTGATCATCAGCTGCAGAAGAAGTAGTTTTCTTTTCGTTAGAGCTTATCCTCATTTGTCATTACCTGATGAACAGTAAATCCTAATATGAGTATGCTGAAGCATTCTTAATCTAACGCAGTGATGCTGAAAGAAACTGCATCAGAGACTCTCCCTTTTGTTCTGTGTTCATACTGCCCCCTTGTGAGACACCAGCAAAAATGATGTCATTGGGAATATTTGATGTAGGCTAAATATAGCATTCAGGTCAGATTGTGAAGATCTTCAGTCACTGTAACTTGGAGAGGCTTGAATAAAATATAACTTCCTTTATCACACTGACAAGAAGACTGAACTATTATTAACTACATATTTGATCTTTCCTAAATGGTATTTGCATCGAACAGAGAATCTATAATGCTCAATTCTATTCAGATATTTGAACTTTCAACCACAAACACAATCACTGATACAATACACTGCACAGATACTATATACATGTTATTTAAATCCAGGTAAAACTGTGTCAGAAGTGCCTAGATGGGTGGGATTTGCTGCATTAGCATAGTATCAGGTAGGTAATTATGTTAGCTGTTAAATACATTATACCAGAGTGTGCATAGACGACTATTTGCCACCTGTTATACCTGGCTAGATGTTGATAAGTCACCCTAAACATGATATAAAATGCCATAAGATGTCAAAATGGCAAGAAAAAGTATTGAAAAACTCAAGAAGTCATGTCAATTGGTAATAAGTGTGGATGTTTTGACCCAGGTGTTGTGATGCTCCTTTCCTCTTCCAGGCCTGCGCACTCTGTGCTTTGCAGCAACAGACGTCAGTGAGTCGTCCTATCAGCAGTGGCTGGAGATCTACCGCAGAGCTTGCACCTCCCTGCAGAACAGATCCTTGAAACTGGAGGAGAGTTACGAACTGATAGAAAAGGTTTGCAAAGTGAACAACTGACATGTTTGTGTGGTGTCAGTTCCTGACGCCATGACTTCCTGTTATGTTCCCTTAAATAGTCCCGCCATTATGTCTGTGGATGTAAGAGGCTTATGGGGTCAGTGCAGTCACACCCGGAAAGGTTAAAAGAAAAAGAAAAAAAAAAGGTTTGTTTTTGTGGGAGAGATTCATGCGTTCACCAGCAGGTGGAATTGGTTTTCTGTGAGGTGGGTCTATGTGGAAGCGCTAGTCAAACACAGGAAGCCACGGTTGTAAATCAAGCGCTTGGCAAGTTCTTCATGGCTACCCAAAACAAATGGAGGCTATCCATCATGAAATAAACATAAAAGCTTTCCGAGAGGAACATTTTTATGTACATTGCTTAATGGGCAGAGTGTGGCACTGATGCTGCCAGGGCTTGGGGTTTATTGCTCCTCAGGGCCACCCATATTTTGAAATTCACACAACGCCACATGGGGGCACAGTGGAGTTGCAGTAAAAATCTGAACACAGACATTCCAACACTGTGTGAAATCAGTCATCGGAAGTTACGCCTACTCATCTTAATCATCTCACGAACTAAATTCAGCCTTGATAGGAATAAATTCATAATACAAACCTTACCATTCCTTTGTCATTATGTTTTGTATTGAGAGGATGTTGTACTTCTTTAATACATAATCCTCACTCAATATCATTCTCTTTGATGGTTTTCCATTACATTACTTTTACGGTACTGTGCTTTTGAAAATAGTTAATTGGTATAATTGTATGATATTTGTATGATTTGCGGAATCCTTCTTCGATTTTCCTACCCTCATATTACTACAGTATATTCCAGAGTGTGTACATATAACCGTAAACTGCTTCAGTCTTTGAAGGAAACGGCCAGGACAGAATTTTCCAGAAAGACAATCAGGAGGCCAGTGTTCAATGCAAATGGTCAGTCTTGTGGTCTCCCAAACTGCTGTTTGCAAAGTTAATACTTCTGTTCTTTAACATAAGGATCAGAGTAGGAAAGTACTGACTCTCCACAGCAGCTAGTGAATTCAGAAGTGTACAGTTTCTTGGACTCTGGTTAATTCATTAACACCAGACAGCATCTACCAGCGTTATGGTCCCACCCTAGCTTAGGGGTTGAAATCTTGATCCAAGTTGTTCTTGTATATATATAATCCACAAAGTGCCTTTAACAAAACCCACAGGAACATAACAACAATTCACATCAAACAGGCAAATGAGGACATTTCAACTATAGTCATGTTCTTCCTGTGCTGTGTGGTTTAAAATGATTAGAGAGGACAGAGCTACAGATGTATAGGCAGCAGGTCTCAGGTCGCAAATTAAAGAGCTTCCCCTGCCTTTCCTCTTCTGCTGACTCCTGTCTCCCTTCTACCCCTGGGTCTTGTCAAATCTTTGGCCCCGTGATGGGCCCATATGAGCCCACAACCAGCCCCAAAGAACCACCAAGGTTTCTGGGAAAAACACCAACAGTATTTTGTGGGTGTTTTTGTGTGGGAGAGATCGTGTCTGCAGATACACACAGAGGCACAGTAACTGACCCAAAAACCTCTTAAGCCTGTTCCATTTTTTCGGGGTGATAAACAAGTGCAGCTGATGAAGGGAAAAACATGACTGAGTGAGTGACACAATCCCGGCTCACATGTTTGTCTGACACATGACGTTTTAAAGGCCTTCCTCTGTTCTGACCGCCACTTACTGGCTTTTTGTTAAAGACTTTTTCTCTGTCTTTTACTCATTTCTGGTGTAGAACCTCCAGCTCTTGGGGGCCACAGCGATAGAGGACAAGCTCCAGGATAAGGTGCCCGAGACCATTGAGACTCTAATGAAGGCGGACATCAAGATATGGATCCTGACAGGGGACAAACAGGAAACAGCCATTAACATTGGTAAGAGCCAGACAGCCACACATCCATAAAGTTGGGAGACTCACTCAAGATTTGGACTTTTATTCTTTAGTATAAGTCAAAAGGTACAAAAACACTGGATGCTATATTTCCCATAATACCACTCAATTGCATAATCATTAGACCCCTCCTGCCTCCTTGGTGCCCACTACTTTCAAACCCTACATCTCCAGCTGGTAATGCAGGCTTTCTGTTAAAATGAAATTTCAAAGCTAAACCGAGATATAGTCCTCGTGGTTGGTAAACTGACCTTCATGTAAAATTAGTGGAGTTCCCCTTTTAAGGTAGATAGGTGACCCTATAATGAAAAAATAAGTTACATTAAAGACTGTTCACCCACATACTCCAATTCATGTTTGTGCAGTATGCCCTGCTTGTGCACTTGGTTTCAAACCAATGGAAAGTCACTGGTGAACCTGGTCTGTGTTGTGATTGATTGCTCCTGTCAGTCCTGGGGTCATTCTTCACCCAGCAAGACAAACTAGTGACTGACTGAATGCTTCTCTGTCACACATATCTAGCAAAAGCATCTGTCGTAGAATGCGAGATGATGTATGAGCACACTGCACTGACATGAAATAAATAACATTCATATGTACACAAGGAGGCAGCTCTCACGTATCTGGCTCCCCCAGAGGTTTTAGCCTTGCAGATGTTATCAGGCACGTGAATGACTAACTCAAGTCCACTAGTACCAGTTCAATTTCCTTAATTGGTACTGGTATTACAGCTCTTAGATGTGGAGTACTACTACAAACGGATCTACCTTGAATGCAGCCAACATTTAAACACGGAGTCCAGAGATATGAAAGTACCTCCATTTGTGGCTATACCTACCACTGTGACCTGACTGAATCAGCCCTTTGTGCCCACCGTGCCCAGATGTGACGGAGCTCTGCAGAAGCATATGCTCACTGGAAGTATTTTTACAGGACCGCCATTTGACTAAGTTGCTCTGTAAAATTTCTGCTCAATATTGACTTTGTTTTTTTACTATTTTCCTCACTGAAAGATGATCCCCATTGCCAGGGTTATAGTGCACATTTTACCACATTTGACTGGTGAATCACATTTCAATTTTTCCATGTTTCGGGGTGGCCTGAACCACCCAAATGCCACTCTTGGCACAGGATATTGAGCAAAAATGCAGTGGAGTTTACTTTTTATTTTTATTTTTTACAAATTATTGATATTGAGGCACCGCAGATCTGTTTAATCTCAAGCTGTAAAGACTGTCATTGTTTCAGTTTGTTTCTAATCTTGAACTAGCATGACATGTTGCACAAGAACTACTCTGACACTGTGTCTGGCTGTCTGAGGAAAGAACCATGTTTGCTCTGGGACATGCTCCCAGTGCTGTGAGTTGTTTGTTGAGGGGAGTTAAACGTTCTGTACGTAACGCTTAGGACAGGTCAGAACTACTACTTAAGGAAGGGAAAGTGCCCGCTCTTCAGCTAGTTGGGAAACACTACTTACTTTTATGACGGTATTACAGATGAGAAGCACATAAACAATTCTGTGTTAAATTGGCCAGAAGGTGCATCCTCCCCTTCAACATAGAGACACACAAGCCCTTATTTTATTTCACAAATATGCCTTCCCACCTGCTTAACCATGTGCAGTCATTATTTTCAGTACACTTTCTTCCTCCCAAAATCGTGAGATCTCGCTGTAGGTAAACATTGTATGATATAAGAACAAAAGACTGTCTGTGATATTTGCTCAATCTGTGAATATATCCTGCCAGTAGTGCTTAATACCATCCTTGAAAAAATCTGATTCCTCTGCCTCCTCCTCATGCTCCTAATGGCATTTTCAAGATTCCACAGCGCCCGAAGAAAAACAACCAATCAGAGCCGAGAAGTCTAACTTGGGGTCAATCACTGCTCCTAAACTCTTATCTAGCTGTTAAACTATGTACCGCTGATCAAATATGAATCAAGATTATGTTACTGCATTGCCTATTTCTTGCCTTAAATGTTTTCAGAAACACATTGCAGTGTACTGTTGTTGATCTAAAAAGAGAGTGCAGCAAAACACAGTCTTGATAATATTTTGACAGTTTGAGGAAATATGACAAAAAGTTGTTGTTTTAAAAGAAATAAAAGTTCCCCACTGAACCTTTTATTTGTTGCTGCAGTTGCAACATTTGAGATTACTGTGACTGGAGTGTCCCTGTTACACATTCCTCAAGTCCTTTGGGAGCAGTGTTTAGTTCCGCTGAGATGGAGAAAGACCAGGAATTCAACTTTCTCTGGTGAAATAAAAAAGGGTAGTTTGGCCACAGTCAAATGAGCTTAAGGTAAACACATCAAGCGGAAGGGCTGTGGCAGGAACTGACAAGGGGGAAGGGAGTAAAGATGGGGAGACGTTTTCCTCACATTGGCAAATTTTTTGACATTTGCACCTTTGCACTTAAGAAAACAATCGGCCAGACCCAGACCCCAACACTGTTTGGTTTTGACTCCGGAGGTGAAACCCTCTCATTTCCTCATGCAAGGCCCCCTCTGCGTGTACTTTGTGCGCATTATTGTGTTTGACTGTGTGTTTTTGTGTGTTTTGTGCAATCTTATCTCAGTTTCACTCATAGAAAATGCCACCCATGTATTTACAAAACATGGGCTTTGTGGTAACCCCCTTAAAGAAACTAAAATTTCTTTCCAGACAGAAGCAAAGTGTTGAAGCCCACAAATATTCATGTGGTTATGCCACAGATGGCAGCCCTTTCATACAGCCAAGGTTGTGAACTGAAGGCTTCAGTCTTTGGTTCATGAAACATTTTTGTTCTCCCCAATGGGAGGCTCCCTCTACCACCTTACTGGTGACCCTGAGCATCTGTCCCAGCCAAGGGCTGAGGAGAACGCTCCCCAGGGTGCCATGTTGGCTAACTCAGAGTTGTAACTGCCTATTAAAACAGGAAACACAAACTCTTATAAACCAAACTCATTAGTCATGTACCGAGACACCGGCTCCGACCTGCAACATTTTAATTGGTGTCTCTTAAAAGGTTTTGCTACAAAAAGTTATTTGATTAATTTTCTTTTTTTCTTTTTTGTTTTATATACAGTATTTAATCTGTGTGTGTGTGTGTGTGTGTGTGTGTGTGTGTGTGTGTGTGTGTGTGTGTGTGTGTGTGTGTGTGTGTGTGTGTGTTTGAGCCATAATCAGATCAGTTTAGGATCAGGATATTAAATCTAAGGTACACTACAATTTAATTTAATTCATTTAAAGTCTTTCCTGCCTACATACGTGTGGACTTTGCAGCCTTTTAAGTCTTCTAAATGTGCTTTTTGAAACATATAATGTAATCTTCTTGTTTTTCTGTTTCATCATAGGACATTCCTGCAAACTACTGACCAAGAACATGGGCATGCTTGTGATCAATGAAGACACCCTTGATGTGAGTATTTAGCATTCTGCCCATTCAAAAACTAATGTCTTTGCATACAAGCCAAAACTTCACCAAGCACATAAAGATTTTCATTGCTTTACAAAATATTGTACGGAGACTTTTGCTTCTTCTAGTCTATGCATAACTCTTTTTTTTTTGGGATCAGTCATTCAATTTATTCCTAATTTAATTTATCTATTCCAGTGCTAAAAACAAAATAACCTAATTGCCATTTTCCTCATGCATCTTCCAGCATTTTCAAAACAGCTGACTATCAACACAATCCCGCTATTGATCAATCTATATCTGTTTGCTACACTAGCAAGGATGCATCAGAGGTCAAGACTAACAATGACTCAATACAAATATAATTTACGATTGATTTATGATGTTGTTTTGGCAGATTGTAATCCAAATATAGAACGTTATACTAAATTTATAAAACATTTGGCACCTATAATATCTAGAGTAGTTTTAGTTGTTCAGTAGTTGTGATCTTGAGGGTAGAATTATGACATCATTAGGATGTCCTTGAGTAAAATAATCCCCAGATTTCATCACCCAATCCGTGTGAAAAAGCTGTCTTGACCTGAAGGGAAGAGGCCACAGGGAGCCTTCCACACACACAGCCAACACACATCCCAAATCTGCCTTCAACATCTTTAAGACACCCAGCAGAGAAGTCTGTTGACCCCCCGGCAGGAGAGGCTTGTCTGTTGTTTCTGAGATTGAAAAGGGCAAGTCCCTGCACTTCCGGCAGGAGTAAGCTAAGCAGAGGAGCCACAGATGGAGGAGAAGATCGACTGGGTTTAGTTTGTTGGACAACGGGCGAATGGTGAAAAGAAGTGGAATGGGACGGGAAAGCAGCAGGAGGGTGTTTGGGGGTGATGACGGACGGCCTTCACTCTGTCAGCCGGTCATTAAGCGTGATAAATGAAGCTGAGGTAGAAATTTGGGGTTGGTGCATTCATGAAGCATGCGGACCAGCGCTTTGAAATGTCAGCTTTCATTCTCTTGTGGTTGAACAGATGCTTACATAAGGCAGTTTGTTAAAGTGCAAAGGGAGAAACCTCTCCACCAAGACTGAGGAGGCCCAGTGAACAGAGGGCCGGGCAGCAGGGCTGGTTATTCTGAGTGCATGTGTGCTGTGAAAGAGAGTAATTGGAGCATGTCTTTCCCCTTTGCTGTGTTTAGAAATGCTTATCAAAGGGAGGACAGAGTTTTAGACATTATTTCTACTAAATCTTACTAGAACTAAAATTCCCAGATGCTTTATTAGGTCATTTTAAACAGCCTGGTCTTCCAGTCATCATGTTTAATCATTCAAAGAGCTATCCACACTTATTACACTTACACTCAGTATCTTAATCTTAAAAGAAGTACAGTCAGAGAGAAATGGGCCACATTATTTAATTTTTTCTGTAAAACAAAGAGATTATCACAAAAATGGAGAAAAACACTCAATAAAAAGTCAAAGGTCCCCTTTGTGGGTGGCTTCAAGTCTGAGACGGATGATGACATTACATCCATACAATTGTCCAGATTCCACATCATGAGTGTCATGTCCTGTTGGCTGTATCACTCAAGAGCTATATCAACAATAGAGCTCAGTCTTTATGGGAAGCTCTTGTGGATTTCTGAATGGACAGCACAAACCCATTCCAAAGCCAAACACCAGCTAGTCACATAGGCTAAACTGGTCATTATAGCCATAACAAAGAGGCTTTAGGAGGAGACATGTAGCATTAGTGCTAAAATTCCTCAGTGGAAATTAGGGGGGAAATGGCTGCCCTACTTGACGAAATGGCAAACTTTGCTTATCACACTATGTGATGAATAGATTGTGCCCAAACATAGTGAATTCTTTCTCATACATATGCTATACTGGCTTATGCGAAGCGCACACACACATGCACTTACACTTTGAGATGTCATCTAAAATCACTTTGTTAAATAACATAGACAGGATTCAATTTTTTCCTCTGTGGCTGAATATAGATATCACAACCTGACCTGTGGTTCTCTCTCTCTCTCGCTCTCTCCCTGTCTCTCTCTCTCCTACACACACAAGCACAAGCAAGCCCACTGCTCACCATCTCTTGCTGTTTTACAGACCCCATCAGGGATGGTTAAGTCCTCGCAGCTGTTTTCTGCTTGTATCCTCTTGCTCAGTTTCTCTCTTCTGTTAATCCATCATCTCTTTCTGTGCGTGTCTCTCACTCTCCTTTTCTCGCTTTGTGAAACGTAAAGCCCCTTTCTCCAAATATTTCCTTTAAGCTGGGGTTTCAGAATTTTGTTATGCCAAGCGAATATTGCCTGGTCCCCCTGGTACAATCTGACTGCCTTGACATATCTGACCTCAACACCAGGCCGGACCCCTCCCTCCCTCAGTTCTACTAATGGCCACCGTTTTTTAATGATTATACCTGTTTGAGCATCTGCATGGCACATTAGGTTTGATGCCTTGCATTGTATCATTGCTTTGTTTCTGCCCAGTTAAAACTGTCTTTACAGTCATTTAACAGTTTGCACACTAGCATAAGGGATATCATTTTATTGCAAGAAGTGCTTCTATTATATTTTTGTTTTTTTTCAAGCCAGGTAATTTATAAAAAAATAACATAATCTAATATTATTATATTATTTTATTGAAAATACACATGTATTATCTACCGGTCACTGAGAAAGTGGTTACACATTGTATTTCCTAATGGCTTCACCATCTGTATGGAAGATGATTAAATGATGAATACAATGATGATCTCACCACTTCATCCATCCAGTCCACATGTCCGTATACCAGGACAGGTCTCATATTTATGGCTTTTCATCATCACTCATCATGTTTATGGCTTTTCTTCATCACTCATCATCAAAGCTGTATATACTGTATAAGTAAACATGATCCATTCTCAGAAGTTGCGTTGTGTTATCACCTCAGAGCGAAGGTCTGAGTGTAATAAGCATGGGAAACATAATAAATATCTAAAATGTCGAGAGCAGCTGCTCTGTAGCTGTTTGGGATTAGTAAGAAGAGTGGACAGATCTGTGTCATCTATTTAACACTGATTTGAATTAGATCATATTAGATAGACTTTTGATGCCAGTGCTACAGCAGCAACACACAGCACACACACAGGATATACAAGAAATAATAAATAGGCTATAATACGAGAACAGATATTCAAAAATTAATGTGGTTCAGTATCAATCATACCTATTATGCATGTTTCTCAGCCTTTGGAATAATGCAAATAAAAAATGTTAAAATTAACAAAACCATTTGACAGTTTATTTTTTCCCCAAAAGCGTAAACAAAAGTTGATAATTAATACATTTTTTTGATCAAATTTGTATTATTCAATTAAACAATACACTGGGACATAGGAATGCTTCCCAGGACCCAAAAAAATTTAAAGGGAAAAAAAAACAGAAAGACAGGGAGGGGGGAGAGCCAACGAAAACACAACAGCAGGAAAGGAGCTGGCAGCTCACCAACAAGACGCACAAAAACTGACACACACAAACACTCACACATTGAGAGAGGTATTATAATTATTGTTAAATATGTTTGTATGTGTTAACAAATTGGCATAGGGTTTTTAAAATAAAATACAACCTTGCTGACTTATAAATTAATTAATCATAATCAGCTTGCACTGTAGATTCTTCCAAACCAATCCACCCGGGCAAAACAACTTGCTATCTAATCTCATCTAATTACATTGCATTTCTCCTATAGCAACTTTAACACTATAGGTTTGAACTTATAGTGACTAATTGCGCTTTTTAAACTCAGATTAATTGCATGCTTTTCATCACACAGAGAACAAGGGAAGCACTCAGCCACCACTGTGGAATGCTGGGAGATGCCCTCTACAAGGAGAACGACTTTGCTCTCATTATTGACGGGAAGACTCTCAAATACGCCCTTGCATTTGGAGTGCGACAGTACTTCCTGGACCTCGCCCTGTCCTGTAAAGCTGTCATATGCTGCAGGTAAGATTTACTCCTGAAACAATAAAATAAACCAGAGACAATAAATGCCACTGACCGAAAGGAAAGTAAGTGTTCTTACTGCAAAGACTTTACGTCTGTTCCTGCACTTGAAAAACACCACAAAATGTGTGTTTAAATACTATACAATACTGGGGTCATTAATCCATGTTAATGCAGCAGATCAAAACTTTATATTGATATACAGATGGAAAGTTCTTAAACTTAAGACTTGCCTGTTTTTGTCTGACCAATAGCCCCACTATCACTACCTGAAAGTGATTTAGCAATCATATAAAACTAAGAAATGGAGCAAATCCTCACAAATGAGAAGCTGAAAGTAAGTCATGTCGGGCATTGTTTTTCTTTAAAATGACTTAAATTCAATTAAAAGCTATGTGATTGAACAATGAGGTATTATGTCTTTACCACAATGGTCATTGAGTATTTTATGGCAGCAGTTTAAAAAGTGTGATAGTTATAAATTTAAATGGTAACTTTCAACATTGTGCAGTACACTGTTGACCTGCCCAGGCCACAAAAATAATAGGAAGTACTTAAGTACTCAAGCAACCATGACTGGGTCTGGGGCCAGAAATCAGCACCACGTTTTCAGAACAACAGTAAACCTTATGACTCAGTGCGTTACATCAAATTTGTATTTATTTTTCCTTAACCTCTACCTAACTTTACCTTGTGCACACTCTGTGGGCACTAAGAGACACCAGGAGATGAATGAGGCCTCTTAAACCACGGAGAACATAAACATTAACAATTTCACAGCCTCAGACAGCTAGCAGTTTACGACATTATCTCTGGAGACTTTCTGTACTGCGCACTACCCCCAAACTTCTGCTGCAGTAAGAGGACGCTCCTGTGTGGGAGGCTACAGACTTTGCTGTCAGTGAGGGCACACAGTTTAGTTTGATGTCTTGTCTTGTACAGGAAGAGTTATGAGATGTGTCCCAATCATCACCTAATGATTGGCTCTACTTAATGGGCCTAGTAAGAAAGGTCTTACAGGGTCTCAAGAAAAAGCAGTAAAAAGGGGAAATACATCTCCCAGAATATAACCAGTAGTCTTTACAACAGTAGTGCCCAGTTCCCCATACAGTCCTCATCACTGCCAACTTTGCTGTTGGTATAAAGCATTACAACAGTATACAGTAGATTTAAAGCAGTTGCACACGCAGTCGCAAGTAGCCCAGGAGGACACGGAGGATTAAAAAAACATGATGGACTCTTCAGAAATGGTGCCATAAGACTTTGAAACATTCTAAGCAACTCTGCCAAATGGTGATCCAAAAGCACATATCAAGGCGATGAATACAAAATAACTCACTGAGTGTTCCTTCGGACAGAAGTCCGTAAGTCAGTACTACATACAGGTCTGAGCACTATGCTATCAGGTACTCGGTAAAGTCAGAAGCAGTCTCTACAAGGACTTTCTTCTCTTTGACACCTTGGCACCTGCTTTTTTGTGATTCCTAAAGAAATATTCTGCACAAATGTTTATTTTTAGGGTGTTCACACAGTTTGGCACAACTGTGACAACTTTGCCTCAACCTACAATTCTATAAAGTGAAGGAAGAGCTTTGGCTTTTGCCAAGTGCTGATCTATATTATTATAATATTATTGTATGCACACCGCAATTATACTGCCCAAATTCTGGGAAAGTAGGAAATTGAATTTCTTGGACAATATGTTCCTGTGTAATATGTACTGTATAATCTTACATCTACTCTTCTTATAATATATGTCTTGCCTATCCTTTGCACTGCATACTGTATGTCTCACTGTTGTAGCACTAATTTTACCACAACTGATATTACCACGTTAATAGCACTTGCTGATTACCACAAATCAATAGCTAGTTTCATTAAATATACATTTTGTAATATCCCCTGTGCTACTCCTCCCTTTTAGAGTATCTCCTCTTCAGAAGTCAGAGGTGGTGGAGATGGTAAAGAAACAGGTGAAGGTGATCACGCTGGCCATTGGTGATGGTGCTAACGACGTGGGAATGATCCAGACAGCTCATGTCGGTGTGGGAATCTCCGGCAACGAGGGTCTGCAAGCTGCAAACTCCTCTGACTACTCGATTGCCCAGGTGAGCACAATGGCAAGGGTTTACACCAAGTGAGAATAACACAACATATTAAGTTAAAGTATGTTGTTCTCTCTTTAGGAGTCGGAGATGGAAGACATCTCTAAAGTGGGAACTTTACCAGTTGTTATTTATATTAAAATAAATAATAATACTAAATTATAACTTGTAGAGTAAATTTGACAACTCAGAGAGTGGTAAGAAAAAAGTATGCCGATGCATGATTGATTAGCTGCTTAACTGCCAATAATGTACAGACTAGATTAACAGAATACAGTCGTTAAGACTCAATATAGTAGAGCTAAACAATGTAAAAGTAACTGTAATTGTTTAATTCTTTTCTATTGGAACAAAAATATTTGCACACTGACACCCTGAAGTTAAATTATGTACATAAAATGAAAATAAGACTAGAAGACCAGATTTTACACTTTGGCAGTGTTAAAAGGGGAATGTAACTTGATAAATATGTTTTCTTTTAAGTTGCAGGGGAATGTCCTCAATTTGGCAGCAATGCATATATCCATGTCCATCCATTTCCATCTTCTAAAAGTCATATTCCACACATTGTCAGTATTGTCATCGTTGTCTCAAGTGTAATATGTGTTATTGATAGCTTGGCACATTGTTCCCAGTAACAATAGGTCATTACTTATACAGTGGAGTAGTAACCTCTGTAAAACAAGCATCTGGTGACACCTAACTCCCAACATAACCATACAGAAACAGATTCCGGCAGAATGCTACTTCTTAAATACATTCTTACATCCTAGTAACCAGTTTGTCTCAAACTCTGCAGCGATATGTGATACCCATAAGCAACAACAGACACAGAGTTCCTGTGTCATGGTTGTGTTTCTACACAGCACACTACTCAGTACATCATGTTTCTATTACAGCCACGGGGCTTGAGAGAATAGGAAACCAGTAACTGACTAAAACACAGTACGCTCTCTGTGCTTCGGTATGCAATTACCATTCAAGAGACTTGGATATGTCTTAAGTGCCCCCATCAATCGGCATGACATGTAAAAGTGTATGCCTTTCAAAGACAGGTGGCCTCATAGAATCCATTTAGGTTGTGTTCCAGCATCAAATTAAATTACACCTCCAGACTTCCAGTGGTGTTTTCCATATATTGGCGTAACAGTACATTAAGTGTAATTTGCCGTCTGCAAACTGAAATCAATCCTTGGAAGTTGTGTAACGTGTTTTTCTTTTTCTGTACATGACTTATATTCATGTTTGAGAGTATCAGATCTTTGCTCTTTCCTGCTGCAGATTGTCAGGGAGCTAGTTCCTAAGATTTATTACTTTAAAGCTCATTGTTATCTGTTAAAGCAAGTGGAGAGTGAAGAGGCTTTGGGCAGAGGCACCTCTGCTCTTCATCTGTCATCAGCTCAGGTTTGTGTTAACTGATGTTTGAGCCGACCATTCGAGGGGTCAGACAAACTGGGGGTTGCCACTGTGCTGTCATTTCCCCAACGAATACTGTGGTAATGCTGAAAGACAAGAATGCCTTCAAATAAACAAAATTGTGTGCAATTCTACTCATCATACCTCCTGCTATGGTTTCTGAGACATTTTTAGAACTCTTCATTTTGTTAGAGGCAAGAGAAGTCAAGAGTAGGTTGTGTGTTTTGTTTAGTCATTTACTGGCGACTAAGACGAAACAATTGCCTCGAACTTCTGCTCCAATATAATCACACTTATCAGCCAGAAATTGCACTGAAATTGCAAGTTCATAACGCCCCCTAAATAGTGGTATAATTATAAAGCCATTTAACTATTATACTGAGCCTTTGGAGACCAATACCCCCATATGAACACTTTCATTTTGATCAACTAAACTCTTAATCTAACAATCTTTAACTCGACGTTTCTGGAATGTGTTAGTGAGAGTCTTTGGCTTCAATATCTCATCAGTCCTCTCTGCTGGGGGATGACAAAACACTGCTGCTTTCTTTAATCTTGAAGTTCCTGTAACTACTTAAGTGTTTCAGCACGGATCTCTGGTTATGAGGAACCATTAGACAGTGTACTGTACACAGACTTTGCTATTCATTCATTTTGTCATTTTTTTCTCCATTTCCTCCCCTCCCACACAGTTCAAATACTTGAAGAATCTGCTGCTCGTCCACGGAGCCTGGAATTACAACCGTGTAGCCAAGTGCATCCTGTACTGCTTCTACAAGAATATTGTCCTCTACATCATTGAGGTAAGAAGCTCTAAGGGCTGAGAGTCATGCAAAAAAAACAGTTCTTAATGCAAAGCTTTAAAATGTATTCACATGTCATGACTAGGTGTAAAGGCAAAGATCCCTTGTTTGAGTTTCCATGTTTGTATTTCTGTTGACTGGCCCTTGACAGAACCACACCACACACACACACACACACACACACACACACACACACACACACACACACACTCGAGATGAGGGGAAAACTACATCTAACATCAGTAGTCGATATCCTTGACGTTCAACTGACGGGATTGCTCAGGTGCCGCAGGAAATAGCGCCGGATGCATGTGTGTTCATTTCCTTCTGCTTTCTTTTTGTTGGAATTTTAAAGTGCTATATTATGCTTTTTGGCTTATTCCCTTTCCTTTATTGCGTTATAATGTATGTCTTTTTGTGTACGTAATAGGTTTACCAAGTGAAAAAGCCCAAAGTCCACCCCAAAGAGACCATCTCCAAACAGCTCTACTTTAGTCCAGCCTTTACTTCCGTGACAAACGTGCATCACTTTGTAACACACATTATAATTATCACCTAGTTACTAGTCTGACACCCCCATCATACTGTGCTTCTAACTGGCTGGTAGTCCTTACCTTGGTACTGTGCATGTGCGACTCCCAACAAAGATGGAACAGAAGTGAAATGATTCACTCTGTAGCTAAAACAGAGAGCTCAACACACAGGGTGAGAAGAGAAGCTGCAGCAATGTGCATTACAACAAAAATATAGTGATTTAAAAAAAAAAAATGAAACCACATAAACCTATTCTGGCACAAACTCTAAATACAATTAGGTAAAACCTGTAAATGAACATAATATGAGCACTTTGAACTCCTGTAGATTTATAAGGACTATCGTATAGCTAGATAGATCTTTCCCATCTGAGTTTTCACAACATTTTACAGCGGCTCAGTGCGGAGCTTAGCGCCGCCCATGACGATTGTGATTGGTTAAGGAAATGCTAATAAACCAGAGCACGTTTTCTCTCCCATCCTAGAATGCGATGTGGAGTAGCCAGACTCTTCAGCGTGTGGATGGTCTGGCAAAGCAAAACTAGCCTTTCAGAAATCCTTAGACTATTAATCCACACAGCTCATCTGAATAACTGTGAAGCCGTTTGAGAGCGGGGGGGGGGAATGACATGCAGCAAAGGGACGCAGGTTGGAGTCAAACACGGGCCCGCTGCGTCAAGGAGTAAACCTCTATATATGGGCGCCTGCTCTACCAGCTGTGCTCTCTGGGCGCCCGTGAATCCATTTTACTAGCAATGCTACCCATTTCTTTTTCAGCTCTAGGATTACATTAATTATTAGTTTAATTTTAAACTGTTGGCAGCAGAAACAGACAGATACGTACATAACAATGGACACACTAAACATTTTTTTCAGTATCAATATGTGAAAATAATAACCAAAATATTGACAATCAGACTTATTTTATATATACACTAATGGTCAAAAGTTTGGGGTCACTTACACATTTCCCTACCACTCCAATATAGACAGAATACCAGCTGATCTGAGTGGGTGGCTGATCTGTAATGCCATATCTACATTGCCCATTATCAGCAACCAATCTTCCAAAGACACATTATTTTTACTAATCTGATATCATTTTAAAAAACTAAACGAGAAAACATTGGAGAACCCTTTTGCAATTATCAAGCACATAATGCAATCTGAAAACTGCAACCCTGGTTGAAAAAGCAACAACAATGCAACTGATCTCAGCTGGTATTCGGTATATAATGGAGTGCTTAGTATTATGTCATTTTTATGTAAAGCACTTAGTGTTACATTTTATAATGTATGAAATGTGTTATGTAAAAACATTTGACTTGACCTCTATAGGACAGTGAATTAAAACATTGACTTTTTGATCTACCCTGTAATTATTCATGTTTTACTGTACTGATGATCTAGGAATATTTGCTTTGGATGGAAAATGATGAGCAGGTAATACATGTCTGTTTATTGCCACCCAGCACCCCTCTCCTTGTATATCAATGGATGATGGTTACGAAGGTTCACACACATGTTACTCCCAACATTGGTCTGTTGGTGTGCGGTAGGTTTGATGGCATTTGACAGATACCAGACCCCGTACTGATTGCAGGTTCAGAGCTATAACCAAGAATGACCAGACAGGTTAAGTGCTTCCTATCAGCAGGAGCAGCAGCAGGAGCAGCAGTTTTATCATCGGGAGTACTCAGATGTTTTGACCTTCCGTCCATGCACTTGTCTGATGGAAGCTGCAACTTGAGCTTTGCGTCTTCTTAAATTCAAATTCAGAAATCACTACTGAGTCTTTAATCACACTTTGAGCCACACTACATATCAGAATGTTTTAATGGAGACTGCTGTACTATATGTAATATACTAACGTTGGATACTTTTTTGTTAGAAACAAATGTGTATAACAATAAATTGTCCTTTTTATTTCAAGTGAAATGCCAGTGCATTTCTCCATTGCTTTTTTGTTTGTTAGTTAGGTACAATAAGAACTTTGTCGTAGATAATATACTTACACTTAAGTTTTTTGAGGGGGCCCAGTAGCCAAAGAAAGCAAGTGATTTACAGACTTATTTGCCTTTGCACTCTGAAAAGGGGACAATTTAGAGAGTGCTCCCTGGCCATGCTATGCTTTTAAAATACCATCACCACATAACATGTCATGGACATGTGAGCACTTTTAAATTGTCTTTTGGTCATCCTCTTTCTGTGACACTTGACCTCTGATCTCATTCTTGTTTATATACCATGGAGAATCAGTAGACTACCTTTTACATTCCAGCATGTCTGCTTCTGGCTTATTGTGACCTGAAGTGAAAGAGGGCAGTTGGTCTCTTTCTTTAATATAACAGCAACTGTTTGATCATTCTACCCTTTTTCAAGGTAAAATACCACACCACTGACCATACTACTAATGCAGATCCAAAATAAAATTCAATTTAAAGCTAACAGAATGTTCTGTCTGCCAAAACATGTGTGTCTGAATGTTGTTGATGCTACAACAATTTACTGTTGAAGTCAAAAAGAGGTGGCACAACGTCTAATGTATATATTACATAAATTCAAGACTGTGCAAACCCTTGTCTTTCCCTTCATTTAAATTCTAGTCTGGCTCAACGGATGTACAATGCTGGGAGAAAGCATGACAGGATGTCCTTCCTTTTCTCGCTTTCTCTATCGGGGCTTAGCTCCGCCAAAAACGGTTGTGATTGGTTTTAAGAAATAGTTAAGGCAGAGAGTATTTTTTTAGGTGGTATAGCCAAACCATTCTCCAGTGCTAACAAAGCACTGTGGAGATAGGTCTGACCTATTTGAATCCTAACTGGACCTGTATGCCACAATCGCATCAACATGTGTTCAAAATCCCTCTTAACATTGTTTATCCATTTATTTGTGTGTCTAACTCCTGTGAAGCATACCATGGCCTTTTTCAAAGCAGGTCTTTTCCTACAATTGGAACATAACATCTATAGTTCTGTCTGCAGGGCAAGCTTCTTTCTAGCTCACCTTTTGTTGCTCTCTGAAACCACAACTCCCCCCTCCCCCCTGTGCTACGCTGCTTCAAGGGATTCAAGTAGATAATAGGAAATTTCTTTACTTTAAGGCTGCTTCAATATTTCAAATGTCCCTGTTTTGTAAGACCCTGACATCTAACACACCCCGGATATGGCTAAAAACGTTTTTTTTGTTGCACAAATAGGTTTACCTTTGTGCTTGCATGTTTTTTCTCGTCAACTCCCAGGCTACCTTGCAAGGAGAGAATCAAGGATATTGATGGGAATTTTACCTTTTTTGTTCGTAGCATCATTGTTAAAGTGTGTGTTACAACTTGAATACCAGGACTGGGAGATTCTGTGTTTAAGCCTCTTTTCGTCTCCCTGTCTTTCCACTGGGTCTTTGGCTCTTTTTAAAAGACATAGAGTAGGAGGGGGAATGATTCTGGGGCTATTGTGGAAAACATGAATGTGAGTGCAACTTAGTCTGAGACTCTTGGAACACTTGTATGATCATTCAAGATTTTCTGTGACTTTCTGAGGGTTAATTGTGAGTCAGAATATAAGGCTGTCCCTTTAGTGGATGATTGACTGACAGCTGGAACTGCTTCACAGTGTTTCCTTTGGCTTTATCCATGCTGTCAATTTTGGCATTCCTTGTCCTAATCAGTTAGAGAACAGTTCAACCATGATCATGCTTGAAACATGACTGACTGTCTATCTAATTGAAAAAGGCGGGTATAAAATAACTCAAATATATTTTTTAAACAATGTGGCCCAGTGCTTTAAAGCAACAATCATAACTCCTACTTTGTAACAAATTACACCATTAAATAAAGGACAGGAGTGAAAAGAATTGAATTCAGTCACATTCAAACTAAGAGACCTTTCCAAAGGAAGCCATAGCAACTTCATTCAGATGACCGATCCAGCTGGCCACTCATGTTTGATTGACACTTTGCCAGGGTGCTACAGAGGGGGGCTGATGGACAAGTGGCATTTATGAGGCAATTACATCAAAGCTCATTCAGTGCGGCTCAGTGTAGTTATAGATGTCTGAGTTTCAGAGCAAAGCTTGCCGACCATTGCACGCTGAATGAAACCACAGAGGCCGTGCCTGGCATTGTAAGACCGCTTGTGTTTGTAGCTCCACATATTTCCAGCATATTTATCAGCTCTCTTTATGTTCCTTTACATTCTTTGCTTGCTTTGTGTTTGCATTCCATTAGCAATTCTGCAGTACTAAGCTTAAGAGTATCAGGACTCACATTGTTGGTGACAAATGTCATGCTCCCCCCACCCCGTCAAACCTCATAGCCACTTCTAGACAAGAGCCGCAGAGCTGTGGAGCAGCCTTGGAATCAATGATTTTTGATTTGTTGATGAATATGCATAAAGTCTTATTGGCCAGCCATTGCCCAATCCCTCTTTTCTTAACTCCTGCTTCTCTCCAGTACTGTTTTTCATGATGTGCAGTCGGGGAGAGAGGCCAGCCACACCCCTCTGCTGAGTGGCACTCAATGAGGAGAAGAAAAGAGGAAGAAAAATCCTGCATGGTACTTCCCCTAATGAGCAAATCAATGCATCTGTCCCTCAAGAGATGAGAGGAGAAAGAGAGAGAAGCTATTGGGACCCCAAGGACCAGGCCAAAACACTCACAGTGAGGCAGTTACCACATGCTATGAATAGGAGTTTTTTTTGACTGAGCACAACAATATATCAGCCCAGAGCTGTAATTAATTCAGCAGTTTGACCTACTCGCTAGCCTCTCGTTGTCGTTGCTTGAGCCACGCTAATGGTTGAATCTGCCTCATGGCTTGGGTTTCATCGACATATAATCCATAGCAACGGCATCTAAATGTTTTGTCATGAAGCCAAGACTTAAAACACCTAAAACTATTCTTGCACTGCCAACAGATATACTATACACCTCCTCTTTCTCATGGTTACAGAGCCACATGGTCCGAGATTTGAGTGAACATTCCATGTGAATTTGAAAACAGGCCCCCTCATATAAAAGAAACAACATCATGGTAGAGTGCACCTTATGGAGAGGATGGTTGGATCTGTGATGGGTGGGTGTGGCAGAGGGGAGTTGAGGGGCAGGGTCTGGACACACACACATAAACACAGGCCTTGTCTATAGGCCCCCCCCCCGCCCCATCCCCCCCCATCACCACTTCACCCAGGGAATGAAGGGTGGGTGAGTGGGGGTGACAGACATTTGTTTTCATGCATATGCTTACACGATTAAATGGAAAGGGCCAGTGGCAGATTGGTATTGGGCGTGTAGAGAGTGGCAGCAGGCGGGTGGGGCCTTCCAATAGGCTTTGTCCCAATCTGAGAATTTGTAGCAGTTCATGCTTTCATAATGAAGTTAAATGAAGCAAGGAAATGCTTGGTTGGCCATGGCCAAAACACAGTACCCTGATGTTCCCTTGACAGATCTGACATTAGCAAGACGTGGTTTTGGATCAAGAAGTGTCAATTTCTGATTTACTGTCAATATACAAGCAATCTTCTGATTGTACATGCAGTTTTTTTCCAGGAAACATCAAACAAATCTGCTTTACAATAGTTTTATAAAAATGTACCCATGCCATTTTTCCTACTAGATATTGTAATTTAACTTCTCTACTTGAAAGCTCATTAGTTAACTACCAATACCTAGCTTCTGTCTTGATCTTCGAGGCATTGTTTTGTTCAGGTAAGTATGACTAATCAAGATATATAAGTCTTCTCTCTACCCAGCATATGGTTTACATTACCTATATCTCCCTTTCCTGACATAATATATAAAAGTCTCCATCATTCAGAGTTCCACAGCCCTGCTCCTATAACTAACCTCGTCTGTCACCCACTTGTCTTGAGGAGGATCAAGGAGGGAAATAGTGGGCTTGATAAATGTTTGTAGGTAATCCTGTGATGAATCCAGTTGGCACTTTGCATTGTGGAGGTGGCATCTGGAGGTCTAGGCTTTTCCACTGTTGTTCATTTTTCTCTGATATGTCCTATTGTGGCCCACATCTGCATTTCCTTTAAAACCTGGCAAACTTAGACTAATGACATGTTAACCACAGGTCAGCACTTCAAACAAACCCACATAATTTAGTTTTGAATTGACAGGAAACATTTATTTTTCCTGCTTTACTCCCAAAATGAACATTATTGTAAGATGCATCAGCCTTTCAATGATTTTAAAGGTATATTAGCGGTCGCTGCTCACTCTTTCATTACTTTTTTAAATTTTTTAGTTTATAAGAGATCCTGCAGTCTTTTTCTGAAGTTTCTGTTGACATAGACACTAACTAATTTAGTGTGATAGAAAAAAATAGGTTGTTACTTTGTTGACAGAGTGAGCCATCTTAAATCTGATAATAGTAACCACTCACTCTTACTATCATTAATGGAAAGCATACACTGAAAAGGCTTATTTGAAATACTACAGAGATTTAGTGTTTTCATCATATAGTTTGTTGTTAATGTTCAAAATGTCAGGAATGTGAAAGGGAGATGTGAGTATTTTGGATATAAACCATCCTTGAAATTTTGGTTTAAATATAAACTGTGTTGTTGATAGATCTGTTGCACCACCATTGCTTTCTGTTGTTAATTTTGCTGCTCTAACTCTTTCTTTATGTGATTCTTGTCTCCCTTAGATCTGGTTTGCGTTCGTCAATGGCTTCTCAGGCCAGATCCTGTTTGAACGCTGGTGCATTGGTTTATACAACGTGGTGAGTGTTAATAAAATGTACTATACAAAGAGCCCACTTTACTACTTCACCCCATTGTTCTCTGACATAGAACTGATTTTCTGTGGTGTCCCAAAACTGATCCCTTTGTTGTGTAACTATGTCATCAACATCTTGAAAAATATCTCCATTATTTATGACCTGTTGTCAAGTCCATATTCCCTCTGTGCCCTAAACTATGTACTGAATACGAAAGAACAACATTTGCACTTGCCCCAAAGAGTGTAGTTAGCAAGGGCAGCTACGTTTGAATGATAAAAAGAATAGGAAGAATGGAGCAGCAACTGAGCAGGCTGCTGATGTAGGGGGTCCCTCAGGGCTCTATAATGGGACCACTCCTAATGAACTCATATTTCATACCTGTCATGAATTAAGTAGAAGTAAAACATGTGCATCTGCAAGTCTGATCTTTAATACCATGGCATTCAGCCCACAAGGAGTTGATATGTTACTTTAAACTGTTTATTAAAATAAACTTAATTCAATAAACACAAATGAATGAGAGATGTGTGAAGTGAAATTTCCCCACATTCCTAATTGGGATAAACTTTCATGTGAGAAGGATATTTCAACAACCCTGCCTTTTGCATTCATTTAATAATAAACATCCTTACAAACAGTACTGTATTTGGGGGGTGGGAAGAGGGTTCCGTCTTTGACTTTATCCAAAAACTGATGGAATTCCTCCGGCTCAGTGGGAGTCTGCCGGAAGCAGTGGGCTGAATCCGCCCATCAATGGAGATCTTCCTGGGCCTGGCTCTGAATAAGAAAGGAGCTCAGTGGAGCATGTCCTGTGGCCCGCTGGTCCTGTAGACTGAGGCCTGCAGACTCTCACTCCAGATGGGGCTTCAGGGAACTCACACCAACTGACCCACTGAACCCCCTAGCCACACAATACCATCACTCCTCTCTCTGCAGCTGCCATACGGAACAACATTACAACACTACTAAGAATTTACACTTTAGCTAGGCTTAAATTCCCTCTTCTTAGTCAAGAGCATCACAGATGTTCATAGGAGATGGATTTTGCATATGAACAGACTTGAAGCATGACAAATCAAAATGAGAAACCCTGAATGGTTTTAAGGTCAATGGTCTTTAATGATGAATGGGAAAATTGGAGAACAAAATGAAACAATTTTTTCTGTAAATGTAACCTGCTATGTGGAAATGGTGACAATGATGAAGACGGTCATCTACCATAATTAACAATTAGACATTCAATTACACTGTTTAACTTGTGTATACTGTACACTGTTGTGAATTTGGCAAAGTTTGCGAAGGGATTTTGGCTTTTGGTTGCATAAATATTTTCCCTTTTAAGGTTCAGTAGGTAACTTTTATAAAAGATAACTTTGATCTTTGCTCAAACTAGTCAGAGCTGATTAATTAAGATTCTGCAAAAGCATGGGGACCTTTTGACTTGAGATTTTTTTTTTCACACATACAGTTTCCATGATCAAGATTGAATTTTCATGTTTAAGAATGTTTTAGATGATTCCTATCTGAAGTGAGTTCAGAGCAATAAAAGAAGTGACCACTTGTGTGAGTTTCATTTCTTGAGAAATTATTGAAACATAAAATTCACTGATGTTTCTCTCGGTGTGTTTTTTCTTATGCAGATCTTTACCGCTCTGCCGCCTCTCACTTTGGGAATATTTGAGCGCTCCTGTAGAAAAGAGAACATGCTGAAATACCCAGAACTCTACAAAACCTCCCAGAATGCAATGGGCTTTAATACCAAGGTAACACTAGTCTATGTTCTTTAATTGCACACACCACTAGATGTAAATGCTATTAGATGACATTGTTACTGTTCCCACTGTGGTCTTTTTGTTGCAGTTATTTGTTGT
>NC_045742.1:10447735-10455271 GCF_008692095.1 Etheostoma spectabile
GGACTTTCTTTTTCAAGTGTTTTCTGCTCTCTGTCCGGCTCTTTGCAGCTACAGTAATGTACTTTCTTGATATGGAGCTGACAAGTTTCTCCAAATCTAGTGCATATTTTAAGCAAATATCTCTTTATCTCAGATGATCTTTTTGTTCAGCTTCTAAAAGGGCAGTATCATTACCTGCCATTTTTGTAACTTTGTAAAACTCAACTGGGTCACGAAACAGTCACAATTTGGTATATTTCAACTGTATCATCTAAAGTTAAGAATTAATGTTGTGCTCCACCACACAAATGAGGAGGTCAAATGTTCCAGGTCCTACAACCAATTAACATCAAATTAATGACACAAGATGTTCTTGTCGTGGTGTTGTTCAGGACTGATCGTCTCCCGTCACAGTGACCTGGCAGCTGTAGTCAGTGGGTCTCCAGTCGTAGCCTTGTTTGGCCTGGCTTGACCTATTCTGTCTGGTTGCAGGGGCTGTCCAATAGCTTTCTCCCGCTGGTAATGAAGATGTCTCCTTCTTTCTCCATGCTGAACCAGAGCCCTAGTCCCTCCTCACAAGCGTGGTGACCTGGTTAGCACAGCATGGAGGTGGATTAAAGACGGATTGGCCATGGCGGTCAGGAGCAGGAAAGGTCAGATGGGTTGGGGTATGCAGCAGAATGAATTGGAGAAGAGAGGGAATAGAGAGAGTGTGTGCTGTCATTGTGTGACAGCGTTTGTTGCGGAAAATTATGCGATTTGTTTAAGTGAGAGAGTTGTTTGTTCTCAGAGCAAAGCTGTCAGTTTGAGTTTAACTCATCCAGGACCACATTGAATGTGTGAAATAAGTTTCCACTTTTGAGCCAGGACTACTACAGCTTTTGGTCATTTTTGTTTGAGCAAACCAAAGCTGATGACATACATATATATGATAGTTAACTCAATATCGTTGGGTTTTTAACTGTTGTTGGGTATTGGGTATACATTTTTGGGTACTATTTTTTTAACTTATTTTTTCTCTGTAGATAAATTGTCTTTATTCCATCAATTGAACAGTTGATCAGAGAGAAATCTTTCCTCACAACTGCTGAAATAATCGTCCCAAATTTTGGTTAAATTCTGTAGTAGGTTGGACTTTCCCTTCATTAACATTTTTTAAGACTTTCTAAGTCTGCCAAAAAAGGGTCACAAAAGTATGCGTCTGATAGTTAGAAGCAAATGAACCTCAATTTTGTTTGGGCCACATTTTCCAAGACCCATAAATGATGACTCGGCCAGGTCAGCAGGTTGTTTTTTCTGGCTTGTCCACTCTCTTCCCGAGATATTTTCCTTGCAGCTGGCCTGAGGCGAGGCGAGAAAATCCAGCAGGAATTTGGCCCCTCCAAGCCTGTCTTTCTGCACGCCTGGCTCTTTTGTACACAACAGATACTGTCTTTATGAATTAAAGCTGTTTGTGTTGAGGTGAGAGAAGGGAGTGACTGAGGGTGTTAGAAACTCAAGGCTTTAACTAGGCTACCCATTTACTTTTAATTACATATACCTGACACTTTAGTCACTCTAATAAACCTAAATCATGTCATTGTTATAATTACAGTAGTTTACCAGCAACGATCACCTCTCATTATTTACCGGCATTTACGTTATTTTTTTATTTCTTCTTCTTTTCTTGCAATTAGGAATTCCACAAAGGGCAAAATCTTAACAGGGCAGACCGGGCATTCATTTGGAGTGGATCCCTAGCAACTTGTGGGATAGAAGAGAAATAAAGAGAGCAGGGGGTCTGGAAGGATTAAGGGAGGATCCCACTGTGACAAATGATTATGAACATTTATTGATTTTGTTAGCATTCATTATTGTGGAGAGGAAACTAGGGGTTGATTGCAACCCAACAGTGTTTGGGAATGGGATGGTAGAGAAAGAAGGTAAAAGAGAGCTGAGCCTGTCAGTGGGAGGCTAATTGGCATAAACATGTGATTGTAACATTAGTTGATAATTTAGTCCACATTTGACCAGAGAGATAGAAGGGTGGGGGTTGGTTTCAACCATTTTGTGCTCAGTGTATTGGGTTTTGTCTACACAGTGGGAGGGTGAGGTAATCCTGGGGGGGGGGGGGGGGGGGGGGGGGGGGGGGGGGGGGGGGGGCTGCTATCGGGCTTTGTTTGGTCAATAGGAAAGGTGAAGAGGTCGTGCCACTGAGGCCAAGGTGTATTACAAAGACTCATAGTCTAGAACAAGACTTTTAATTCACTGTACCCTGTCCTGCTTTACTCCTTCTCTTCTCCCTTAGATTTTACATTCTTTCCTGGCACCTTTTTGATACAACCATACAGTGCAAAGCAGTACTAATAGTTAGTCTAAAATGACTCGAACCTGGGGAAATCCCAAGAAATTTTGACTTTCAAGGCGTCCAATGTGTCTCAAAGAAAAAGTTGTTGAAAAAGGGTGTTTTTAAGGTACCGAGGTTCTAACTTGCCATCTGCCAAGAACCGATGATTAAAAAGAGGCCAAAGATAAAAAGGTTTGTTTTTATTTTTCCTTCCCCGTTTACTCTCTTGATTTGACAGATTTGACAGATTTTCAGCAATCAGAAGTAACACCAAAGTCTGGGTCAGCACAGGGAGGAAAGGGGGCACAAATGTGGAGCATTTTTTGGCAGAATAGATTTCACGGCTGTTTCATGCTACATTGCCCATTAGTGTTTTGTTTGGCACTGGTATTGCATAATGTACATTTGAAACAAGGTGGTTTTGGAGTGGGAGTATTGATTTAAACGACTCATCCAAAGACTGCATGCTTGCATAAACACACACACACGCAGACTGCGGTTCACACCACGATTTTCCAGGCCCTTAATAATGACCCTGAAAACAGTTTAATCTCTGTCAGGTTTGTCAGTCTCCACGTGTGTTTCTAAACTGATTGTTTAAACTCCTGTCATTTATTTCTACACCAGTTAAAATTCTTGCATGAAAGGGCCGAAGCCTAATGAAATGTAATGAGAGGAAACCCTCATACTAGCAGCACATATATTAATGTTGTATAATGTTCTTAAAGTCGAGGCGAGGATATGTATTGCACAGTTTGTTATGCTCAATGCTTTTTTCTTTGATTCTGTTAAATACAGTAAACTTAAAAAACAAACAAACTAGAAGTTAAAAAACTGCTCACTGATGTTGTCCATTTGTCTTTCACTGCTCGAACACACACTCAGTAGCCTCCCCCCCCTATAACACACACCGAGGATATACAACGTGTCTGTCAGCAGGGTGGCCATTGAGCGAGGAGGCCCCGACAAAACCGCCACTTAGCCTAGCGCTGGGCTGGCACAAAGGGCCCAGGTCAGGGGTCACTTGGGAGGCTGGAGCTCCCCACACCCTTTTCTCATGCTTTTTTTCTTCTCTCTGTCTCCCTCTCTCTTCTTTGAATCTCTTGCCGCCTCCAACCCCCCACCTTTCTTTTCCTCCTCCTCCTACCCGCCTCCTTTCCCCTCAATCCTTCTCCCCTATTTTTTTGCAGGTCTTCTGGGCCCATTGTCTGAATGGCCTCTTCCACTCCGTCATCCTCTTCTGGTTCCCCCTTAAAGCCTTCCAGCATGGTAAGTAGCTCCCAGAGACTCCACCATGGCCCTCGATGGATGAAGAGGGAGGACAGTCAAACTCACATACTTTGTCTTAATTAGTTCTCTCTTCAACTGTCCAGTCTTGAATTACAAACATGTGTGTGCTCCGGCAAGAGTAACACACACTAACAAGCATATATTTATGTTCATATATTCATCCATATTGTACACAGTTCTTCATTTTTTATTTTTTATTTAGAAACACACACCTCAGAGATGCAATTGTTCCAGGTGCTTTTTTGACAATGATGCTTTTAATCCGAATAGACAATTATCAGTCTTTTTGTGTGCACAATTACACTTAAATTTAATTTACAATCATTTTAGTTATCCGTATCAGGTCAATTGTGCATGTTTGTGCAGATAAGGATGCAAGGTTTCTGTGTGCGAGTGCAGAGAGAATGGAGTTCTTAGAGCCAGTGGGTCTTGGCTGGCCAGAGCAGAGGACCACACAAGCTTGTGCCTGCTCTCCAAACAAAGGCGCAGAGCCGCTTTACTCTGACTGACAGGCTGTCAGCAAAGCCTCAGCGCACACAAGACATGTGACCAGCCGGAAGTAAAGGGAAAGGGAGCCTCTCTTTCTTTCTTCACTCGCTGTCGCACACTGCTGATATTTTAGCCTCAGCTGCATCCCAAACTCACGTGGGCAGTTTGGATTCATATGTTTGTTTAATTTGCAGTTAATTTAGATTTTTTTTTTAAATTCAGGAAACTCTTCTAACCTCTGTTTAAGGAAAAGTGTTCTGGCAAAATACATACCCATTTTATCAAAAAACAGGCATGTTCTTTCTATTTCAGCAGTGAATTAGCCAGAGCATTTAATTCCTGACCATGATTAATGCACACCAATTCAGCTTTTCAGTCTTACTGATGGCTTTTCATCGAAACACTCTGTCCTAATAGTTGCGAAAGACAGAATTAACATTCCAGCCTCTAAAAGGGCAATAATGGAAGCCGCATTTGACCGCATTTTTCACTTCACGTTTCAATGTCCACTTTTTTGTCTCTAACAGAGTGTTTTACACTAAAGTTCACACTGAGATCTAGCAAAACTAATATCCTACATGCTGTCCGGCTGTTTACCATTTGGATTGCCTAATGGAACTCCGTACGAAACCCAGGAGCCGAAAAGAGACAGCTTTGGCCCTAAAAGCTTCTGTTGTTGATTCCCTTCACAGATACAGTTTTTGGCAACGGAAGAACTCCAGACTATCTCCTCTTAGGCAACATGGTTTACACAGTAAGTGCACCAGTTTTCTTGACAGGCAGAAATTCTGCTGTGTTAAACGGTTCAGGTGTCTGAGCCAAGCTTTTTCAAAATTCTGGGCAAAAAAATCACTTGGACTAAAATAAAAAAGGCAGAAGAAAAGATTCTTCTGCCTTTTTATTTTGTCTGGTGATGTTTTAAATTTTTATATTGTACAGTATGTCAACAAAAATATGTCCTTAATGAAAATTCAGGTGTGTGATATACCTCCAGTGACTGATAGCTGTTAGCATTGAAGAGGGAACAGGTTTAAATGTCAGTGTTATTTGTGTCTCCACAGTTTGTGGTCATCACAGTTTGTCTTAAAGCTGGCCTTGAGACCTCATCCTGGACCATGGTAAGTCAAAAGCTCTATCCTCTCTTGCTTAGGTTCTGCTATCTCTTTCCCGTTCCTGTATTTTATATGACCACCGATGCTTGTGACATAGTTTACATTCTCTTCTTATCTCCAAGTCTCTTTATGGTTTGTTTCCCACTGAGCTCGTAACTGTAAACCCAGTGAAATGACCATACCGTATGGAAACTCCTTCAAGTTACTAGAAGCCACTCAACATGAACTTTTAATGTCCAAATAATAAAAATGGCAACAAACAAGACAGTATAATGTATAAAAATGATGGCCCACATGCAATTTAATGAAGCGTTAATCCACAGTAAATTAAGAGCCTAAACTATTTCTGTTTTCTTACTGTCCTCTAAATTTCCACCAACAGTTTAGTCACATCGCCATCTGGGGAAGCATCGGCCTGTGGGTGGTGTTTTTCATTATCTACTCCTCCCTGTGGCCCCTCATTCCTCTGGCTCCCGACATGTCAGGAGAGGTGAGCCCATGCATGCTACATGTACTCATACGAATGCTTACACATTTACACACACACAGGCTTGCTCTCTCTCTCTCTCTCTCTCTCTCTCTCTCTCTCTCTCTCTCTCTCTCTCTCTCTCTCTCTCTTTGTCTCACAGCAACAACTTCCTCTAGTACTAAAGAAACTGCTGATATAACCATCTATCACTGACAGACCTGCAGTGCCTCATTCATTTTCTGCCTATGCTGATGGGAAATGTCAGAGTTAAACTTGACACAGGTCTTTGTAAGAAGAGCCAGAGGGGTGTAAACTGTCAGACCTCTGGCTTGCGTTGCATAATGACTTAATTGAGCCAATTAGCCCAATGTTTGTGTTACTTTGCCCTCCCTCGGCTCTGAGAATCCACAGGTGATTTGAAACAGTGAAGCTAAGCAAATAGAGGCGGTGATGTATTTGGAATACACACTGATGTCTTACAAATCTGTCCAACAAACAGAAGGATCAGAAATTGAGTTTAAAATGCACTTTAAAGTGTATTAAATATTTAAAAAGAAAATAGGCCCATGATTCTACACTGTTAACTTGTTTGAGTCATGATTTACATGTGAATGGGACTACTGTCTTGCTGGGTCACCACAGGTGGTTAATAGGATCCTATTAACCACAGGTTTCCAGTGCATTCTGAGGAAGACAACACGGCATCTTTTCATTAAAGAACAAGAACACAGTAGGAGGCTATTCCAAGAAAAAAGCTGGCACTACACATTATGCGGTAGAAGAAAATATCTGTCTATCTTGGAATCTGCATGTGTGTGTCCTGTTTGAGACAATGTTTCAGGCATGGTGTGGGGATTCAGTGATTGTGTGTAACAGACTTTTTTACAGAGCTATTCAATCGTTTTTGGGAGTTCATAACTTTATAATGCCATCAGTAGTCAGATTTGATGGGAAACTCCAAATGTCTGACAAATAGTATGTGAGAGGATTTTGAACAGACTTGTGAATATGTCGGAACGGCAGCTCACTAGAAATATCTTTTACTGCAACATTTTGTATGGAAAACCAATGGATAAGTGAGGTGAAATATTTTTCTTTTTTCAAAACATGTACAGTGTAATTTTCACAGTGTCAATGTTTGGTACAAATAACTACAGTGTAGAGCCTTATTCAAAGCAGAAATTAAGTAAATAGATTAAAAAAATGTCTGTTTGCACAGTGATGATCAGGTACATTACCACATGCCGAAAGGGCTTAGTTTGTTGTAATTTAGGTAAAATTTAAGATGGAGTCATTACTCATTATTATGATTTTATGCAAAACTTTGACATTTTGGGTAATGCTTAGTTGCTTTTTGGTGGCATAGATGTCAAGATTTGCACGACTGTTAAATCTGTCTGTTACATATATGGCTACAGCTAAGAGACTGTTAATTTAGTACAACATATGCAGTGGAAACTGCATGAAAGTGGTATCATCCAACTCTCTGCCAGAAAGCAGATGTACTGTAAAATGTCCTAAAATGTCGAGCTATTCATTTAAAGGCTGCACCTTTTAGTAGAATATTATTAATTTCTGATCAGTTCTACTGGTTGAATGAAAATAAAGAGGAGCCTTTTTTTGCAGCATATTTTGGACAGAAGACACAATTCTTTGTTTGCGTTGGAGTTGTAATATTTAAGTGGAAGCTTGTAGTTAACAGTATTTTTGGCGTTTGAAGTCCAAGACAGCTGGGCACTTGTATGTGCATGACACAATAAATAAATGCAATACATAAATACACAATAAACAACAACTAACTACACATGCGCAGAAATGTTCAACACAAACACACACACATACATACATACACACAAACACACACACACACA
>NC_045742.1:10455281-10519122 GCF_008692095.1 Etheostoma spectabile
CACACACACACACACACACAAACACACAATACGCAGTGGGTATATTAGCTTCACTCTATCTCCTTTACGTGAAGTCTGGTGCTTTCATCCACGGCCTGCAGCACTTGACTGAAGATAGGAAGGGTGTCCTGTGGGTGGTTGGTTGGTAACCCTACGCCCTTGCCCCAACTCTGGGATGCCAGTACCTCATCAAACAAGGACACGTCTCTCAGAAACCTGAGAATGCATCAGAGACAACAATCTCAGCTTCCACGACCTTGTAGCCTCACATATTTCACCTCTTCAATGTGTACTTGAAATATTTGTGTGCTTTGGCGCCTTCTCTTTTACTTTTTGCATTAGCTTTTTCCTCTTTGTTCTCTTTTTGTTCACCTCCCCCCCACCCCGCTCCCTGCCAGTCGAAAATCTGCCTGAGGGCCAACAACATAACAGACACCAGAACTCCTTTCTCCTCCTGTTTCTGCTCTCACTCACTACCCAGTTCACCGCCTTTAACAAGAGACGTTAAGCAGTGCTCAGCTTCATGTGAACGCATTCATCAATGTCAAGCTAAATATTCTTTGGACAATTGACAAGACAGGTGCAGGATTCCTCCACAGAACATACTAAAACAGCTAGTGTGCTTTTCACAGGTACTCCCAAAACTGACTTATCCCATTTGCACCTCATAAAAGTCTGACACAGATATCAAAAGTAAATGTGAGATTATTGTGTTCATGCCATGTAATCTGCCACACTAAGCAGCTTAGCTTCACCTCAGGAGATGTCTCTGGTAGCTTCTGTAACACTGACCTGCTGTCTGCTTACTTGCCTCAGCTATCAACGCAGCTCTCTCCTGCACAGTTTATCCCTTCTCTTGCCTCGCTTTTCACACACACCTTTTGCTATTGTTCAATTTCTGCTGCGAACTGCACTGGAGCAACTCTCACTTAGACTCAAGTACTTATCAGCATATGTATTTTTTACTCTACAAGTGTGCATCAGATTCATTTTTGGAAAGGAATCATTTTACTAGGAAGTTTGTTAATGTGTAACGTGCCAGGAATACACTCTGGGCTTTGTATGCATTTATTGGCATTTATAAGCATTTTGAAAGAGTAGTTTATATTTTAGGGTCAGATTTATGTTGTTTAGCTATAGCTGAGTTATACAAGTTTAGTGTGTGTTTTTAATACTAAAAGACAAAACAGGAATACCCATCACAAAGAAACTCCTTTCAAAAAAAGATCTCCTGTTTCTTCACTCATTCATCAGCCATTTTGTTCAAGGTCTTTTTTCTGGCTAAATGTGCTTAATGTCCTTTAAATATTTTATTTTAAGTCAGGAATGATAGAATTGACATCTTTATTAATGAAAACTTTGGTACCATTTTGGAACTTTATCTAGCTACATTATAATTGGTCATTCATTTATGTCATTAAATTTGAGTGAATCAGTCTTCATTCATTTGATAATGTGCTGGATGAAACATGGATACAAGAGTACGTTGCAAAATTATTAGGTCCTCAAGTACTGTAATCCTTATCATGAAGCCACAGATTTAAAAAGCCGATGTCAGGTATCCTTTCACTGCTTTGGTATTGCACTTCATTAGGAAGGATCATGTGTGTGTGTGTGTGTGTGTGTGTGTGTGTGTGTGTGTGTGTGTGTGTGTGTGGTGTGTGTGTTGTGTGTGTGTGTGTGTGTGTGTGTGTGTGTGTGTGTGTGTGTGTGTGGGAATTCATCATAGTTAAAATAAAGACATCTTTGGTTTTCACTTATGTTTAATATTGTTATTTGCAGTGTACCTACATTAAGTGTATTTACCTTATGTAGTCTTTAAAATAAATGGTCTAAAGACCGAGATAATTGGAATAATCTATTATATAGCAGAGCTATTCTTCCTTGAGGGATCAAAAAAGTTACTGATTTTTAAACTTTTGAAAGACCCAGGTGGAGGCTGGGGTGTGGCCATGACCAACTGCCACTTTGCCCGTTTGAAAGCCATGATGTCTCTCTCTCATGGGTGGGCCAAATTCTCTGGGCGGGCAAAGCAGAGGAAGTGGAGGTGACCTCGCCCCTTATGACCTCATAAGGGGCCATTTGGCCTAATGTTAAGATTCATCTTCAATTTCCCTTCTTTCCTTGAAGCCAGCATGTGCAGTGTTTTCTGGTTAAGTCAGCTGAATTCAGACAATTGGATAATCAATATGGATAGATGCAGACCAAAGTAAAATCTGAGACAGGATTCAGCTGATTCTAACCCTTCTCCTCTCGGTCTACCTAATACAAAATGTAATACAAAGAAGCTCTGTGCATTCAGGAAGCTAGTGTTTGTATATTAGCAGATCTGGGATGTTGTACAGCTGCTTGAGTTTTATGAAGTTGGGTTTTCTTAGTCTTGTTTGCGGAATCCAGAGCATACTATAGACCTGTAGGGTGAATAGTGAAGTAATGAATTACCTAAATGTACATTAACCATTACAATGGCAGGCATTAACATAAGTCAAACTGCTGAGACTAAAGGCTTTCCTAAACATGATCAACCAGGAGTCTGGTTCCGCTGATCAAGCTTTCCTGGGAAAGGAAAGCTTGAAACACTTGGTCTGGTTTTCTCGATACCCTTCCACATATTTCCTAAAGTTTATGCATCTTTCAGTAAAGATGTATCTTTCATGTTCTGCAGTTTTAAACATTTATTTGAACATAACAGATTTGAATGACATGAAAGATTTAAAAAAACAAAAAGTAGGGAGAGAGTGAGTTGTATGGTACAGTATGTAACTGTAGCTTTAGGGTGCCATGACACTCCAGAAACCCATCTCTAGAGTAGAAATATTAAGAACCATACATTTTACAGCAGTGTAGTGTGTTTTTGTGTGTTGACGTGTAAATACGATAGCTTCTGTCTAGTCTTGTGTCTAGTCTGTCTGTTTGTGTGTGTGTGTGTGTGTGTGTGTGTGTGTGTGTGTGTGTGTGTGTGTGTGTGTGTGTGTGTGTGTGTGTGGCCATGAGGGGGTCAGTGGCCTGTCAAAACATCACTCTATGCAAGCGGACGCTACTGTCTGTCCAGCCAGACAAGTTTGTTAGTTTGTCCTAAAAATACAGCCCTGCACCTCGGTCCTCTCCTGCCCTCCCGTCCAGCTCCCAGGCCCCCTGGTATGGGGCATCACTAGCATCCACCAACAGTGTTGGCCCGCTCGCAGTCACAGAACTTGCCGTCCCAGATGCTTGAAGACAAACATTTGTTGATTGTAATTGGTCAGATTTGTTTGGATTTAGAAACTATGATTAAATTTTATTATAAACTTTGCTCATGCTCAACATTTGTGTCTCTGAGGTGTGCACTGAGATATAAATATGGTTTGTAGATTAAACTTGTGAAAGACTAAGATGGTTTATTTTTTGAGCCTTTGACTTTGATTTAATATGCTGAGTATACATCCATGGTTTGTTTTTTTAAAAGACTCTCATGACAGCTTAAACGCTCCAATTAACATGCATGATGCATTGGATGAAAGCAAAAATAATTAAACTGACTTACGACCAAAAAACAGTAAATGTTTCCACCAGGGCTGCATCATTTCAAAAATAGACATGAAAATATCCCGTGCTTTGCAATTTTCCCTCATCTCATACATTTTCAGCCTCCGGCGCAACACATAAAACCTCTATTCATCCAAGTCCCATCTCAAACTGTAGAGAAAAGTCATTTTTGATTTCCTGTCATTTGGGATTTCCTCTCCCCCCCCCCCCCCCCCCCCCCCCCCAGTGTTTTGTCAGACATCAAAGTCAATTTGTAGGTAATGGCGAACAGATTAGCTAATTTGAGCAAACCTAAGCAGTTTGATAGTTTTGACACTCTGTGTGTGTGTGTGTGTGTGTGTGTGTGTGTGTGTGTGTGTCCTAAGGGCCCAGCCTGTGTCACATTACAGGGAGGACACCCTGGAGGGGCCCCAGCAGTTTAAACAAGTGGCACATTACAATGCAAGGAGCAGGAGTTTGCGGGTTTTGCACCTCGACATGTAATGACAGATAGTTTCAGTGCAGCGGGCCAAAGCAAACACCGTTTCACCCCCACAAGACGCTTCACTGTCTTCTCTCCACTCTGGACCCAAAACAACCTCCCAGCCACCGCTTTGTGATTTTTAATTTAAATCATCACAGATGACTGTCTGCTACCAATGAAGCATGTTTTTTTCCAACGAATGACAGATTAAGGAGGAGAAGCAGTTCCTAAAATGCCTAACTTGTTTTAGAGCACATCCAAATGTGTGTTCTTTTCTCAGTGAGGATCACATTTGTCTAATTTTTCTTTCTGTCTCTTATTTTGCCAAATGCTCAATGTGAACGTTTATCTCTCACTGCATTTAAAAATATAGCACATCAGCTCATTGTTTATAATTCAGAAAATTCAGTTAGTCAACTTGGCTGACAATAATATGTTTTTGACAAAAATAACAATTTTAGGAACACTTTTATCAAGAATGTCTTCCTTTTTTTGTATTTTTGCCCAGTTTTGGCAGTTCAAGTTTTACATTACAAAATGATTACAGAAAAGTAAAATGGTCAGCGTCTTTTTCCCCCCAGGTTTTTCTTGTATTAGTTTGCATTTGAAAGTTTAGGCCTGCAACTAAAGATTCTTTTTGAATTTGATTACAGTAATCTGAACAAGAAGAGTCTATAGCCATGTTAGCTGCTCGTTGAGTTTGTTCTTAGGCTCAACAGATGCTAATATTAGCATGCTAACATGCTTACAATGACAATGCTAACTATGCTATAAAAGGCTGATGTTAACAGAATGTGGATGTTCACCATTTTAGTTTAGTGTGTTAGCATGCTAACATCAGCTCATTAGCACTAAACAAAGTACAGCTGAGGCTGATGTGAATGTCATTGGTTACGCGGCTATTTGGTCATAAACCTTGGCCGACATTAGCTATCTCTAGACTCATCCTGTTAGAATGGCTAGAAATTATCATAATTTCTTAAAGCCCAGGATGTCATTAAATTGCTTATTTTCCGAAACAACAATTCAAACGCTAAATATATTAATTATCGTATTCAACAGAGAAAAGGCGCAAATTCTCAAAGAAACTAGAGAATGTTCAAATTTTTGCTTATAAAAATACCTAAATAATGAAATGTTATCAAAAAACTTGCAGATTATTCTTCTGTCGATTGAGTGATCGAAAAATCTTTAGTCAACAGAGAACCTCAGGGATCTTGTGGATAATTTAACAAACCTTGTTTAAAGGATCATGTTATGGCAATTAGTTGGTATTAGTATTCAGAATAGTTTTTCAATGCAATCACACAGAATTTGTTTTTGAAAATGAATTAATTTAAATATCTGAATTGTTTTATTTTAGCTTTTTGCAACCCATCGAAACCCACTGGCAAAGACTTGGCTAATGAGTTTTGGATATTCCGATTCTGTGGCTTTCTATGTGGACATTCTCCACAAACATTGAAAGTGGAACAATGAAGTATTAAACTTAAACTCTGATAATTACAGCTCTTCACAACACTTCATCACACCTCTTTCTCTTCCACTTGGTGGCTGTTCTATTGAATGTATCATTAAAAGCACCTCTGATCCCGGTCCTCGGTCTTCTGTGAGATATTGACAGGAGCTCTCAACAGTGCAAAAGAGTGTAGCTGTTTTCCTGTGAAAGAGATACCACTGTTGAAATGCTTCACAGGTACTTCCTCCGCCCCGAAGGGCTGGAGATCCATACAAAATCATGGTATCATTTAGTCACAGAGGATTAACCCACTTTAAGCAGGTTATATGGAGACATCTCCTCTTTATTTCCACAATATAACTGTTTGTTTTGGGCTGCCATTGTCATGTATGTTTTTCATCATGAGGCACAAAAGAGGATAATACGTGCTGTTCTTTATCAGGTGTTTTCTTCTTTTAAAGAGCTCTTCTTTTCATCTGATCAGGTGTTGAACTCTGCATTGTCTACAGTGATGTGTGTGTGTGTGTGTGTGTGTGTGTGTGTGTGTGTGTGTGTGTGTGTGTGTGTGTGTGTGTGTGTGTGAGACAGGCGGACATGATGTTCTGTTCGGGGGTCTTCTGGATGGGCCTGGTTTTCATCCCAGTCACCTCGCTGGTCTTTGACGTTACCTACAAAGTGTGAGTCTTCTCTGCGCTCTCCTCGCTCATCATCACTCTAATACACTTCCGATACAGGAAATTCCTCCAGAATCTCTCCTGTCTCCTGAAAAAAAAAATCCCTTCCCCAAAATGTTGTCTTTCAAGGAAGTCAAGCTTTTATATATTCTGTGACTGCTTCATGGGAAATATTTGTGTCTGGTTGACATCAGCCCACAGCAGACGCAAGGTGTCAGGAGCAATTTGCAAAGCAGTTTGAAATTGTCAATGGGGTTTTTAAAGTCAGTTTAGGAAGGTGCTTTCACATTAAAGCATCTGTCACATTATGATTTTGTTCTAAATATTGTTTAATTTACAGGGTGAAGAAGGTGTGTTTCAAGACCCTGGTGGATGAAGTGCAGGAGCTCGAGGCTTTATCCAAAGACCCTGGAGCAGTGGTGCATGGAAAGAGGTACAGTTACTTCACTTCTCGCTCTTTAGATCTACATTTCACATTTATTGACATAATGTTTTGTTTCTAAGTGGATGTGGAAAATTAATTTTCCTTGTGAAAATGAACTCCTAATTTAAAAATAATGGGACATAAATGATCAGTTTGTTCTTTTTGTTTCCTTTTTGCTATAATTAGTGATAACACATGCAAGTTAAACTGCAGTTACGCAAAATTACCTGGTCCACGTTTAGCTTCCTCAATAGCAAATATTGTGTAAATAAGCAACCGAATACCACAGACTTGCAAAAGGGTGAGCTACAGTATTTTATATATATATATATATATACTGTGTGTGTATATAAAAAGCATTTTTGACAAATTCTCCACATCAGCTTGGAGGAAGAATCATCTGTAACCTCCCAAATACTCATGGCTCCGCTGCCAACAATATTCCTATGGCGAAGAGTGAAATCTTAAAATTGCTGCTAAATTGCAGGAGTTTGACTGTAATGTCAGTAATCATGTCATAAGAGTGGATGCCCCCCTTTTTTCTCTGGAATTGTGAATGGCTCATTTATGAGCTCCTATATTAAAGAAATATATTATAAAAAGGTATTAGTTGAACTAGGTCTGCTCTGCTCTCGGGTCCTGAGGCCTGCAGCAGGAATCAACATGGAGCAGATCAGTGTGAGATCTCCTGCTGGCTGAAAGTGATCCCCGAGCCTGGCCACTGTCCCAGACCCAGCAGGCTGCGGATATACACACACACACACACACACACACACACACACACACACACACACACAGAAACACCTGTAGAACACAAAAACCACAGATACATGGATGTGTTGTTGATATGTATCATATATGTATGTATGCATAAAGGACTCATATACACACATTCACAAGCTTTTTATTAAACTGGCCGGCAAGTTGTCCCAAATATTTTCTCTCTCTCACACTCTCCACACACACACACACACACACACCACACACACAGAACACACACACACACACACACACACACACACACACACACACACACTCTTTGTTCTTTCCCCTTGTGCCTGGAGAGTTTTGTCTCTGTACATGGTGTTTGTACCAGCAGGTAGAGCAGTTGGCAGGTCCATCCACTCTGGAGGTGCTTGGGACACTAGCTTAACGTATGGCTCATTAATTTTGCCTGTGGTGCTCAGCATGCTGCTAACACCCTGCCTATTTCTGTGTGTGTGTGTGTGTGTGCGCGTGTGTGCGTGTGCGCGTGTGTGCGCGTGTGTGTAGTTTGACGGAGAGGGCCCAGCTCCTAAAGAACGTCTTCAAGAAGAGCACAGTCAGTTTGTACCGGTCTGACTCCATGCAGCAGAACCTGCTCCGTAAGTTACAAAATATTTTGTAGTCTGTATCTTTCTTCCTGTCTTTTTGTTCTCTCTTACTGCCTTTCTTAATAAACGGGCCTCAAGATGGAAGCATCAGTTATCTCTTACCCCAAGGAATGAAAGAAGACTTCAGTTTATCCGCGTTAGATTTATCTGCTTCCAATTCTTTTCCCTCATCAGGGGAACACATCAAACGTCATTACTCTTCCTCTGACGCGTACTGTATTTCTAAAACCTTCGTCTTCGGAGGCAGTAACACTCCGCTCATCTCACCTCTCTTCATAAATATTCTGCATTAACCAGATGCATAAAACACACATGAGTAACTGTGTCTGCAAGCAGCCCCACATGTCCCTGCATCTTTAACATTCACAAACTGCTCATATGAGAACTGTTGAATGAGATATTGTCATGGCGAGATAGAGACATGATTCATACAGTATGGACAGTGCTCAAAATCAAATCTCACTACTTTTTTTTTATCATCTGAAGTGTCAAAAACTAGTACTAGTACTGAAAGTTGACAGTGAAGAATTTGTCAGAATCTTGTTTTCTTATTTTGTTATTTACATTTCGCCTACTTTTTTTTCTTCCTTCCAATGTACAGTACGTAGATATATTTCTATTTGATTTTCTTGTTTGGTTGTTCAGGATAAGACAACACTAATGTATCTAAGGCCCCATTTAGACAGGATTAATGTTACAGTTGAAGCTTTGTAATAAGATATTTTTTCCTCCTCCCTCATAATAAACATTGTGGCAAATTACAGCAGCTGGTTCACAGACAGGCTTAGTACGATTTATAATGTTAGTATTATTTACCGTTTATTATCCAGCTGGGATTACAGTATTAACACAGACAGCTGCTAACTACTTAAAAACTGAAATTTCGATTAGGCCCTGCATAAACAACAAGAAAGACTTACTTTTGACTACTAAGTGTATAGTCGGGTAAAGAAGTATAGCTTTCGTATCAACAGTAAAACGCAGTTGATAGAGTGGAGACTTTCCAGTGATACTCTAAGCATGGGTTTGGTTTTCTGTTTATTTTCTCTCTTTTGTTCTGTCTTTTGTCTGATCAGTTTGTTTTTTTGTTTGTCTCATAGGTCGGGATGAGACGGTTGTTGTGTGATATCTTTTTTTAAATTTTGTAATTCCATTATTCATTATTCAAACCTCACCCCGTTTAAAACTGCCAGCCTCCTCTAGCTCCCTGATAGATGCCTCTCTCTTTCTGGTTGTTGACTTCCTGTCCTTCCCCTCGTGTGCCCCGTGGTGTGTCCTGAGTTGAGATCAGTAGAGCGAGATAAAGATGAAATGATGAAATGTTGCGCTGTTATTCCCCCACAATGCACTCGTCTCAGCGGGGTCCTATGAACTTCCCGCTGGCCTCCAGGTACTGACCGAGTCATTTGACACCTGAAGGTGAGTCAGGGGTCAAAGGTCAGAAAGAAACCCTGTAGGAAAGTTTAGGTGCTAGATCACAGGGCTGCTGTCATACTACAGATACAACTTTTGGAGGAGCTGTGATTAGTTTTTTTTTTTTTTTAACTCTTTTTACTGTATCATTTTCATCATATGATTTTTTTAAAGGAATAGTGTGACACTTTGTCAATATGCTTTTTCATTTTCTTGCCAAGAGTAAGAAGACCACTCTGTATGAATATGAAACTACAGCCAAGCCCTAGTTTGTGACACTCATGTAGAATTAGCGTTACATTTCCATTGCCCAAAAAACAAAAACAATTGGTATGCTGCATAATAACCTAATAATCATCATTGAGCTTTAGATATGCTGGCAGACAGATTTTGGTACGTTTGGACAGAGCCAGGTTAGCTTCTAGGTTAGTTTCCCCCTGTTTTCAGTCTTTATGCTAAGCTAACTGGCTTCTGGCTGTAGCCTTATATTTACCAGACAGGCATGAGATCTTCTGGGCAAGACAGTGACTAAACAGATTTCCCAAAATGTTGAACTATTACTTTAAGTTTTGTGTTTTGTTATTTGTTTATTCAGTTTATTCAGTTGTTTTATGTGGGTGTTTTTATACGTTCTAAGTAGTTTTTTTTCTGACATGAATCACCGATGTACACAGTATTAACTGCTTCGACCCTTTTTCAGATGGCTACGCCTTCTCTCAAGACGAGAACGGAGTGGTGTCTCAGTCGGATGTCATCCGAGCATACGACACCACCAAACAGAGGACCAACGAGTGGTGAGCCGCCGGCCCTCTGGTCGGCCAATCGGGTGCCACAACAGCCGTTTCTATTGGCGATATTTGAAGCTTGTGAGTGTGTGCCTCCAGCACTGAGGGGATTTTTGGAGGTGGACTGAGTGTCTATGTAAAAGGGAAAAAAACAAGGAACAAAACAAATTGTGTTCACTCTCAGCTGTAGTATTTTGTCCAGCAGACATGATGAGCACTGTGCTTTCTTAGCAGTCTGTGGTCTGAAGTTCTTCACTGTTCTCGCTCAGTTTGTTGATGTGAACGTCTCCTCTATTGAAAATGATCTAAATCATTAGAATAAATTATTATCAAACTCCTAAACACTGTTATTAAAGAAGTAACACTGGACTATGATAAGTTTTAGATGACTTGAACATGTAAAAGATTGCCAAAGAGCAGTCGTATATACAATCTTCCAAGTACTAGTGAAATTCGGAAAAGTATGAACCAAATGTAATCACACTCCTGAGTGTATTCCAGCACTAAACGGACCACTTCAGAACACACATTGTAATATTTTCTTTTTGCACTTAAGGATGCATCTATTGTGTAAAGCCTTACATTTGCTCATGCCTTCATCCGTGTTTCTTTCAAAATGTTCTTTTTTTTTTTTTTTTAAGTATATAGATATCGTCCCTGGTTTTATTTATTTTTTTCCTTTTTTTATTTCTTTGCTTATGAGTCGCCTCCCGCAACTCACTGTGGTCCTGTTTCCACCGTTTTAACAGCAGACTCATTGCTCTCGACAAATAATTGCATTCCACACATCACTCCTGTCTCAACAATCACAACGGTGCCTATGTAGAACCTTTCCTTCATAGAAGACAAAGATAGCCAAGAATAGTTTAGCCAGCTAGCTTAGACCAGTGCTCCACACACACACCTACTGAAGACTTAAATCAGTCTCTCCACCACAGTTTTGCACTTTTACAATGTGAAAACGACCGAGTGCATGTGGCTCACGTATAAACTAAGATTTGTTCCTGCAGAAGTGAACGGGAGGCTCTCCGATGGTCTTGTTGGAGCTTACAGTGGTGATAGTGTTTCCCTTCAAATTTAGCTTTTATCCTTCTAACATAAGTGCCATTAGCTTAAGGGAGAGAGAAATATTAGCCAGGAAAACTCCACGACAATATCGAAACTACTTTGTCTCTATAGTTATTTTGTGGATTTGTATTTTTATATTGGAAATGTATGAATTTTGCATTGACTGGCTTTGTATTGAACTGTCTGTAACTTTTTGTTTTATCTTCTTCATCTGAAAAACGGGCAGGATAGAGTAGATCGAACGAGGAAACTGAGCTTTCTTACATGTCTTGTCATTATTAATATTAATATTGTTGCTTGTTTTATTTATAATTGACTACTTAATGTCTGTGTGATTGCTTTCTTCTCCCTGTGGGAGATCAAATCTCTGACGGTGTGTGCGAGTGTGTGTTAGTTGCATGTGCATGTGCTGTGTGTGCGTGCGTGTGCGTGCGTGTGTTACACCTCTACTGTTGATAACGTCTATTTATGCATTGCATGTCTGTGTCCTCTATGTGAGACTGGGAGTTTCTGGTGTCTCCTGGTGTGTGTGTGTGTGTGTGGGTGTGGGTGTGGGTGTGTGTGTGTGTGTGTGTAGCTTTCTCCAGTTGTCCGTCTGCACGACTTCAGATATAGCTATGTTGTACTACTGTGTGCTGATGCATGGCCCGTATGGGAAAAGTGCGTGCGTGTGTGTGTGTGTGTGTGTGTGTGTGTGTGTGTGTTCCAACTCTCGACCTTGACTGTGGGAGTTTCTGATGCTCAGCTCGCTTCGACAAGAGATGTTGCACAATGCACTCGATGTACCTTTCCAGTATTGGACATCTGGTATTGTCTGATTTGAGTATTTGGTTTCTCTTGAGTGTACATGTTTGTAACTTGTTTTCTTTATGTAGTGTACTTCTGCTTTGCAGGAAAGCTCTTTAGTGAGGGTTAGTGATTATTTTTTCTCTGCTGGTCTTTAGTGTTAAAACTTAATTGGTCGTCATCTTGTCAAAAGTTTCCAAACCGCTGAATGTGGATGTCGTCGTTGTGGAAGGCTTGGACTGTTGCTTTCTTTTTCCAGAAAACATCAAAAACACGTTGTTGTCTGTGAAAGTCGTGGGCTGCATGAATGGATAACACAAACTGTTCTCTGAAATATTTAACTGTACTACTTTGATTCTCCCTCAAGTGTTGATCACTTTACAAAAGAGAAAAAAAACGCACTTTTAACTTTACTTTTTAATATTTGTTTCTTTTCCGTCATTTTGTTCGATGATTGTTCTGCATGTTGGGACTGCAAACTTATAAGTGTTGTCTTTTACTGCCATGAAGGACTACTGAAATAAACTTTACAATCATGGAGGAACAGTGTGAACATCATTGCTCATTATTCTGCGTATTTGCAGGGTGGAAATCACTGTCGTCTTGTGCGGTGTGCGTGTGTAATCACTGTCGTCTTGTGCTCTGTGTGTGTGTGTGTGGCGACAATAGTACAGTGGGAACCTAAACAGGAAAAGGCAGGGAGAAACATCAGTTTGCGTTTAGTCGACCTTACACTGTCTGTGATCCCAATCACACAGTAACCTGTTCATGTATAGATAAAATCCCAGATTAATTCTAAGTGACTCAAGTTACATTTTGTAGACCAAACAATAAATCAAGAAAAAACAGCTTTTTTTTCTTCTTTTTTTTATAAACGGCTCACTGGGTAGAGATTCCTTACTACCCCAGTGTTACTGTCTGACCCAGGGCCCTTTGCTGCAGGTCTTCCCCCTCTCCTCTCTGGCACTACAGTATCTAAGTAAAGAATAACATGTATGTTTTCAAAAGACCCAGCTAGATTACCAAAACTATAATGGAGGAAAAACAGGTTTATCTGTTTACAATGTGGCTAACTAAACTCAATTCAATTCATTCAAGAAGTCAATCAGAAGTAATTTCAAGCAGATGGTTTATCTACGTATATTTGAATTTGATTCTTCTTGTTCCATAACTGCAATATGTCAAACTGATCTGCTAACAGAGAAATAATGCCAAAAAGGCTCATTTTTGATAAGAAATCATGGTCAGTGCTAACATCTGTGACGAATACACTGCTGGTGAATTTAAGGGGTGTGTTTTCTGTCTCGGTGCAATTTCCAGCTGATTGGTGATCGAAAAGTTATTGTCTTAGCGTGTTAGTTCATTATCACACAACCAAAATACAAACTGTTACATCGCTAGCGTACACTGTTAACAGTCTGTGATCGCCTAAATACTTTATTGATTTTGTTATGTGAAAAATGTTTTCAGAAGTTTCAGACCCAGACATTTTTTTTAAATTTCTAGAAAATCTGTAAGACAGAATAAAGTAAAAGCCTTCAGCATGAGTAATAATCAGGACTCTAACTTGGAAAAAAAACTGGAAACTTTCGAGGACTGGCAAAGATATAAAAACATACCTATCCAAAAGATTTAGGAAATGTCATCAAAAGTTGTTCACAACTTGTATTTTCCTTTTTATAAGCAGAGCGTGGAATGTGAGTATTGAAGCTCGTTCTAACAGCCATGAGTATGAACAAGACCTGAAGGGGTTAACACTAAAATCTGTCAAGTAAGTTGTTGTTTTTGGTGATTGAACTGTCCGGTGATAACGGCACAGACTTGAATCCTGCAGCAGACGTCCTCAGACGGAACAGTTTGCAGGTTTCACGACGCACTGATTGCCGAGCCTATGTCACAGTCAGATAACCGGAGAACAGAACTGTCTTTGTGGAGATTTTGCTATACCTGTTGGTGCAACCTAAACCTCTTATTTCTGGGGCGAGTTGTTTTTAACGCTGTGACCATGCCATGCTCATTGAACACTGACAATGACTGATCTCAGCGTTGCATTCCTGCTGTGAAGTCTGGCGCAAGAATGGGCGACAGGTAGTGAGCTGCTGTGCAGGCCCGACCGCTCCGGTTTCCTTTTTTGTCTGAGTGGTGATGAGTCTTCTTTCAGAGCACAAAAATATCATTTCACAGACCTCATATATATCCGTGCACAGAAGGTACTGAGAGACAACATTTTTATTTGCTGTAAATCAATATGACAACCCTACTCTGGGTATAAACCCTGTACAACATCTTATAAAGTCCATTTCCTTCTAAATAAAATGTCCTTTGTGTATCAAGTCCTCCACTCTTTCAGAGGTCCTTGCGATTGTCAAAAAACAATATTTCCCTGGTTTCCAACATCTATTTCTAAATATTAAACAATGCTCAGAGTTGGCCTGTGCAGTATTTCAGATTTTTTGTTTCTTGAGGAAGGTTTGTGATACATGTGTAAGATCTGAGTCTGTATTGTGAGCTGTCACACTGAAAAACCGCCCGTGTAAAAAAATAAAATATAAGGCTAATGAGGTCTGTTTACAATATAAAATAAAAGTGCACAAGATTCAAAACTGTTGCTGCCTCTAACAGGTCTGTTGATCTCTGATGTGTCCTGTGATGCAGAAGGGGGAAGCGCCTCAGGCCCTGCAGCTCTGTCGCACTCTCTGTGTCCGTTCAGCCGGCCCAGGCCTTCCACCCAAACACCACCAGCTGTGTTGTAGTGTGTCTGTCCTCGCAGGCTCAAAGCCAACTGTGTAAAAATCTAGTATTCCCTCTATTTCCCCTGCTGGGGGCATGTCAGCTCTGTCCGAAGTCGGTGAAGCCTTTGGCCGCTGAGAAGGCGTCGGGCTGCAGGGGGAAGAAGTACTGCTGTGGCAGGAGGAAGCTCTGAGAGGGGTGAGAGGGCATGGAGGACTGGTGCAGATGTAGCTGAGTGTGGGTGGAGGGCAACGAGTGCTGGATGCCTGCTGACATGGGTGCTGGTGGGGATGTGTAGGGTGGAGGTGGAGGTGGAGGCAGAGTCTGAGGGGACTGGGTGGGGGTGGAGGCTGACGAGGAGACGGTGGCAGACACCAGGCAGCCGTGCTGCTGCCCTTGACCTCCGAGAGAAAACCTCCGCATGGAGCTGCCGCCGCCAGCCGAGCTGGAGCTGGTGGTGGCCGTGCTGGACTGTCGCGATGGGGTGCGGAGGCTCGGGGGGGCGGAGGTGAGGATCATGGGGATGGTTTCGCCCTGACAGCTACGCAGAGAGAAGCGAATGGGCTGCTGGGTCGGCTGCTTGGGCCGCAGGCAGGTGCAGCAGTAGACGGCCACCAGAGAGCCGACCACGACAAAGGCGACGAAGATGCTTCCCACCATTAGGAAGGGCACGTAGATGGGCTCTGAGGACGGAGGAAACACACAGGCAGGTTAGGATCAATTATGGGAAGCACCTTGATGGGACAGAAATCTGTGGGGTATTGTAATGTGTCTACATGTAACAAAACAGCCGACATAGTTGGTGTTCTGATTTTCTATATTCGCTGCCCTGAAGATGCAAAAAAAACTGAACAGCTGAAAATCGTCGAAATCAAAATAAAATACATTATTTTTAACACTTTACTTTAACGCCCCTATTTAACATGTAATAGCACTATACAAACAAATATGAGTCGATTTAGTTGTCAACTACTAAATTAATCGCCAACTATTTTGATAATCCTTTAATCTGTGTGAGTCCTTTCTTATGGAATAAGGCTAAAGATTCTCTGATTCCAGCTCCTTAAATGTGAACGTTTTCTTGTGTCTTCACTCCTCGATGACAGTAAACTGAAAATCTTTGAGTTGGGGACAAAACAAGACATTTGAGAATGTCATCTTGGACATTGGAAAACACGGATCAAAATTTTATAGTTGATAAATCGAGAAAATTATGACTTATTGACAAAGAAAACAATTGTTGGTTGCAGCCTTATTGTAATGATTACAACTATCTTCTGTCTCTACAGCAGCCTCCACTCATGGATGCTTGCTTAGGAGTTCTAACATTAATACATTCAACACATATCTGCTTAAAACTACACCGAAGTGCATTATAAATGTGTATGTCGTGCTTATAGAGTTGTTAAAGTAAGAATTAGGGTTAAAAAAAACTGCAACCTGTCCTGCTGTTTATGGTGGCTGGAATTGGGATACTAATCAGATAATTTCTTTCAAGTGCTTCATAGAATTATTAACAAAACCTAGCAGACACATTCCTGGTGGAAAACACAAACAGTTCACGTTACACTGTGAAGCTCATTTGCACTTTGGGAGGAAATCAGTGAATGTTTATTTTGATAGGGAAAATATAGGAAATTGTGAGCACACAGTCCATTCAGTCAAAGCCCCCATAGCTTATCAGATCGGGAAATTTAAAGAAAACTTTTAAAGAAAAAAGACATCGTTGAGAGTTAAAGTGACTGATTATTACGATTTCACAACTAACAGTGGGTTAATGTAACACTCTGAGTCTTTTAGAGGTTTATAGAAGCCAAAGAAAATGAGTGGCTGCCTCATTGTGTTGTGATTACTTAAGTTGGCAAATCCAAAGTCAAAGTGAATGTGTTTAGTATTTGGCAGCACAATAAGCCAGCTTGTGTGGTAAAAGTTTTTGAATACATTCCTGCATTGTGATCCGACTTATCCTAACTCAAGTTTGTGCAACTTTCTGCTTAATAATTTGTAAACATTTGTTGAGTGACTGACAGACCATCAAAAAGGCCTCTAGATTTCCTTTTTATCCTGACAGCAATCTGCAGTGAGTTCAGTTCAAAATGAAGCCACAGAAGCTGAGAGTTAAAGGTGCTGGAAACGTCTGTGGAATAATGTTGGAAAGGCATGAAAACCTTAAAACACCAGTAACTGTCTAAAACAGACCACATAGGCTACTTCTTTGCAGGGATATTTTTTTTGAAAAACAATTTAACACACATTAAACATGTTGTCCTCAACGTGTTGTGTTTAATAGTGCAAGTGTTGTCCTTTGTTGTCCCACAGAAGAGACCTTTACTGTCTTGTTTGAGTGGATGCACCAAATCTTTGGAATAGCATCTTATTTCTCATAATTTCATACGTCTATCTGGTTTGACGGTTTGAATCCGAGGTGTCCTTGAGCAAGGCACTGCAACCTGCTTGCTTCTGTTTATTGATGTTGTTCAGCTGACCTCTGACCTCTTCAAACCAACGTTAAAGATCAATCAGACGGAATGAGCCATGAATTACACTAAACGTGTATGCATCTGTTTACTTTATTTAGAATCTCATTTAGGTTAATTTAGGACTTTATACTACATTATGTATTTGTGGTGTTTGGTCCCCCAAATTCAACACTGAACTGTGTTTTTTTTTTTTAACGTGAAGTATTGCTAAAAGTCTGCACTTTGGAGAACCTTGAAAACAGCATTTTTAAGTAAGTAACTTTAAAACTCCTAAACTTACGGGCTGCAAACTCGGTGTTCTCCACCTCCCTGTCGTTGGTGCAGCTGCCCTGGTCCAGCCGTGCGTCCGCGGCCGCGCAGCAGTAGCGCAGCGAGCAGGAGCCGCAGCACACGGTGGCGTCCATGGTGTCAAAGTCCTCCGGACACTGGAAGCCATCATGATAATTCCCATTAGCGTCCAGCCAGCCGTGGCAGTACTCCCCCTGTGCGTCCGATATCCGCAGATTCCAGGTCAGATATCCCAGCAGCAGGCAGTTCAGCAGGCGCACCATCCCGGCAAGCCGTGGGGTTTACGTCCTGTGGGCTTCAGCTCCCGGGCCGCCGCGTGTGTCGGTCCGGGTCAGAGACTCTTCATTGAGATGAATTTACCGAAAGAGAAACGCGGCGATCCAGCGATGTAAAGTTATGTCACCGTCATCTTTACACCATCCAAATCGATTTGAGCCAAAAACCGTTCCCAAATTGCAATGTGAGAAAATCCTTAGGCTAATTGAATCTTCTGTCACTTTCTTTTAAATAATATCATCACTAAACTGTCTTCCCATCCAAACATGTCAAACAAGTTGCTCCTGGTTCCTGTCGTTCCTGGTCGAGTTGCTCCTGCGGTCGTTTGTTGATGTTCTGTGCAGAAGTTGTGCGCCCACCTCACTGAAGAGTTGCCGCTTTTGTGACTTTAGCTTTAGCTGTGCACGCACGCACGTAATCCCCCTTTTAAGGGACGTGCGCGTTCACGTGGTGGTAGTGGTCGCAGCGATCCCGATTATTCCCATAACCGCAAAGATAGATAGATAGATGGATAGATAGATAGATAGATAGATAGATAGATAGATAGATGCTTTATTCATCCCGAAGAAAAGTTTAGGCATCCAGTAGCAAGGCAACCATAACACAACAAATACACATATATATATATCACACATGAAAATACAAATCACTCACAGACATACAATGACCATGATAAGGGGAGATACTGGTAGACTGTGTACAATGGTGATGTGTGACTGTAGATCATGATTAAATATTAACTATGACCATTACATATAAACATAGGCTAATAACCTGTAAACTGACTGATTGAATAAGAACTAAGAACAACATGTGACAGGGAATAAGTCATAAGATGTAAGCTGTAGATGTTATGACCACAGTCCAGACTGTGTAATAACACGCATCCAGGATCTTAACGAGCTCATTGTGCCGAGAGGAGACCCGCAGTGCAGATGATTAGGATATAAACATGTTTTACATTTAAGACCAAACAATGTCTAAAAAAACGAAAAGTTGAATCCATAAGAAATAATGCACACCTTTGCTAAATGTAATACAGGTGTAGGCTGCTTGGTCTGCTATAACCTCCTGTTAGCAAAAGCTTAGATACCAGATATCGTTCTGTTAACTGACCTGACTGACTCAGTTTGTGGACGTTATGACTCCTTTTTTAATTTAGCCTTTATCATTTTTAAACTTGTATTCTTTGGAGTGTCTTTTTAATGTGCTGCCTGTCCAGGTACTGCAGGTGAAAATTAGCCTTCTATGCTAATTCTGTCATAAAAAGAAGAAAGTGTAGCCTCCTGAATAATAAATAAACTAAACTAAATCATCACAGCCTACTTCTCACTTGTTGTGTCCAATAACGCCTCTGTTCAGTGAAAGTAACAGGCTCACTTTAATGCATGTGTGAATAGACCTACATATGTGGGCTAGGCTGTGGCTAATTCAAGGAGGAAGTAACTTAGAGGAAGTTGAAACTTTTTGCAGAAAAATGTACAAACCTGTTGACATTGCATTTAGATGCTCCGTTTTTTTCTGTGAATGTTTGATTCGGTCGTTAATGGAAATCACTTAAAGGTTATTGTATCAGCCTATCAGTGTTTTTATTCAGACCATTCCTTCAGGTCTATAAATCTTTCATTATCAGCTTATACAGCCATGTTCGGTTTGGTGTCTGGACACAATATCGACTAAGCACTTGCACGTGTTTTGATATTACACAGAAGCGAAAATACCGAACTACCTGGCCTGTTGAAACGGGGAGAGAAAAAAATATTTCTGTTAATCAGCAGCAGGTCTGTTCGTTCCTCCATTCATTAACTCTTCTGTTTGTAACCTATAGATGTGGCGCCCCCATGTGGTGCGGCCAACTTTTAGGCCTGCAGGCTGCCGGACAGCTGCTACACCAGCATTTAAACTAAAAGGATTTAAAACAGGAAATCAATTCTGACAGTTGGCCTTCTAACTACAGGCCTAGGCTACTTAAAAAAGTAATAAATTAATAAATAAATTTAAAAAAAAGTGGAATTCAGGTACTAAAGGTAGGCTGTGAGATCATGTTTCCTTCTGTTTGTGTTGTCTTTTTCCGTTTTATTGATCCAATTAGACTATAAGCCTGCATTTGAATTTTTTTTTTGGAGAAAGCAAAAATAGGCTAAATAAAAGCTAAGCTTCTATTGGATAATGTGCTCGTTTTAAGTAGCCTGGATACCATGGTGTAGATGGTCTTTTCTTTCATTTGCGCTCATGTTGCTGTATTGATGCTCTGAGCTCAGTGGCAAAATGGCCTCTCCCTTTTCAATTGTAGAATTTCATTCTGCGTTTTTTTTCGTTTCCAGATTGTACAACTGCTACAGCGCCCGCCGTTCTCTGTGGATGGTGGCTACAAAGGAGGCAGGCAGCGGCGCGCAAGTCCCGCCTGTATTTCCCTCTGGAGGAGTCTCAATATCGGCGCTCCCGACTGGGGATTGGAGCGGCGGCTTGTCAGTAAATGAGCCCACCCTTCACACGGTGTGTATGAGGGAAACCGAGCCAGACAGTGACGGATCTGATCCTACATTCATCAGCTGCCTGTCACACCAGCACGCCACAGCACCGACCCGGAGCCTTCCGCCGCGCTGTGACACCTGGCGGGGATGGAGGGAGAGATGCAGCCCGCAGATGAAGGGCCCTGCGCCCCGAAGATGTGCCGACAACAACGGGGTCCGTACAGCACCCTAAAAACCTTCCAGAGCAAACGCTCGGCGGGCAAGTCGCGCTTTGACAGGTCCGCTGTGGTCGAGGTGCCTCTGTTTGGCGACGGACATCACTTCACTTTCCATCCAGAGCAGCAGCATCATTTCCAGCCGCACCATCATCACCATCACCACCACCACCAGCGCCTGCAGCAGCTCCACCAAACCAGCGTTGCTATCAGCAGCAGCAGCAGCAGCCAACAACCTCACCCGACGCCTCAGCAGCAGCACCAGGGTCGTTTCCCATGTGAGAACAGGCCCAGCAGCAGGGTCCCGACGTCCACCTCAGCGGCCGCGGCAGCTGGGACCCAGCAGCAGCGCGCCGGCAGCGGCAGAGCGGAGCCCAGGTTGTCTCCAGACTGCACCTACGGTATCAGCTCAGGTGGGTCTCAAACTTGTTCAGAGCGAGTGATGACTCCTGGTAATATGTGGAGATCTGCTCCATTTTTTTTTTAAGTAGGCCTATTATGAATTTAGATTTGGGAGACTTTTCTGAGCCAGGCCTTCATTGTCCTCAGATTTTCCAGATTCTATTTTATATATGGGGTATTTGCTGCTCCAGATATTTGAGCATAAATCTTCCACAGAGTCAATAAACTTGAATGAGAAGATAAAACAATACGTTATTAAAATCAAGCATCTCTTTTGTTCAACTGAGCGTCATGTTTTTGTTCCAATTCTGTCTTCTTTCTCCTCCTGTCAGCAGTGATTGATTTGCTGCTGTAATGAGAGCAGTCATGATTGAATCTCCAGTGTGCATGTGCTAAAAATTAAATTGGGTAGTTGTCTGTCTATGTGTGTGTTTACTGTGTGTGTGTGTGTGTGTGTGTGTGTGTGTGTGTGTGTGTGTGTGCGCGTGCGTGCCTGCGTGCACAAAAAAGGCCCTCATAATCTCCAGTTGAAACACATTGTTCTGTGTTAATTTTTCTCCTCAGCTGCAGTTCATTAGAGGGCTGTGTGCAGGCTCAGGAAGAAATGTGTTCCCCTTGTGGAGGGCGGGTCCATGGGAACTAACATTAAGATGAAAGCAATGAACCTAATCCTGGCAGTTACAAAATTAAACATTACATCTTGTCCTCTAATCAGATATTAATCTCTTTATCACTGCTGGAAGCACAAGTCTCAATTTTCTGCTGGTTATTGTTGCTTCACAGACAATCGAGTGTTCAGTCTGAGCTCAGCTTGCACTGTATTAACTCACCTAGACCGGACATGACAATTGGAAAATGTGTACATAGTATCACAGGTTGGATCTAGAAAAAGGCATTAGTTTCATATATATTTAACGCACTTCAATCTGTGAAAGAATAGCCTGATTTTGTTGTAAGTATAAAGCCCAGGTTTCAGTGTTGATGACCCATTGTTTGCATCCCTTCTGGCATGCTAGTGGTCCTGATTTCAATATTTCCTGTAGTGATCGACCGATATTGATCTTTTTAGTGCTGATGCCAAAACCGATTTTGTTTTCATCAGCCCTAGCCAATACGGGCTGACGATTTTCTTGAGCCGATACTGCTTTTGCTCCCTCAATTTACATCATAAAAATGTAAACACTGCCACACTGGATTTGTTTTTTGGAATTTGCTCTTCCATTTCTTTAAAAATAATAAACAAAAACACAGATCAGTGTCACTTCTGCAATGATCTTACATTCCTATCACCCAAATGATATGTGCAGTCTGCATCATATGGATGGGTGTACTGCATATGGTTAACTGTGCAAGTGTACAAGGCTTTCATCAACATCTACAACACAGCCTTGATGATTGATGTGGACGCCTGTCTTTAAATAATTCCGGGAAAAAACTATCGCCAAATGCGATACACGTAAAGACGCAAATATCGGCCAGATATATCGGCCGGCCAATAAAATTGGTCTCTCATGATTTCCTCTGCTCATATTACACATGATCCAATTCCAGTTAAACGTGCCATGCATTCTCACTGATAATAACACATCAAAGTGAATTGTATCTGCATGATGGGAGCATGGCTCTCATGGCTGAAAAAAATAAGATAAAATAAAACTTGATGCACTTCTCATGAAGAGAGGCAGCATGGACCCCTGGACCTAGCAATCAGTTCAGCACACAATAACACAAATTGCATTGAAAAGCTGTTCCCAAAGAGTTGTGATTAAAATAAATGGGGCTCATAAATTTTCCTCTGCCGAGCGTGTTGTTTTTAATGAAATTTTATGAGGCTCTCAGCTCACAGTGCCACAGAACTGGTGAGAGCAGAGAAGAGGGTGGGGGGCACAGGCGAATGATATCAGATACATCTCGATGGGTAAACAGAGACAGCACGCATATTAATAAATGCGACACATCTGCGCCAGGCTGATAGACACGTCTGAGCGAGTGGCAACGCAGCAGTGGCCGCCTAGAACTCATTTTGTCTGTGTGTATATTTGTGTGCGTGTACTGTGTGAGGACAGTGGACTCATAATCATTACACGGAGGTATGTGTGAGATCATCTCATTGAGACGTGCCCAGACTACCAGGGAAACTGTACACTGAGGCTTGTTTCTGGACAATAGCTTTGTGCTGATTTTCTTTGCTCGGCTGGGTTTGGTCACAGCAGATTCAGTGACTTTAGAGTTTATTGACATCTGAATAAATCAGCATAATCAAGCTGACATTTATGAGCAGAGGAGCCTACTGTATGTGGAAAGCTTTGGCAGGAAAAGGGAAAGAAAAGGGAGGCAGAAAGAAAACCAGCGAGGACTAAACACAGAACCACTCATATTGTTTCCACAAGTGTATCTGCTGCTTTCCAATAGGGAACTTACTTAAGTTTCATACTGTGCTACTTTCTGCTTCTCATTCACTACAATTCAAAGGTAATCATTTTACTGTTTACAACTTCACATTTATTTGACGGCCTAACTTACTGGATATTTTTCAGTTTTCAGTATTAAAAAACAGGATTTAAGCTTAAATAATAGAATGCATTAAATGAGGGGCCCCTTTTCACGTTTCAAAAGTCAATGAGTTCCGTCGGCAGATCCCAAAATTTCCTCTCTACACTTCTCACATGGCTTAATTAAACAAGTTTTCAAGGCCCAGAGGTCAAATGATCCAAAATTACACAATAAAAGCAAATATTAGAAAACAGTCCAAAATAGCAAAACCTATTTCTATCAATCCAATAATGTCAAGTATAACATAACAGTCACAGGGGACATTTTCCTGCAAGTACTTTTTCTTTAAGTACATTTAGCTATTAATACTTCAGAAGCTTTACGTGTAATGTAGTTTTTTTAATATTGTTACACAGATACTCTTAAAGATTCAATAGGTAATTTTGATAAAAATATCTTTTGTCATATTTTGTAATATACAAACTGTATCTCCTGACATTAGTACATGAGACGGATAATCTGTGAAAAAATAATCACTCTCAAACTAGGCAGCGCTGATCAAATATGAATCAAAATTATGTTACTGCATTTGTCTACTTCTCACCTCAAATAGTATCAAACTGTTTTTATCATGGCAACTGGGTGAAAAACCTTCTCATTTTACATCTAAACAGTACACTACAATATGTTTCTGCTTCATCACAAAACATTCTACAAGATGACTTACACTCTTTGAAGGTGCCACTGTCTCTGACCTCTGGATTTTCCCTCTCTCTGCCGTAGAGAATCGTCTCATCCTGGATGCCTTTGCCCAGCAGTGTAGCCGAGTCCTCAGCCTCCTCAACAACGGCCGTCTCCTGGAGCCCTCCTCCTCCTTCACCTCCAACATCAAGCTGGAAGAGGGGCCAGGGGCGGTACAGGGGCTTCACTGCTCCTCACTGGGGAAGACCAAACCTGAAGAGAGCTCTTCCACCACAGACCCAGAAGAGGAGGCCCAACAAAGCCATTTGAACCAACAACAAACCTCTGCCGTTCTTCGCATCTTCACAGACTCCCTACAGAACTATCTGCTCTCAGGGCCGCCGCCGCCGCCGCCGCAGCAGCAACATCTGGCTGCCGGTCTGGAGGATGAGCAGTGCCCGTTGGCAGAGCCTGGCTCTGGGGTGTCTCCTCCAAGACATAACCTGGGAGGCTGGGGCTCACCGACTCCGTCAGAGTCGTACGGCCACCCTTCATCCACACTGCCTGAGGAGGAGGAGGAGGAGGAGAGCTGCTGTCCACGCTGCCTGGAGTTGGAGCAGGAGGTGCTGTCGCTGCAGCAGGAGAACGAGGAGCTCCGCAACAAGCTGGAGAATATCCCAGGTGCAGTAGTGACAGCCTGGATCCACAGAGTTTTGAGGTCTATTCTTTGGGATGGGTCAAAGATACAGATATACAGGTGCCTAATCATGACAGGTTTATCTGAAAAGCTAAGGGGATGATAATAAAGCAGCATAGTCACATTCAGGATTAGCGCTGATCCTGTTTTTAAATGTGAGCAATCACAGATGTCGGATTGAGACCAGGAGCAGTGATGTATATAAAAACTATAATTTTCCAAACATACAGGAACTTATTATGGAACTTTTGCACAGTTTCTCCTTCATTTTGAGTGTTCTCATTTAACTATTTGACACATACAGAGGCTTTGATTCATCGCGGTAAATGTCCTGTTTACATTAAGAAAAGAAGTCTTGGTTGAGATGTTGACCATTGCTCTCTAGTAATTGTCATCCAAAGCATTGATAGACATGAAAAAGTTTCTAGTCACGTCTCATAGACTTGACGTGGACGTTGCTGTTATTTCAGTCTGGACAGGAGTGGTGGACAAATCAACCAACAATGCCATCCCTATAGCCAAAGCGCTAACATGCCTAAAAGTAATAACATCATGGTTAAAGTCAATAAAATAGCCAATTAATTTTATGTAGATTGATTAATCTACTAATTGTTTCAATTCTACTCATTTGTTCATGCTCTTTCTTTAATTAGTCATATGTATCTGTCTGTATATCTCTAGTAAAAATACTATTGCATTAATCAGTACCAAAGCTACACCAGTTTATCATTGCACCTTAATAACTTCAGTTTTTGTCTGTCTTCAGTTTGCGAGATCGGCATGCTCACACTCTCTAATTACATCCCAGTGTTTGGGGCAACAGTCTTAATAGCATCTATTTTTATTACCTTTTCTGCTCTCCCCAAAGCATTCTGAGCTCCCCTGTGTTACCTTAACCTACATTTCACTTAACCGGCTAATTTGAGCTGGAAGATTATTAAATTATACACAAGATGGGTCTCTTTGTTTGCAGAACATTTTGACAGTGTATTTAGTATTTATGGTAACATGTGTTCTTATGCAGTTCCTTGTCAAAAGGCTCTCGACTACTTCAAGACTGTTCTTGAGTTTCACAACCAGCTGGTCCAGCCGATGCCAGAGGAGCAGCTCACAGAGGTGAGGAAACAAGCAGCGGTATAATTCACAGCTATTTGAAGCATGTGTGATCAGTAGCACACAGTATATTTAGGTGTAAAAATACAACATCATACCCTTGCCACATCAGTAACTTCTCCAGTGTGCTGTTAAGTTGTGTGAAAATATGGAATTAAAGGAAACTCTGTCTCTGCAGGAAGAAGAGCGGCAAACAGTCTTTGAGGTCTGTGTTTTTATTCAAGCATTTCTGTTGTTTGAGAACATAAAGGATTTCAGTGTATATTCATGTATTTTTTTGCCTGTAAAGTCAACAGGAAGTGGTATCAAATTAGTGAAATTGACACTAGATAATGTGCACCATAAACAAAGGTTAAAAGTCAATTTCAAATCTGACAAAACTAGAAAATGCAGTCAGATATGGAGGCAGACTGTGGACATACCTGAGCGCCGTCCGACCATTACATCACCTGACCTCCTCTTCCCTGCAGGGCAGTAAGCAGCTCCTGGAGAACTACCCTCTCTTCATCTCTAATAAGCAGTGGGACGAAGCCGTAAACTCCTCTAAGAAAGATGGCAGGCGGCTGCTGCGCTACCTGATTCGCTTTGTCTTCACCACAGATGAGCTCAAGTTCTCCTGCGGTTTGGGCAAAAGGAAGCGTTCGGTCCACTCAGGAGATCCAGGCCTGGAAAGACGACCGCTCAACCCCGTCAAAGTCAGCTGCCTCAGAGGTACACAGTCAGAAAATATCTGTTGAGTTAAAAGAGTGTTGGCATTGTGCTTCAGTCTGGGAAACATTATCATTGCAAAACTGGTAGAACTCATACAGTTGTCTGCCGGCAGGAGCTCTGTCAAATGTCTGCATATAAAATGTTTGTGTTATTTGAAAGATGTAGAGCTATGCTCATATACTCCACTTTTACAGCTTACATGTTTCAGACTTGAAAAGCAGCAGTAGCTATCAAGTGAGCTCCTTATTTCTGGGCTCATAACATTAAACCAAGACCTATGTTGGTCTAAGATCTGATACATTTGTGGTCATGTGTTTTTAGTTGTAACCGATCAGATTAAAATTGAATTCAATTTCATGTTTTTGTTTTCTTTTCTTATTCTTCTCCCACGGCAATTGATCATTGCACTTTTCAACAACAAGACATTTCAATTGTTTCACTGACAGAAAAGGTCTAACTCTATCCTTGAGCGTAACAACTATTTCATTCATTTCCACTGTTTCACCATTTATAATTTCAAACCTGCAATAACAATATTTTTTGTAAGTTATAGTCAACGCGATAGCAAAATAGTTAATTTACACATCATGCAGTTACGGAGCAACATGATCAGTCATTTAAAATTGTGTTTTAATGACCATCTGGTCAATGTGCGTATGTCTAACATTCCCTCTTCTATTAGCTCTGTGTTTGGTCGCTACCAACTCTTGAGGGAAATATCCGTCTCTTTAGATTGTAAATGCTCCACTATGTTCACCAGCTAGTTTTTAACTGTGTCTGTCAGCTGTCTGTTTGGTGCCAAGCATTAAGGGAACAGTCAGTTATTAGAACTCTTTCTCTTATAACAGCTGCGGTCTAAAACAACACTATGAGACTGGTGAGAGTGACCTAAAACAGTATTGTTGTGGGCCTCACATAAACAATGAGCTGAATCTCTCTGTAAAGCTCAATGAAAAAGAGCTGCTTCAGATCCGAGTGATAATTCTTTGCAGGCTTCTTACTGTCACATTGTTATTTCATATATTATTATGAAAATCTCAATTATGATCACTTAAAGGGCAGGTCAGATTAGTTTTTACTCCGATCCCACATACACAAAGATCACATCTCTGTAAAATAAGAGATTGAGTATTAATGCCTTTCATGTGAATGTCACACTCAAAACCTCATGCTTTTTGAAACCCTGGTACAAATCAAGGAGTGCTTTGATTTTCAATTATTAAAAAATGTATAAATATTTTTCTCTTTTGTTTGACAATTTTCTTGCCAGAATTCATCCGGATGCACTGTGTCTCAAACCCGGACTGGTGGATGCCCTCAGAGGAGCAGATCAACAAAGTATTCAGCGATGCCGTCGGTCATGCTCGTCAGGGCCGAGCGGTCGGTACGTTCCTGGGCAGCAGCGGAAGCAGCACCAGCAGCCTCTATATGGAAGGCTTTGACGGACATCTGTCACAGGACGAACTGTATTTGAAAGGCTGCCAGAACGGCCAATCGGACTGAAGTTAGAGGAGAAATTAAAGACAAATGCCGGAAATGTAGCTGTACAACAACATATCCCAAAACAATGACCTGAACCTGTCACTTTACACAGTGAAGAAAACATTCCAGAAGTTTATCTTACAGAATACAGAAGCAGTTTGAATAGTTTGTAGCTGTTTTGCCATTTTTATACCTACAATTTTGTTGTTTGTTTTAGTCAATATTTGACTCTTGAGGTGTTTTAAACTTTTAAAATTTCAGTCTTCCACTTGCTACTTTTTTTCTATGGTTTGCTGTTTTGATCAGCTTTGTCACTTTCAATGGAATTAGTATTTTTTGGGGTTTTTGGGTTGGAGTCCCAATCAGTTAATTTTTTTCATGAGGAAGCTGTTTTTGTAAATGTTACCCAAATTAGAGACTTATTGCATCCATCACTGACATTGCGCCCTCCATCACGGAAAGTAGCATTTAATATTTTTCTGCCAAATTCTGCATCATTGGCGAAGCACCTTTACTTGCAGCCCTTCAATAGGAGTGCCTCTACCTGTAGCGTTGCACTTGTTTTTCCTAATATGAATCACTTCCGATGTGTCAAGTTATAAAAAGAAAAAGTGCATTCAAAGTCTTGGCAATGTGCTTAAATGCACCTTCCATTAGGTTGAAAGACGTTTCAGTCAAGGCTGATCTGTTTCAGATTTCAAGATATGCGACGGAAAAGAAAACCGTGCGTCTTATTGCAGAACAGTCAACGATATTAAAGTACTCATATTATGCTTTTTGGTTTTTCCCTTTCCTTTATGTTGTTATATATTTATTTTGTGCATGTTTATGAAGTAAAAAAGCCCAAAGTCCACCCCAAAGGGACTTCACCATCTCCAACAGAAAACACTGTTCACAAACTGCTCCAAACAGCTCTATTGTAGTCCAGCCTTTATTTTTGTGACAATCGTACGTCACTTTGTAACACACGTTATAATGCTCGCCTAGCTGCTAGCGTGGCTCGCCCTCATACTCTGCTTTTGGCTGGGTAATTGTCCTTACTTAGCTAGTGCGCATGTGCGACTCCCAACAAAGATGGAACAGAAGTGAGATGCCTCACTCTGTAGCTAAAACAGAGAGCTCAAAACACAGGGTGAACGTGTGCCTTGCTTAAGAGCACCTGGCAGCGCCCAGGATGTGAACTGGCATATCTCCAGCTACCAATGTACACTCTGTACTTTGGTCCATACTGGGATTTGAACCATTTGCAGTACAACAAAAATTGTGCTTTAAGAAAATTAAACCATGTAAACCTATTCTAGTATAACCTCTGAATACAATTATGAACCTGAAAATGAGCATAATATGAGCACTTTAAGATCTTATTTAAAAGAGGTCTCCTAAATTTGTTTGTGCTGTAGGCCTAATGCCAGTGATATAAGGCTGATCTTTCTTCCATTAAATGAAGGTATTCTTATGAATAAAATGCAGATTTGCAGAAAAACAACGACAACATAGTGGATAAATACCAAGAACATTGTTTCTATTTTATGCTAATGCACTTTCTTTGCTCTGTCATAGGTTCTTTAATTCATCCTGTTGCAAAAAGTCTTCAGCTGCATTCTATTTCATTTAGATTTTCATCAGTGAGAAGACTTTTTGACTCTGGATAAATTAATGACGCCATATATAATGCCTTAAACTTGATTCAAGTCAAGTGTGTCACGTAATCACAGTGTGGGTTGTTGGCCCAAGTGGAGCACTTCGTTCTTATTTGCACTTTTCCGTGTCTCGTTGTGGCTACAGCCATCCCACAGGGAGAGTATCTAACCATTCTTATTCTCTGACTTGTGTTTTGTATTTTATTCGGTCCTCAATCACTTCACATCATTACGCCGTTTTCTACGTTTTGAATGTACCAAATTTATTAGGTCAGTTTGCCACGTCGACAGTGCTGTGTAAATGTGTAATATAAAGTACAATATTGTGTGAGGTGTTCTTGAAATACCACGTCTCTCTCTTTAAAAGCCAAGTAGAAAAGTGCCACAGAAACCTTAAACAGTTGGATTCTGTTGTTGTGTTGCTGTTCTGAATGTGAGCATTTATTTGTATTTACTCCCTCAAAGTGGCTGTTATCAACACTGTGAAACATCAGTAGGATTTTTTACAAATCTAATAGCTTCTGTTGTTTTTTTGTTTATAATAAATACCATAAGCACTGAAGCTGAAAGCTTGCATTGATGAATATCTACAGTATGTATCTATTGTTTAAAGTGTTAGGCAAACTTGTCAAAAATGGCATTATTCTAAACATTTTTTTATTTTTTTAAAAAGTAAGAAAGTAAGTAAAGTTGTATTTCTGTCATTAAATAGCATCAACTCTATGACTCCATGTGATGCATTGGGTGGTTAAACAACAATCAGTTTTTCTGATGTATAGTGTGGAGATTCATTTATTTGCCAACAGTGGTAAGTGCTCATGTCTTTTGCTCAGTAAAGATAGCAACACCACTATGTAGAAATACTCTGTGACAAGTAAAAGTCTTAAAGGACGGTCCCTTTCTGAATGATATATGACATATGTATACATTAGAATATACTGATGTATTAACCAGTAAGAAACATTTTCATATTATATGTGGTGGAGGTGGAGTAGGGCTGGGCAATATGGAGGAAATCAAATATCACAATATTTTTGACCAAATACCTTGATATCAATACCACAACAATATTGTAGTGTTGACTATTGGTCCTCTCACAAAATATTAACACAATGAGATTGTTGATAAGTGATCAAAAGTAATGTGGCTATAATGACTAAGTGGGTAAAGGCAAATAATAACAGTTACAACAGTCTGGTCAGTTCAGAAAATGACATCACTTTACTGTAATGCAGCCTATAAAACCAGGAAAAGACACCAGTTATGCCATATTACAATATCCAAAATCTAAGATGATATCTAGTCTCATATCACGATATCGGTATAATATCAATATATTGCCCAGCTCTAAGGTGTAGCTCATTTAAACTATTTTACAAGATGCTGGAGATAGCACTGCTTCTTCTTTTTTAAGTTAATCATATGTTTTGTGTGTAAAATCTAAATTTGCAGCATCAGATACATATTGTGGAGTAGAAGTATGAAGTATAAAATGGAAATACTCAAGTACAAGTACGTCAAAACTTTGCTTGAGTAAATGGAATAAGTTACTTTGCTCCACTGTGTGTAAGACGACATCTGCTGGTGATTTAACAGAAATACAGAAATCCATAGCCCTTACGGGCCTTTATGAACATGATTGTTGTGTGGAGCGGAAGCTGAACATTAGCTTTACTACATTTGTAGTCATATTTCCTTTGGGTTTCCTCTCAACTAAGAAAGAAAAAAAAGCAACACCCTCTCCACAATATCTCAAAGTTATATAACACAATTGACTAATTATTAAAGGCGCCTAATGAATTTAAGATGGTACACAAACATAATGTGTCCTGTTTATTGAATATTGAAGGTAGAATATTGCAGTAGAAAAAGACAAAGGACACCCTCTCTTCAATCACTAAATATGCAATTTGGAAACTAAAAAAACTGCTATTTGATAAAGCTTGGACAATAAGTAATATTTGCCAAAATGGCGAATTTTACATTGAGGCTGTCTCAGTGATACAGCAGATATGCATTGGATTGGATGGTGGCTGATATGTTTTATTTGTTTAGAAACAAATAGCAGGATGTGACTATAACATCTCCACCTGGGAGCCTTTAATATTATGTTTTTGGAGTTGCTCTCTTACCTTATTGCTCTTTAGTACTGATTTCCCTCACACTGAACTGCCACTGATCGCCACCAGGTGGGGTTGTAGCTGCTAGGATGAGAGTAACCTGATGTCCGAAAGTTCACCAGCCAATAGCTATAAAGGACTATACTGTAGTTTTTAAAATTAATGCACACAAGTCTGTCCACGAAAGTGAAACACCGGATTGTATAATGATAAAAAAATGGAGGGTTCCGACCATATACTTTATTTACTGCTGTTTCACACAGAGCCAAGCTGCTGAATGCAGATCTCTTCTCTCAGCAGCAGCATACAGCGTGTATGTATGTGTGTGTCGGCGGATCTGATAAAGCATCGGTTGGGTGTTTCGCTTTAATTCTGCGGCATCTTCTCTCACTGTATGCGGGCCTGCTGTTCTGGAGGAGGGAGGGCCCTGAGCACAACGAGCAGATTTCGAACAGTAAACTAGCGGATGCGACACGTTGTTAACTACTGAGCACGGGATGATTCCAGCACGCAGCTCGCCTAACTTGGTTTGCATTGATTGGATTTGGGAATGGCACGCGGAGCTTTCAGTTGAACACAGGCGCGGTCTGCTGTCTGGAGACTGACCTCGGGTAAACCCTCTGAGGCTCCGCGGACTTTGGAGAAATTCTGCAGAGGTGTTATTTTGCGCAGCACGGTAACTCTTGCGCAACACAAAGGGGATGATCTCCAAAGCGACTGACAAGACTGAGTGAACCGACGATTATTAAAGGACACACAGGCAGCTCGTGAAGGGGGTGCAAGATGATGTCACTGATAGATCTCGACGATGATCAGCGATGGGTGCCCACTCATGTCAATGTCACCGTCCTCCGCGCAAGAGGACTGCGAACCAAGGGCAAGCATGGCAGCCGCTACCTCTACACCATCATGCAGGTGGGGAAGGAGAAGTACACCACCGGGCTGGTGGAGAAGGCGGAGGTGCCCGAGTGGAACGAGGAGTGCTGCTTCGAGCTGCTGCCCGGGATCCTGGAGGACGGCGGCCGGAGCGCCTACCCCCCGGGGAGCGGGGACCTGGTCCTCACCGTCATGCACCGTGTGCTTATCGGACTTGACGTGTTTCTCGGCCAAACCATCCTTCCTCTCGATAGGATATTTCAGGAGGGAATGTGTCCTCGAGATGAGTACGTTGTGTTTGAATGTTAATTGAAGCCTGCATGACAAACTATGCAGTACTATCAGTTTACTGTTGTGTCGTGTCATGTTTATGTCAGACTGGGGCAGACAGTGGGGGAAAGAAGTAGGATATGCTACTTAGATATATTTATATATATAATTAAGTAAAAGTAGCAATACCACAGTGTAAAAATACTATGTTACGAATAAGTCCTGCATTCAAATAAGTTAAGGTAGGCCTACAGAAGGTCTTAGCATGTTGCCTAGGCTACTTAAAGTAGGCTGATCTCCTCATAGTGATGATCAATCACCACCTTCTTCCAAACTCCCACAACTCAGCAGCTGATAAAAGAGAGGATGAGAAATAAACAGTGAAATCGGCAGAGATGGCAAAAGTACTCCCGTACTCAAGTAGAAGTAAAGATACTTGTGTGAAAAATACTCTGGTAAAAGTAGAAGTACTGATTTAACTTATTTACTTAAGTAAAAGTAACGAAGTACAGGTTTGGAAATGTACTCAAAGTATAAAGTAAAAGTAGCCTTGTGAATCACAACCATTTTTTATGCAAAGCTCCCTGGACCACACATGTTGCTAGTGCAAACTGAGAAACTTCAGTGGACATGGAGAACACGTCTACATTGGCTACATTTTAAATGGATTTCTGCCAATAGGCCTAAAACATCACATTTATGATTATTGTGACAGAGACTGGGACTCCAGGTTAATAAGATTCTGACTGAGCAGCAAGATATGAATTCAGTTGTGATTCTGTGAGAATTCACAGATCCAGTTTCTCTTTTTTAATTTTCTCCTTTTACATTTAAAAGAATCTACATATATGTGTGTGTGCTCAAATATGGCTTCTAGAAATAAAATAAAGGAAAAAATATAAATTTCTAAATTAAGAAGTTCCCCATAGGCCTACTTTACAGTTCCCCAGCACATTGGCCAGGAGTCATTCTTGATGCTAGCATCTCAATCATCTCTCAGATAAGGCAGAGGATGATTAGGAATGTCTTGCTGCTTGTCTGTCCAATCTAAGACAAAGCTGGTTCTGGTTTCCAACTTGGCCCCAGGTGTGTCTGTTTAAACACAGACGGAGACAACTTCTGTCTTCTGACGCAACGTGCCACCTGGCTAACAGGTGAAGAACACAAACAACAGAACCACTAGCTAACTTACTTTAAATGTGCAAGAACTATAAACCAATTCAACAACGGGCTTAAATGAACTGACAACATAAATTACAAGACTTACAGTTCTCAACTGATTGTCCTCCGACCGGACAGCTAGTCTCTCTTTCTTTTCTCCCCCTTTTTTCTCCGTGTGGCGCGCGCCCGCTCGCGGTGTGAGACGTGTGTCTATGGGGCGCCGTTTGTAAAGCAGCTCGTGCTGAAAATACACAGCAACATTTTGTCCAATAGCTTTAAATAATGTTTAAATAACTGGTATGAAATTTTGAGGGTCACTTCTTGCACATTACAACATATTTGTCAACTTGGAAATATTTTAAATAGTTAAATCCAAATATTAATGTTACACCAAATGTTAAATGTTAAATCATATGCTAAATCTAATCTAAATGTTAAATTAAATCTAAATTCAAATTAAATCTAAATGTTAAATCTAAATCTAAATCAAATGTTAAATCTAAATTTAAATCTAAATTAAATGTTAAATCTAAATCTAATCTAAATTTTAAATCTAATATAAATAAATCTAAATGTTAAATCTAAATCTCTAAATTAATCTAAATAATCTAAATCTCAATGTTAAATCTAATCTAAATGTTAAATCTAAATCTAAAATCTAAATGTTAAATCTAAATATTAAATCAAATCTAAAAGTTAAACTAATCTAATGTTAATCTAAATCTAAATCTAAATGTTAAATCAATGTGGGTGAAACTAATTTAGCTAAATGCAAATTAATGTCGGTAACGGAAGTACCAAAATAAAGCTCGAGGAGGTCAGTGTAGTGTTATAGTGTTAAATAACGAATAAAAATCCTCATCGGGAGATATGGACTCTTGAACTTGGAAACCGTGAAAATAACTACCTAAATAATAAACACAGTGGGGAAAACTGTATTTGAAGAGTACTTTGAGTTTTTAGTGTCACTTTTATGATGTGTGGGAATTATAGCCACTATAGCCAGACACGGGGGGGGCTCACTTTGACTGGTCTGTCACGTTCGCTTGCATTAAGTCAGCAAGAGCCTATCCCCGCCCGCCCCGACACAGGCACTGAAAGACACTGCGAAAGTCCAACGAATCAGCGTTAGCCGAGAACTCGGCAGAGCGTCCCGGTGGCTGTACAAACTATTAAACAGCAACAGCGACAGCCTCAGGGCCACCGAGGCCACCTCGGTAAGCATGTTTTCCAAATCACGGAGCTAGCATTGTCTTGTGTCAAGGTAGTAGCAAATCTCTACTGGCTAGCTACCGTTAGCTAGTTTAGTAAGTTAGCCTTGACAACAGGGTGCTAGCTCCGTGATTTGGAAAACATGCTTAACCGAGGTGGCCTGCGGTGGCCCTGAGGCTGTTGCAGTCGCTGTTGAATAAGTTTGTTAGCCACCAGGACGGCTCTGCCGACGTTCTCGGCTAACGCTGATTCGTTAGCATTACGCAGAGTGACCATGGCCACAGTACGTGCCTTGTCGGGGGCGGGCGGGGATAGGCTCTGCTGACCTTAATGCAAGCGAACGTGACAGACCAGTCAAAGTGAGCCCCCCCGTGGCGGCTATAGTGGCATAATTCCCACACCATTCATAAAAGTGACACTAAAAACTCAAAGTACTCTTCAATACAGTTTTCCCCAACTGTGTTTATATTTAGGTAGTTATTTTCACGGTTTCCAAGTTCAAGAGTCCATATCTCCCGATGAGAGATTTATATCGTTATTTGACACTATAAACATACACTGACCTCCTCGAGCTTTTATTTTGGTACTTCGGTTACCGACATTAATTTGCATATTAGCTAATATTTAGTTTCACCCGAAACATTTAGATTTAACATTTAGATTTAGATTTGATTTAACATTTAGATTTAGATTTAAATTTAGATTTGATTAATATTTAGATTTAACATTTAGATTTAGATTTAGATAACATTAGATTTAGATTAACATTTAGATTTAGATTTAATATTAGATTTAACATAGATTTAGATTAGATTTAAATTAGATTTAGATTTAATATTTAGATTAATTTAGATTTATTTAGATTTAACATTTATTAGATTTAATATTATAACATTTAGATTTAAATTTAGATTTAGATTTAACATTTGAGATTAGATTTAACATTTAGATTTAGATTTAGCATATAGATTTAACATTTAACATTTAGGTGTACATTAATATTTGGATTTAACTATTTAAATATTTCCAAGTTGACAAATATTGTTGTAATGTGCAAGAAAGTGACCCTCAAAATTTCATACCAGTTATTTAAACATTATTTAAAGCTAAATGTGACAAAATGTTGCTGTTATTTTCAGCACGAGCCGCTTTACAAACGGCGCCCCATACGTGTCCGCGCTATTCTCAGACATGACGACCTCTTATACAAAACTAAAGTAACGAGCCAATTTTGTAAAATGTAAGCATTAGAAAGTACCGATATTTGTGTAAAAATGTAAAGAGTAAAAGTTAAAAAATTCTCCACAAAAAAATAGTAAAGTAAATTAAAATATCAGTAAAATCTGCTTGAGTAGAGTAACAAAGTATTTGTACTTTGTTACTTCCCATCTCTGGAAATCGGACGTGGTAGTGTTTTGCAGGATTACACAGACAACTGCTAGTTAGAACCCTAAATGCATACAAGCTCATTAAATGTTTGCCCTTTAGGCTTATACTGTATTCCCGAAGCAGTTCCCACAATGCACTGCAAACCAACGAGATGTATTTTCCACTGTGGAACAAGTAGTGATTCTAGCCAGAAGGCCTCCATAATTATGCACAATGCACATCTTCCATTTTCTTTTATACAGCACTACATGTATCCTCAGATGAAATAAATACTTAATGACAAAATAAATACTAATAAGTAGCAGTAAATACTTTGTGATAAAAACATGATGTAGTTAACTGTTCACACAGAAGCTGGAAGTGATGTTGTGTCTTTATGTCAGACTGGGACGGACAGACAGTGGTGGAATAAGAACTCACAGATGTTTTACTAAAAGTAGCAATACTCTGTTACAAGTAACAATCCTGCATTCAAAATCTTACTTCAGTAAAAGTGCGAGTGTTAGCATCGAAATAAATACTTAAAATTCCAGAAGTACTCATTATGCAGAATAGCCTATTTCAGAATCATACATATTACATTACTGAGTTATATTTAGTGATGCAATATTATGTATCACTTCAAGTGAATAGGTTAAATTTATTAATTAAGATACGTACTGTATATTACCATGAAACTTCCCCAGTTGATTACTTACATTAAGGCAATCTTTGTATTGTACTTTGTACTTTGTATCACAAGTTTTCTGAAATGTTAAGTTAAATATCATGTTAAATATGCAAACTATGCATTATTTTAGTATATATGCACTAATTTGCATAGCCTACATTTCCAAAAGAGGAATCATTCTGTAAAGCCAGGTTCAAAATTCTTGTTATAGAGGGAATTTTGGATATCTCTTATTACATATTTTTGCCATGTGCTTAGGAATAATATGTGATATAAATCAGGCTTTGAATGATATATGGACAAAGAACCCCTTTGTAAAAACCCTCAGGAGATAGATAGGAATGAAACTGGAAAGTTTGTGTGTGTGAGTGCTGTTGAAGTGCAGTACGTTTGCTGGCTCAGAGTGAGAGAAAAAAAGCTTATTTTAAGAAAATGACTGTGAGAACAGAAAATAAAACCACCTTAATTATATTTTGTGCCTAATAGGGCACTGATGTCTTCAGTACTTGCTTTAAATACAGTAACCAATAACTGGTATTCCACAATGTTACTTTATCTGGCAATGGCTTTGGAAATGTAGACCTGCCAAAGTGAGACTGGTGATCTTGGTATCAAGGCACTGCTATAAATAGCCCAAGGATGTGAGGAGGAGTGACTGGTTGTTCATCACTTTGTGTTTTGAAAATTGCAGGGAAGTGGAAATATTTTGGAAGTTTTTTGGTCATGCAAGATGTGTCCGTGATAATTAACTATGACTGAAAATGTATAGCTTGGTCTGTACTGTTTAGTTTAGGTTTCCCTTAGTTTCAGTTTAAATAAGTAAGAGTAAGTCATTTTTACTGTTGTAGTGTATCTTGAAATAGGTTTGAATCTTTTTTAATTTGCCTGTTTGTGAGTACTTGAATACCTCAGTTGTGCCACAGGTGACGCAACAAGACTCCCCAGTAGTAAAACATCTCCACTAAAGCAACACAATGCATCTGGATTTAATTGGGGGCTATACGCCCTCTCCACGCTCAGTGAAACTCGCCCTGAATTCCTGCTGTTAGTTTTGGCTCTACAACACTTTCTTTCAGATGGCTGAGGAGGCAGTAGCAGAGGGATGATTCTATTGATTGAATCTTCATAGAGTATTGTCTGACATTTCACATACACATTGGTGGATAGACCTTAAGGAATAAGAAGTGTGATTTCCTTCTATGAGGCTTAAAAAAAGTTTGTTGTCAAATATTATGATTACAATCTCCTGAACAGTATTTCCTGATTATGTAATATGTGGAAAGCATTGCCAAAAGGAAATCAATGTTTTTGGTGCTGCAGGGGAAAGGCCAGATGACACATGACCTCTGATTTTAGCTTTAAACAGATAGCATCACACTTCAGATATCCGGCTAAAGTAATGTATTTATTTAAAGCAATGATATGAGAGTGACTGTCACAGTGTGGATGTTGATTGTCCCTTTTCTTTTGTGGCTCCAGATGGTTCAAGCTCAACTCTAAGGCAGGTAGAAAGGAAAAGGAACGTGGTGAACTTCAAGTAACAGTCCAGTTCACTCGCAACAACATGACAGCCAGCATGTTCGACCTCACCATAAAGGACAAACCTCGCTCTGCTTTTGGCAAGCTCAAGGATCGTGTCACAGGGAGGAAGAGGGGGGACATGGAGTCCTCCTCAGCCATTGTGCCAGGCCGCTTCGCCGCCCTGTCCGGACACCTGGGGCAGCCGTTTGGAGAGCAGGCAGACGGAGGGGCGACAGAGTCACGAGGAGATGTGGAGATAGCAGAGGAGAAGAGGAACAAGATGAAAGACTTTTTTAAAGGGAGGCTGCGCAAGTCGTCTGACACTAGGTCATGCTCATCACTGGCTTCAGAGAGTAGTGTGTCTTCCATGATCAGTGATAACCCCGGCCCTCCACCCAGCCTGGATTTGATGTCAGACCCTCCCAGCTCTCCCATCTACACTAGCAAAGTGAGAGTGGACACCCTTTACGGAGAGACAGATTTAGCTAAAAAAGGTAGGCTTTGAAATTTTCATATGTAACTGTTTTAGCAAATTGTTTGAAATGGAAATGGAAGTTGGGATAAAAGGTTTTCTGAGTCTATTGGACTTGCATCTGGGCATGGAGTACCTAGGGGCGGAGGGAAGTAGCTTAAACTGGCAGGACAAGGGGTGGATAGGGTCAGCTGCAAAGGATTGGGCCTTTTTTTGCCACTTTATTGGGGTAGATGTGGGACAGAATAGGAAAGTGAATGCATGCAATCTTACTACATTTCCTGACGGTACTCTCTAGTACATGACATGAAGGCTGGTGACTGTTTTCGTATTGCCTGATAATAAACCACATTCCCACAGTGTTTTAAAGCAGAAAGGACCAGCTCTCTGGGAAATAGGACAACTCAGGATCTGGATAGTTTCGCATTGCCAGACCTTCCTCCACAGTGCTGCCAAGGAGGGTCTAGCTAGTCCACACAGCAATCCAGGATGGGAGAAAAAAGGGTTCTGGTTTATTGACATTTCTTGAAACCAGTCACAATCGTCTTGGGTAATGCTAAGCGCCGCGTGGAGCCACGGTGCTGCTGCAAAATAGCCTCAGGAAGGAACTTGTTTTGGTGGAACATGTGTACATTCAAAGGTTGTTTTAGTTGTGCAACAAAAAACTTTAATTGGACAGATAGTCTAGCTAGCTGTCTGGATTTACCCTGCAGAGATCTGAGGAGCAGTTTACCATAGTCCACCGGAGTTTAAAATTACATTACAACGAAAGTGGAAGGTAACGGACGTCCGAAAATGGACATCCAAAAAGAGCGACATCCGGCAGAATTTCCAGCAGAATGAGAGCAATCCCGGAAGGGTAATGTCGTGGATATACTCTAGATTAAGATCTGGGTGGCTTACTGCCTCTACCTGGGAAACCCCAATAAATAGTTTTCCCTCCTTCTGTACCTACTACAAGTAAGAGTTCAACCTATGCTCAATGGTGAGGCTGATACAAATATCAGTGTTTGCAATTTAAAAGTATGCTAACCAAATATAGGCCTATAATTGTTTTTTAACATAAGGATCACATAAATTTGGATATTGCAGAATTGTGCTTGGTACTTAATCAACTTGTATGTGCCAACTGGTGGACAAACTGTGTAATAGCGACACTGTTTCTAAATTTTCCAAACCTTATGGCAGCAAACAAGTATAATATTTTGTAATAGAGAAGGAACACTATAGAATTATACAACAACCTAAACAGCCTTCCAACAAAGCATCACCAGAGAAAGATCCACATTAAGTCTCCTAGGAAGTACAACACAGTACTTGATACAGTTAAGATGTAGAGTCCACACGAGTTAAAATAAAAAAATAGTCTACTAATCTTCTTAGAATGTTGTATTAGCTTCAGACAAAAATGGTGGACGTAACAATATGTCAGTTAGGCAACATTTACTACATTTTGTTTTTTAAGTGGAGTTTTGAGCCAAAAGCAATCTCCATGCAGACAAGTGTTCTTCAGTAGAAGAACTAATCTCCATTTAAACTAACAAACCGAATGTCTGCATATCCAAACCGCATATCTCATCAACATTCTCGTATACTGGGCATGTACGTGCCAGGGTAAACAGGAGGCGCCTGTTGCTGGTAGTTACCATGGTAATGTGGAATAACATTGGCATCAGTGTTAGTTTTGCCATAGGTCTCCATCTGTGGGCACTGAAATTGCAACACAACCCCTGGAAACCCCAAACCGAAATTCTAATTTTTCCCGTTTAGGGGACTCTGAAACGCCAGAGCAGTGTGAATGCAAGGTGTCAATGTAACAAAAGATTTTTGTTTTTGAACCAAAACGTAGCAGTGTAAATGTAGCCTTGAACTCCTATGGAATTGTTGTCAGTAGTGGTTCCATACTAGCAACATGATGTTCAACTGAAAACAACTGATAGTGTTCTACGTCAAATTCAATAACTTTTCTCAGATTTCCTTGTGTTTGGATAAAAATACAAGGTGTAGACTTTTAGTAACCCATTTCTTCCTTCCCTCCACCAGTGCTCACCAGCCAGCACACCACAAAGGTTCTCACACACAAGCGAGCCTTCAGCGATGAAGCCAGTAAGATCACAACAAACTTCCCTCGATCAAATCCTGCAGTTGAGTCTCTAAAGGGTCAGACCATGACTCAGTCCAAGTCTTCACTGTGTATAAATGGCAGCCACGTCTACGACTCCGAGCCATCGACTCCAAAGACTTCAGGAGCCCACCAGCCCAAGCTGGACCTGCTGGAGAGGTGCTCCCCGCTCTCTCGGTCCCTGCAGAATCTCACCAAAAGAAGCGAGGACAAAGGTTCCTTTGCCGAGGGCCAGCGCTGGTCCTTTGACAGGATGAAGAAAGACGAGAAGGAGGAAGAAAAGGAAGCTCGGGCATCGTCTCCCCCAATTCAGCAAGCTCAGATGGGGGGTCGCCCTGTACAGGCGGAGATGCCGGTCACCTCCTCTGCTGCTCTTTCGCCCGACAAAGGGCGGAAGCTGAGAAAGACGTTATTCTCTGGAGGGAGAAGTGACTCTCTGCCAGCTAAGTCAGACCTGAACCAGGCTGGTTTGACATCTGAGGGGCGGCTCAGAGGCTGGTTTGGCTCCGGTGAATCCCAGAACAAGCCAAGGTGAGTGAGGGTCATTTTCAGGTTTTTTTTCTGGGCTCCACAGTGTTTGAGGAATCCACTCTCTATCCAGGCACAGCGACAGGCACATGGGAGGCGTGTTTCAGCTGGGTGTCCTGAGTTCAGTGTTTGCCTCGCGCCATGCTCATTTGAAAATGGAACTGATGTAGTTCATGGTTTTCTCCATTTTGCAATCATACTGTGTCATCATATCATACTACATGTTTTTTCCCACAAATAGCTCTCAAGCATTTCCATTATCTTTATAGACGTGTGTTTCTCTATCAAAGATGTAACATCACTTTAGAAAAATGCTCTTGCAGAAGGATGCAAAGAAAACCATTCCACATTGCAGAAAAGCTGCCAGTGCAGATAGTCTTGAATGGCTACAAGGCATTTTTATTTTTGCTTGATCATTTTGCAGATGTGCTTTTCTTTTTTTTGATTAAGTTGCTGTTTTTGTAAATCTTTCATTTGGCCCGTTTGATATCTACTGATGTTAGAAGACTTTTCTAGGTAACAGAAATGCCAGTTAGTATTTTGGTCGTCTTTTCTGTTTGTATAAGAAAGATGTTCCCCGTCTGGTAACCTGGCACATCATTAACTAAGAGGACTATTGTGCCCTATTTTCCTCTACAGGCTGGAAGTTTCTCCTAAGGTAGAAAGCAGCTCAGACGTACCCCCACCCCTCCCTCCTCGCTCCCCTGTACCCCCTGAGTGCTCCTCTCCTTCTTCTTCTCCCTCTGGTCATGTCTCACCTGATCACTGCAATCACAACAATCCCTTCACCCCCTCTCCCTGTACCTCCTCAAACCCAATATCCCCCTCCAACCCTTTCCCCTCATGTATGCAGCGCAATCCCTTTTTTGAGGATCTCATGGCAGAAGAGTCACAGAGGTCCCCTCCTTTTGTGCCTTGCTCCTCATCTGGCTCATCCCCCTTTCATTACACTACTCTGCCCTCCCAGCCCTGCACACCCAGCCCTGCTCATGATGTTAAAGCTTCAAATATGGCGTACATAAAGCGGGAGCGCCCCAGGTCAGTAGCTAGGCAGACATCTCTCCCTGCATTACTACCCAGGGCAGCCACAGCTAACCCCTCCGCACCTCGCTGCATGTCAGAGAGTGCAGGAGAATGGGATGACTCGTTTGATGCCTTTGCCTCCAGCAGGCTCAACTCACCTAAAGGGAATCTTCCCCAGAAACAACTGAGAACCAGTCCCATTTCATCTCATAGACAGAGTTATCTTCAAGTTAATAACAACGCCAATCATCATGCACAGGAGCTGCAAACATTTGAAGAGGAGCCTCCACCTTTGCCTCCAAGGAGACCTTTAAGAACGCCAGTGAATGAGATTTCTTCTGATGGCTGGTTGCACAGAGGTCAAGAGCTGGCTGTCCATAAAGAAGCCTACCTCCTCTCACAGACCGGCGTGGCCTCGCTGCAACACGGAAGAGAAGGAGAACGCAAAAGAAACAGTGTCTCTCCAGACCCTCACACCAGCAGCGAGACTTCCGACTCCCTCAGCATTCCCTCTCAGCCACACACCAATATGACTTCATCAGGATTCACATCTGAAGAAAAGCTTAAAAAGTTTAAATATGAACCTTTGGAAGATGAAACCGACCGCTGGGGAGGGATGTTGTTTGAACAAGACTTGTATGGACGCGTTTGCAGAGGAAACTACGGACAACCCAAAGTAAATTGTTTATCGTTGAGCGCTGAAGAAACTTCTGGAAAAAAGATAACATCTATAAACTCAGGACCTAAAATACTTCTTAACAGTGAGATATCTGTTGCAACTCTTTTGAACATGTCATCTACTACTTCCTCCGAGCCTCATTCAAAGCTGCTAGATATCACAACCACTCCAGTAGTGGAGGTGGAGTCTAATCCACCTCAAACCACATGCATCAACAATAATGTGTCTTTCTCACTAACCTCAGGAGATCTGAACATGAATGTGAATGATTCAGATTTTGGTTTCATTGATTCAGATGGCTCTTCTCAGTCAGAGGTAGTTGATACTCTCAAAGGCATCAAGAGCGGGACTTTTGCACAACCGCCAGAAGCTTTACAGTTAGCAGCTTACCATCTAGAGACAGTGAACACACCTGAGGATATGTTCACTTTAAAGGACACCTACATACCTGAGATGAACTCATCCTTTGAAATAACTGCATCATCTAACAAACTATACAAAATCTCTCCAGATTGCCAAGACAATCGCCACGGCTGTCGATTTGAACTAAATAACGAGGCACCACATGGTAACTCCAGAATGAACAGCAGTGAGATCGCTGCACTGTCAAAATCACTGCAACAAAATCAAACGTCTAATGTAGCCAATTTTGAAACTGAATCCAGAGAAGTAATATCAAAAATTGAGGAGGATTTTAAAAAGAAACAAAAGGACTTTGATGATAACGGAAACCCACAAGCTAAAACAACCACACTTAACCAGAAGGAGCCCTTCACTGGTGTGGTTAGTGCACGTTTTAGACCAAAAGGAGTGTCCCGACAGAACAGCAGCGGCAGCCCAAGTAACCAAAGCAAAAGTGGGGACAGAGATTTTGAACAGTTCTTGTCCCTCGTTCAAAATATTTCAGAAGTCCGTGAGGGACCGTTGTCATATCAGCCCTCTACATCAGCTCTCCCTTCCTTACTGCCATTAGCAGATAGCACCACACATCACAACGAGTCTACTACAACATCCCAAATATATTCACAAGAGAACACAGGAACAGGAAAATCCTCTGATATCAGTTTTGAAGACTTTCACGCTAAAGTTGCACCAAACCTGAGATCCCCATCAAAGTCAAAGATTGGGCAATCTTTGCAAGAACCCTCCTCTCCCCCCATCCCTAGCACACTCTCCCTCTCAGCCAGTGCACAGGCTACACTCCACATTACCCCTGTCTGTTGCCCCTCTATACATCCCTCAAGCATGGGGCCCAGCGCTGGAGCCAGCACTACTCTGGCTGTGGCCCCCTCCACCTCCTCCTACTCTACCACCTCCACCACTGACCAGCCCCTGGTCGATGCACGGCACTCACTTTTGCCTGAGGAGACTCAGCCAGCTAGCAGCCTGCCCCGTCAGGAGAGCAGGTGAGAATCCTCACTAGGATATGACATACGTAGGTTTTTACAAGCTGTAGCAACAAGCTGTAGATTTCTAGATACACTAAAAAACACTAAAGTTTTTTTTTTTGGTTGCTCTGGTTGCTTTGTTTTTACCGTTCGCCTGGCTTGTTTGACGGTAAATGCATTTATGCCTTCATAAGGTTCTTGTTCTTTGGCAATGTTCTTGGCTTTGCTTGACATTTATGTTATTCATCCCATTATTCAGTTTCTTGTTGCCTATTGTACATTTGTTGTTTTTTGTCATTTTTGTCTGCCTAAATTTAGCTACTTCTGCTGCTACTTTGACCACCTGATACATCATGTCCCGATAGCTTGAAGTTCTAAGCCAACTGTCATTTCTCCTGTACAAATGTTTTTTTCAGGGCATTTTGTTGTTGAAAGGTTATATCTAAGTCAATATAACTGTAGTTTCAGACTATGTAGAAAAATAACGATAATAAAATTGACAACATTGGACATATGATGTATATAGTAAATGACTTACTCAGAAGTGCCACTTGGGGGTAAGGGTTAGTGGTTAGGGTTAGGGAAAGCATAAGAGGGTTAGCGTTAGGGTTAGGGGGTTAGGGTTAGCGGGTTAGGGTTAGGGTTAGAGGTTAAGGTTAGAGGGTTAGGGTTAGGGTTAGGGTTAGGGTTAGAGGTTAAGGTTAGAGGGTTAGGGTTAGGGGTTGCGGTTGGTAGGGTTAGGGTTAGGATTAGAGGTTAGGGTTACGGTTAGGGGGTTAGGGTTAAAGGGTTGAAAAACATTGAGGAGAGTGGGACTAAGAGTGGCAAGGTTAAATGGATATTCCGATTTGTTGTAATTTTCAAGATTATTAATTATTGTTTATGTTTTAGGGTTTAAGGGTTGGTAAATAGTTAGGAGAATGGGATTTAAGGGTGGTAAGGTTAAAATTGATTGGGTAAAGAAATAGGGTTAGTGTTTTGATTATTGAAAGACAGTTTTTAATATTATCATCTTTCTTATTGTGATTGTTGATTATGTTAAGAGTTGAGGTTTTTAGAATCTAGTTAAAGGAATGGGGTCAATGATGATGAAGCCAAACTTGGGTAGTCATGAATTTGGTTGGGGTTATGGTTGTTGAAAATCAATCTTATTCAAGGTTATTGTAAAAGATTTTATGCTTTGAAAAGAAAGAGTGGAACTAAGGGTGGTGAGGTTAAAATTGGATTAGTTTGGGGTAAATCTTTTTTATTCTTTAACAATGTTTTCATGGTTTGGTAGAAAGAGAGGATTGGGACTAGGTGTGGCAAGGTTAAGATTGATTAGTTGGGTGTAGAGTTAAGAGTCGAACACCTTTAATTGATGATTTCTAAATTTCAGTGGGTATACGTTTTCAAGGTCAATTCTATTTTGTATTTTAAGGTGTATTAATTATTGATTATGTAAAGGGTTTATGGATTAAAAAGTAGTCAGGAGTGGGACCCATGTTGACAGGTTAAATTAGGTGTGTTCAAGTAATGTTAGGGTTAGATGTTATGGTTGGGGTTGGGGTTAGGGTTAGGGTTAGGGAAAGCGTAAGATTACACAAAATTAGACTGAACAGGAATTCAACAAATATTGCATGTTCTTTGTTAGATGTGCACCATCTTTTTTGTTTATATATGTTTACAGCGGATACAGGGGAGAAAACTTCATATTTTATTGTAATAGAATCAAAATTAATAGATGTGATCGTGTTTGTTGGCTTTGAAACAAACGGACAAAGGACCATAGCGTCATAGCTACTCAGCCATTTAATTAGACCCTTCTCTACTATGATAAAAGCAACAAGAGAAAGTGTAAGAGTAAGAGTAAGTGTTATCTCAGAAACCCGGTTCGGTTCTTCTTTCCGCGTAGTTCCCAGGTAGATTTAATTCTAGCTTGTATTCTGTTTCCTTGCTGCTGTTTTTGTTGTTGTTGTATGTACAGTAATTCAACCCCCCCCCCCCCCCCCCCCCCCCCCCAGATGATTTCATCCTCCAGACGAGCGATCACAGCACTTATAACATTTCTTGTTGACTGCAGCTTTTAATCTCAAAGACTGGTAGACACTTTATCCTCTATATTGCATACTTTTTCTTCCCGATTCCATCAGCTTTTCTGATCTGCTTTGAAGTGTGATTGATGTTCAGTTATAACTGCTGACTGAACTAAAATACAGTAACTACTGTAGTTTGTTTTTTTACCGTACAAGATTAGTTATATGAAGTGACTGCTAAGCACTTATAGTAGACATACTGTGTTGAAATACTAGTACTGACCTCTTTACTTTGCAGACCTCACCCAGTAAGGCCGCTGACCTCCAGCCAATCAGAGAAGAAGGAGGCTCGTTCGGTTCTGGAGAAGCTGAAGTCTACCATCAACCCTGGACGTACTGCCCACCAGGTTGCGGCAGAGTCTGAGAGGAGTCCGGTAATGCACATGACATAACATAACATAACATAACATAACATAACATAACATAACATAACACAACTCTTCATGATCCCTTTATAACCTTCCATATACAGTATATACAGAATATTTACAAATGTAGCTGAACAAGAGGACAATCTTTTGCCCTTAACAGAAACATTGTGGGTTTCCTAATCTTACTAACTAATTTTTACTAATGCAGCTAAAATAAAATGCATATAAAAAAAGTTTTTTGTGATATTTTATTATCACTGCCAAGTAAATGACTCAGGAAATCAGACATCAAAGTGTGCAGCTGCAACCTACAAGCTCCCATTTAGACTGAGGTTACTTTCAACACTGGGGAGAGAAATGCTGTTCCCAGTAATTCTTTGGCCCAGATAAGAGTTTTCAGGTTCTAAAATTATATTTCTAGTCTTCCTCTATAATACTTTGGACTGTTTCTGTAACAGTATGTCAAAGAATTAGGTGATTCTGATTTTGAGGGGAAAGTACGTGATTGCAGGTCATGCCACATTCAGTCCAACTGGAAAATGAACAGAAGTGTGGAGTTATTACTTCCGCCAAGGAGGTTATGTTTTTGGTTTGGCTTTTCCATTTCTTTGTTGGTTTGTTTGCCTGTCAGCAGGTTTACAGAAAATCTACTGGCCTAATTTTCATGAAACCTGCTGGAAGGGTGTACCATGGGCCTAGAAGGAACCTATTACATTTTAGAGCAGATCCGCATCATGGGGCAGATACACAAAATATTTTTTCAATTTCGTTGACATTTATATGTATATTATAATAACTACTTCTTAAGGTATGAAAAGTGTGCAGACTGCATTTACCATTAATTATGTCACCTGAAACCTGCTGGAAGGGTGTACCATGGGCCAAGAAGGAACCCATAACATTTTAGAGCGGATCGGAATCAGGGGGTAGATACAGAAATTATTTTTCAATTTCGTTGACATTGCGAGATAGGGTATTTGTGTTGCATTCATATGGTGTCGTGATGATTGAAAAAATGAGTTCCCGGCTGGTAAAATCCACACTTCATTAACATTGTGAGATAGGACATGCCTTAGTAGAGGTCTGTAGTCTCTGAATAGCCTTCTAGTTTATATATATATGTATATATATACAGTATATTTAATATAATATCTTATTAAGATATGAAAATTGTGTTTAAGCCGGTGTGCAGACTGCATTTACCATTAATTATGTCACCTATCAAATCAGATCAAATCAAACCTATCAATCAGGATTTTAAAAATCACAGTAAATTAGCACCCATAACGCTGTGTGAGTCTGAGAAGAATTGAGTTATTAACATATCATACCAAATTACAGAAAGCCATTAGGTCCACAGACTATTTAATGCTTCCATGAGCATTTAATAACACCATCAGTGCACTCGGTGTTAATGAATGCACTGTGGGAGAATAGATGACTTCTTTGCGTGGTTGCTCTGTGACTTACTTTATTTTTTACCACCTACAACACCCCACGACACACCATAGTAAGCTATTTAATATCTAATTTATATCATAATAAACCAACCTGTTTAACCACAGTTTCTCATTCTCAGGGATAGTTTGATATTTTTTGATATGCTTAATTGCTTTAGCTGAGAGGATTGATACCACTCTCATGTCTGTTTAATAAATTTGAAGCCACTGCCAAGATTGAGTTAGATTAGCTTTGCATAAGAATAAAAATGGGAGGGAAACAGCTTTCTATTTTCAACTGTACAAAAACTGACATTTACCTTTGGATTGAGTCAGGTTTCCCTCTGCCTCCATCTTTATGCTAAGATAAGCCAATTGCCTCCTGGCTGTAGCCTCCATATTAATATTTAATGGACAGATATGAGAGTGGTATCAGTCTTCTCATCTAACTCAACTCAACTCAACTCAAGACAGTGAATAATAATAATAATAATAATAATAATAATAATAATAATAATAATAATAATCATTTATTTATATAGCACTTTTTGCAACACTCAAAGACACTTTACAGCCCAGTTGGTAGAGCCCATACTGTATACTGTATAGGGGTTTACTCCTCAACGCAGCTGGCCCTTCTCACTCCCATTTAATTTCTTCAGCTGTCCTGTAAATAAAGGCCTAAAAATGCCAAAAAATAATCTTTTAAAAAAAAGACACTTTACTGAGTTTTATAAAAGGAAAGGTACATACTACAAAAATTCAGACACTAAAATACACACATATTTCCCTAAATGTCAAACTATTCCTTTAACTGTGGCATTTACCAGCCAGATTCACACACATGCATCTATTCTGCTCCTGTTCCCTCTGCAGGAAGTGACAGTGGACAACTCGGCCCAGTACCAGCACCTGACCAACATGGAGCTGATCTCCCTGCTGCTTCAGCAGGAGATGGACATGCAGAAGCAGGAGGTGGCCTCTGAGCGGCAGGCGGCGCAGCTGCAAAAATGTGAGGCTGAACTGAAAAAGGTGAAGTTACAGGTTCGAGACCTGGAGGACTACATCGATAATCTTTTACTGCGGATAATGGAACAGACACCCACGCTGCTTCAAGTGCGCAACAGACACAAGTGACGACAGTGCTAGTTTGTGTATTGCATACAACGTACAATCTTCTAGAATCAAGAGTGGGTGCAAAACACAGGGATATTATTTAAAATTGGGAATTACTGTTCTAGAGACAGTTACAGTCAAACAAATGCTCCATGAAATCTGATCTTACAATCATCCAGGTCTTCTCACTGCTAATACTGCCTTGTTGATGTAGACACAATATTACCCAACATGCATGTTGGTTACTATCCTAATTTGGCATGAGAGAAAACGGAATAAATTACTATGAGAAAAAGCTTCTATAAAAGCCAAATGGTTATTTTACATGCGCTTTCTAGAATAATTTAAGGTAGTCAGCTCTTGTAATTCACTGCTTTCACACATGCATGAAATAAAATATAAACTAGAGAAAAAACAATGTTTGGAAGTGCATTTAAAGTGCTCTTTTGGGATTAAAGTAGGTTCTCTGGCAAAATATGTTAACTTAAGTAACCTTAAATATACAGCTGTTGAAGTGCAAAAATGACATTTTGTCACCAGGTTTTCATCTCAAACTGTTTTATGAAATGGCAAGTGCACAAAAGGTTAACCTGAGGTAATTACATGTTTTCAAATAGAATTTAAGAAATGCTACAAAAAATAGAAACGTGTCATTACTTTGCTGCCATGCAATGTGAATACTATAAAAAGAGACGTTTCTGCATTAACATTGCTGTATGATAAGCAAAAACCAGTTGGAGCCTGAAAATACTAAAGAAGATGAAAACTTATTTTTTGCATTTTGTTTCTTTGTTTTTCATTTTTAAAAATACTGTTCAATAAACTCCTATATCTTGTTGATGTAGGATAATGTTTTAATATATCTTTATGTTTGTTTGTCCACTCTGCACTTTTGTTGATGTTGTTGAAATAGTAAAGTTTACTGTAGAAATTACAAAGCATCAATACAACAGATAAAAGTATTATAAGTTATTTCTATAAAATATGTTTGTCAAGATAATATGTTCTCTAATGTCACTCTAGTACAACTGTAGCTGCTTGCAATGCTTTACATGACCACAGTACTGTACTGTAATAAAATAAAGTGCACATAAGCCAAAGTTTCTCAGGTTCTTTTTGCTGTTGGTTTGTCTCTGATCAGACCTCAATGCATGGCATGGTATGTATGATACATACCATGCATCAATGCTTATGTCTCTCCACTAGAGAGCACTCCAGTAACTGCAGTGTTTGCATGGAAACATGCTGGTTCAGCATGGACCTTGCCCTCGGCTTTTGCAAATTCACAAGAGATTTTGACCTACTAGGCATAATGTTGTTGTAAACTGCATTTATAACAAATGCATTGCCCTTGCACTGCTTTCTACCTTAGTACACTTATCTTTCTTCGTTTTGATTCTACATAGTGAAATGTTGATTTACATTCATTTCTGCTCTAAAGTTAAATATATTCGCATAGGCTGTTTTTTTTTAAAGACCCAAGAGAGTTGATATATTTCCTGTTTTGGATTGAGCAGTCTGTACACTCTCAGAAAAAAGGTTGAACAGCAGCTTCACATTTTTCTACCACATTAGTGGTAAAGATGGAAGAATAGAAAGGTTGTCTCCAGTGGTAGAAATATAATCACATCATTTAAAGTAAATGTCCAGCATTACTTAAGTAAAAGTAGGCCTACATAAGTATTAGTATCTGTCAAAATATATAAAGTACAAAAAGTCAAAAGTAGTCATTATGCAAAACAGACCATTAAAAAACATTTATATTATATCACTGTATTATTTTAGTGATGCAATGTTTTGTAATTATCACTCTAACTCTCTTGCAGCTGGTAAATTAATTTTATTTCCTTAATGTATAGTTTAACCTATTATCATATATTATCATTTATTAGATTTATAGTCCTATTTATAATTAATAATCAGAATATGTAAAGTAACTTAAGATATCAAATAAATGTAGTGGAGTTCATGTAATGGAAAAACTCATGTAAAGTATAAATACCTCAAAATTGTACTTTAGTAGGCTGTACTTGAGTAATTGTAGCCTTCTACTGAAACGGATGATAAGGATATACAGGGATGAGGTTGCAGAGAGCAAAATTAGCACTATTTACTATTACTTAGCCTACTGTTATGTTTTCTTTAATAGCCTACACTGGGATAGATATGGATAAAATGTATAATGGGCTATCATGTGAAGGACACAATTGATGGACTTGTCGATTTGAAAGCAGCAGTCTCTTGGTTTCGGCCACTTAATGACAAGAGCATACTGAAAGTGTCCAGTGTGGTGACAGATATTTTTTTTTTTATACCGAGGTTATTTATTCTCTTCTTGTCTTTCTTTGTTTTGAAGTGAACCTGAGAGATGCTCATTACTCTGCGCAGACATTTCTCTCTCTTCAGGCCACACCTCCTCACATTACTGAGTTTATTGATTTATTGAGCCACCTTTGACACCTTATGGGTGCATCAACTGTTATCTCTCCCAAGATCAATCCGTTATGACAAACAGTTATGCAACAGATTTTACCTTATCGATTATTTGGCATGTGTAGTCATGCGGTTCAACATTGCCAGTGTTCACGCAAAATAGAAGAAGACTACACATCCCGACGGACGGAGCGACTCGTGCCTCACTAGTTACACATTGAATGTAGTTCGTTCGAACGTTACTTGAAAAGCCGTTCATGATTCAGTTCATTAATAAATAAATAGTTCGGTGTCATGGCGGAATCTGCACCATGTCCTGCCTTCCAGCTCGGAAGACCCCGATACGAGCAGGTAAGTCTTTTCTGTCTTCTTTCTAACGTGCAATTAAGGACATTTTGTTTTGAAGGCTTTCGGGTGAAAAACAGCCCCTCGATCCGCCCTGCTGCTCCGCTCCGCTCCGGCTGCAGCTCACACTTAGTACGGAAAGTTGCCTTTCATCTGCGGTCCGATTCTTTGTTACACAACCGCAACAACTTCGAACTGATAATGGTTCCCGAGCGTGATTTGGAATAGTTTTGAGTTCATTATAGTTTTACTAGTGGAATGAATCGTTTGTCGACAGCTTCCTGTCGCTGTTTTATCATCTCCACTGACACATTTCACACCCTTTTGGCTCGCTGCTGCTCCGACAAAGATCCTATCAGACTGTTCAGGTCTGCAGCCAAGAGATGCGCGTCAATTTGTTTATCACGATTAATGTGTCATCGTGTTGTTTTGGTCCCTTTTTCCTTTTTCATTTTAAGCTTTACAATCGCAGCTGCTGGAGAGTTATGATACCAAATCTACAAATCTGTGTATACTTTTTTACATGAATCTTACACTTGACACTTTAACACCCTCAAATATATGTTTTTTCAGGATGCTTTCTGCAGACCGACTGTGTGGCACCACTTGTGATCGAGATTAATTGACTGTCCGTCCTTGTCTGAAGCTCATTACTCAAGTTTCTGTCCTCGGAAATGAATTTGCATTGGTCAGCCCTGGAAGATAATGTGACCTTCACGTTACTCGGATGGCACATTAACTGAGAAGCTGCGCACTGGTTACATTTCTCTTTCTTCAGAGCCATTTATTAAACAGCTGCTTCAAAGAAAAGTATTCTCTTGATGCTATTGCACAGAGCAAAAGTCCGTTAACAGATTGTGTAAATCAGTGACTAAACTTTAGGATCTGTTATTGTTTCAACTAATATGAGAAGCAGCTCTTAATAAAATCCAGGATGTAAACATAAAAAATATACGGAAAGGCACAAAAGCACGAAATGAAAGGGATCTAGCTTAGATTTTGAGCCAAATGAACTTTTCACACATATGACAGAACACACGCATGAATGGATTACTGAATGTTTCTACTGAGCACAGACCCAAAGGCGTCAACAGGCTTCTGGGCCAGAGCCTCAGTTTAAAGGTGCCCGGCTAGACAAAACCATTTTTCCTTGTATTTTTTCTTAAATATGTTAGGTCCATATGTGTTTGTGTTAGGTCATGAATGTGAAAATGAACTACCTCCTCTGTCAGCTCTAGCCACCGAAAAGAAATAAGCAGAGAATTACACGGCCAATTACAAAAGCTGGTCAGTCTGACGTCATGTTGCCTGAGCTCATTACTATTCATTAGCTCACCCACTTGCGCTGGGAGAAAGGATGCTGATAGCCAGGCTTGAAACAAGGTAACCAAGCCATTTTTTCCACAAACAATGTTACAGAGTCCATGGTAAAACTTCAGACATTATCACAAAAGTAATGAAATACGTGTGGCAGGGCACCTTTAAAATTAGTGAAAAAGTCAATCAAACACAAATAAAACAAATGCAAATCTGCAGTACAAAGAAATACAAAACAACCAGAAAATGACGCAATATGACCACAAATAGATGCAAAATCAACACAAAGAGATGCACAATGACCACACACAAAATTACATTAAATGTCATTTAGCTGAAGTTTTTATCCAAAGTGACTAACAATTGCTATAAATGTCAGAGGCCACACACCTCTGGAGCAACTATGTGTTAAGTGTATTGCTCAGAGACACATTGGTTGATGTATCGCAGTGGGAATTGAACCCAGATTTCCCACACCAAAAGCATGTGTCATAACCACTGCGCCATCATCACCCATATGAACATAAAAAAATGAACTCAATAGTTGCAAAAACAACCAAACAAGGATGCAAACCGACTACATAGAGACATAAAACAACCAGAAAGATTGCAAAATAGTACATAGATTCAAAACAGCCACAAAGAGATGCACAATGGCCGCATAGGGATGCAAAATGACCACAAAAAGATTCACATTCAGATACATAAAAATAGATTCAAAACAGTCTCAAAGAATGACTACAAAACAAGACAAAATTAACCCAAGGGATGCAAAATGACGCTGTTTTGTGTTTCTCTAAGACACAAAACCTTAAATGTAGGGTCAGGGACCAATTAACACAGGATATTGCATGGTTCACAAAAAGCATAGCGAGATTCCCATCACAAGTTAGGGTTTTAAATCACCCTAATTTTAGGGAAGACGGTAATTAATCCTCACGACTCTTTTCTATCTGAACTCCATAAACCTTTTTATTTTTCCATCTGCAACCTGAAGTTCATATTGAGTTGATAAAGGTGCGATACCTTTAGTTCCTTGCATCAAAGCAGTTAAAATTAGGCCAGTCTTTGAATCAGCATAAATCTTGCTCAGTTTGTCTGTGCTTTCTGCCGCGCTACATCTCTGCGAGCCTTGTTGTGTACTCTCTAGGGAGCTGAAACTCATGCATAATTAAAGCGGGCTCCTCACATGGATCCTCAGTCTACCTCTCTCTTACAAAACACCACTGCAGCACATACGGCCTGTCAGAGGAGGAGACGTGTGATGGAGAAATGGCATAGGCAAAAATCCAGGCGTACAGAACACTGAAGATGCTTAATTTACAGTCTTTAGGAGGACTGGATGTTGTTTCCAGTCATTTCAATTAGGACCCCGTGCTGAACAGATCATTTAAATAAAAATGGGTTTGTTCCGCCCTTCCCCTGTGTTTTATGCCCTTCATGAAAATGTCTCTGAGGGACTTTGATTGAAGCTGCTATGTTTTCGTCCATCTGGTTTGCCAAAGAGACTCTTGGCTCATAAATTGCTGTCGGGCCTTTTCAGACTGTTGGCACACATACTCAGCGATTGGCATGCTGATGAAGACAGGGAAGGGAACAGAAAACAGGGCACTTGACCAGCAGCTCCAAGCCTCGCTTGGAAGAATGTGTTTGCTAAATGTAAACTTACTCAGATTGTTAATATATTTAACTTGATACTTAAAAGTTTATCTCAAAAGGGACATTTGGCTTTTACATCTCTCGTTGTATACTGTAGTTAGATTGTCAAGTTACAATAGAAAAGACTTTGTCATCCATTTTTATACTTTTAAAAACTGGCTGTTTTGTTTTGATGTTTCACCATTGAGCAAATAATGGTTCAGTTTTCCTTATAGCGGCATTTCAAAGTACACCTCTATTGATTTGACATTAATATGGCGAGGATTTGTGCAGTTGAACGTTATTGACCTCATAAATCTTTTTTTTTTTACAAAGGGAATAGAGCAAGCAAGTGTTTATTATCCAGCATTGTAATTTAAACATCCTTCATCATTTTGGGAAACACACCTATTCTCCTTCTGGCAGAGAGTTAGATGAGAGGATAGATGCAACTCTAATATTTGTACAGTGAATATAAAGCTGCAGCTGGTGAGTTTAGCTTAGCACAAAGACTAGAAACTGCACAATCAGCTAGCCTGTTTTTTTTCCAAAGGTAACCAAATGTGCCTACCAGCACATCTAAACTTTCTTGGCAAGAAAGCAAATAAGCAAATTTCCCTAAATGGTGAACTATTCCTTTGACAAATGAAAATGATCACAGTTGCCATGCGAGGGCTGTAGCTGCCGTTGAGGATGCCAAGGTCACGTCTTCCGTATTGATTTTGAAAATTTGGTATTTTCTTTACCTGAGGAGGAGTTTACAAGTTTGTTTCAAGGCTGGGTCTGAAATATTTTAGTCAGTATCTTTTAAATGTGATTTTCTTTGGGGCAAAAAGTTAGAATAAAATATAGATAGATAATTAGTATTTCTCCATCATGTTTTCATTACTGGCAAAGTGCAGTAATAAAAAAAAAGAAGCATTTAGACCGTAATGTTGGTAGGTAAAATTGACAGAAAATAGAACCGACCACTTAAATAAATGAACGTATTAAGATGTATTACTTTAGCTGTAGTTCTTTTTGGTGTGAACAGACAAAGCAATATGTTAGGAGCTTTAGAATTAGTAAGAACAAACTAAAGCATAGTTAGGTGATAAAGCCTCTCAGACTACAGAGGATGTGGATGGCCTGCTGTCTGTGTATACTTTAATAAGAATTAACTTTGTCACTGTCTTTTCAAGGGTTCATTCCTCGGTCGACTGAGACACTTCATAGACATCATTGACCCCAGCACGCTGTTTGTGTCCGAGGTAAAAAAAAATAACAGCATCTGTAAAACTGTCTATGTGTTGCTAATAGATGCTCTTAATACAAAGTTTGAGCGTCCATCCATATACGTTTTATAAATGGTCACATAACAAATGATCCCATTTCTTTTAAAGTTGTTCATGTTCACACAACATTAAACATTTGTAGAGCTGAAACAATTAGTTAATTCATTCCATTCACTAATTTTTTTAAATGTATTTGTCTGGGACAATGCAGAGCACATTATTAGATACATTATTGTTTCAGTCAAGGCTATAATATGTGTAGATGTGTTAGATGAAGAGTTTCTAGCCAATAGGCTGATTTGCAACCCCAGTCCCTGGTCAAGACTTAATATAAAAAATAAAAAATAATATATTTCCTTTTGTATGTAGAAACGATTGAAGGAATGCATGAAACTACTTGATGACTACAAACATGGCGAGCTTCCACCTGGAGTGTCTGATCTTCAAGTAAGTCTTTATCATGGCTGTCTTCTTCTTCTTTGTTTTTTGTCTCTTAACTTGTTTTATTTGTATTCTGTTTGTATTTTTTTGCCCGTGTGAGTTACGTACTTTATGTCTTTATTCTTCTGTACATCACTTTGGTCAAAATTGGTTGTCTGAAAGTGCTCTATGGATAAAGTTTGATTGATTGATTGATCAGAGTTGATGTGATCCAATACGTTGCATTAAAACATAACATGTTCATGAAGGCTGTAAAGACATGAAACATAGTACACAGTTGACTAAAAGTCGTGGCTAGAGCGAAACAATAATCAAAACAAAAATGTTAACGTCTCCCAACCAAATGTAAAAAAAGAAAAATACAAACCGAATGATTTCTTTAAACTCTTCTTTTTCTCTGCCTTGCTGCTTACCTGTGCAGCTCTGGGAAGCCCAGAAAATCAAGCAGGTAAGTGATTCATCAGTCCCTTGTAAGTCAGCTCGGGTTAACTGCACATACATTTACATCCATACATTCAAGCTTCTGTGCTCCTGGCAGCACGAGGATGATGTCATGCTCTCTGCACGCAGGCCATCATTCATCCTGACACAGGAGAGAAGATCTTCATGCCATTTCGAATGTCAGGTACGACTAAAAATGAAGATCTTTGCTTAAGTTGTTGAAGTTACTTCCATTTTGTCCTCATTTTTAATTTTATTTTTTTACACTGAAAATCATTTCTTCACTGTGCAGGTTATGTCCCATTTGGAACGCCGATTGTAAGTCCCATATGAAAATCATACATTTTAAATCATGGCTGTGCAGATGTCCATTTACATGGTCATGTTTGGGGATAGATGAAATGAGACTTTGGACTTATTTTACCCCAAAAATAAGCTCTTATTCCCCGGTCTCATCTAGGTCATTGGCCTTCTTCTCCCAAATCAGACTGTGGTGTCTACCATTATATGGCAGGTACTGTAAAAAAACAACATATTGCATATACCATTGCATTTATTATACATGTTAAACATCTGGTGAGCGCACTTGATTGTGTACACGCAATGCTTTCCCACCTGTTATTCACCGGAAGAAGGACATCATAAATAAAGTGCTGCTGCTTTGTTTGCTTCTTTCCGTGTGATGTCGCTTTACACAGCAACCTCTAAGACTGCAAATATCTATATGCCTCTTTATACTATTCTCCTCTTTTCCTTTCTGTTGTTTCTTCTTACTCTTTTTTTCTCCTACTTTTCCTTTTTCTGCCTCGACCTCTCCATTCCCTTTTTGTCTTTCCCTCATTCCCTCCCTCCATACTCCTTCTTTCTGTCCTTTATTCCTCCCTTATTTGCTCCTCTCTTTCCTACAGTGGCTGAACCAGAGTCACAATGCCTGTGTGAACTACGCCAACCGCAACGCCACAAAGGTGGGAACTATAATCCATGGATATTCAGTTCTTTAGTCTCCTCAAAAAAACTCAAAAATCACAGTATTTATTAACTTTGGCTGGTTTAGATTTTTGTTTTATCCCCATAATTAAACATGCATACTGTTTTTGTTGAAAGCAAAAGACCATCTTGAGTAAATCTCAATATGAAATACAAACCGTCACTCTAGTCAATAAAACATAAATGAAAAGCTGTGACACAATATTTCTTTTCTCCCTCCTCAGCCTACGCCAACATCCAAGTTTCTTCAAGGCTATGTAGGAGCTGTGACCAGTGCTGTTTCTATCGCAGTGAGTGGGTTTTCTTGTTCAGTGACTTCAACATCATCTTACAGTATACTAAAATTTGTTGTTGTTGTTGTTTTCATGTGAATTGTGACCTGCACATGAGAGCAGTACATTAACTGGGAGTCATAATTAAATGGGTAACAACCGTTTTTTTCAACCTGTATCCTATTTTTCTATGTTTTTGTGTCTAGCTGACTGATGGGAACAACAGTCTTTGGTCCAGTATTGAGCAAGATCGCTGCAGTTGGCAGCAGCAAAACAAGCTACGATTTAAGTTAATAGGGCATTTGTCCAGCTTGAGTAAATTTACCTTCACAAAAGTGCTCGTTTTGCCACTGACAGGCTCAGATTAGTGTCTGACAACATTATGGAAAGGATGACTTCAGAGATAGACTTTCAAAACCTCTTTGAGACCTTTATGTTTAACCTGAAACAACTCTGAAGTCGCTAGCACTATATACATCAGACTCTATTTAAAAAAGTAATACTTTTAGCTTGTAAAGCCAACATATTTTCACATGTTAGTCGGTAAACTGTGTTTATTTCTACCGAAACTAGAGTTTCTGTTGACTTTAAATGAAGTGTATTTTACGATGTTACATTACTGTTCATTTACACGTCTTTTTATATTCGAAAAAAACAACGACCTTTCTCTTTAACAGAAAGGTCGACCTTCTTATAAATTCTCATAATGTTGTCAGACACGTAGAATTTTAATCTGATTTTAATCTTAATTTGTCAGTGGCAAAATGAACACTTTTGTGACGGTAAATACAAGCTGGACACTTGCCCTATTAAGTATGATTGTAGCTTGTCTCACCGCTGCCAACTGCAGCGATGTTGCTTAATACTGGACCAATTTCAAATATTGTTGTTCCCATCAGTCAATAAGACACAAAACCATAGGAAAATAAGTTGAAAAAAAACATTTTTTAAACTTACAATGTACAGGGCTGTTGTTGAAATGTTTGTGGCTATATTTTATATAGGCTATATTATTAGCAGCGTTGGAGATAAGCAGTACAGTTCTAGTACTAGTGTTTTAGCTACACTTTACTAGTACTATGCTGCAAACAAAGAACAGTTTATTGCAATCTTTAAAGCCTGGTATAGCCTATATACATTTTTAATATGTTTTGTATTTACTAGGTGGGACTGAATGTGTTGATTCAGAAGGCTAACAAGCTGAGTCCTGCCACCAGAATGATAATACAGAGACTTGTCCCCTTCCCAGCTGTAGGTAGGTTTTCAAAGGACCCTATGTACTGGTTATAATTGGGGGTATGTATGTATTATGTGGCCCTCTGGTGGTCGGAGTCACAACATTTTACTGATTTTAAACTTTCTTTTTCTTCTACGTTGCAAATGAGACAGATCTCAAATTTCAGAGTCAGTAATGTAATTATGTATGAGAATATTCCTTTAATTTAAGTTTTTAAAGTGTTATTAGGATATTTCTTTATATTAGGGAATTGTTAAAGGAATTTATTCTTTTGATCCGTGACTGCATTTCTTGACTTCAGCTTGTTCTTGTGGAAATGTATTAAAATATAAAAGTTGCCTTTCTCTCCCTGTCCTCAGCTAGTGCAAACATCTGTAATGTGGGCCTGATGAGACACAATGAGCTGTCTGAGGGGATTGATGTGCTGGACAGCAACGGGAATGTGGTGGGTTCCTCCAAAATTGCTGCAAGACATGTGAGTGTTTTTTATTTGCATACTCAGCATACTCATTACTCAACTGCATTGAATATTTGTGTACACTTGCTATGTTTTCCTAAATATATTGCAAATGTGATGGTGGCTGATAATGGGAAAATGCATAATGTTCTGTTCGGCTCATGTCAATCAGCACACATCTGATCCCGTGAAAGGGAAAATTAAATCCAACTCATTGCAATATTTGAAATGAAGCGTGTGCACAATGTTCTTTTCTTTTCCCTAGGCGATCATGGAGACTGCCTTCACACGTGTGGTCCTCCCGATGCCGATCTTTGTCCTCCCCCCCATCATCATGTCCTACCTAGAGAGGTTTGTACAGACATATATATATATATTTTTTTATTTGAACAGTGAGAGACAGAATAACAAAAATCTTATAAAATGATTTGCATTTTAATGAGGGTAAGTAAGAATAAGTATTTGACCCCCTCTCAATCAGAAAGATTTCTGGCTCCCAGGTTTCTTTTATACAGGTAACGAGCTGAGATTAGGAGCACACTCTTAAAGGGAGTGATTTTCCATTTTTGCTTAAAACTTACTTGAAAAACTCAAACGTACATAAAACAATTCTAATTTACTTTTAATATTCAGGGATATTTAAAAAAAACCTTACTATGCTCAAGATGAGTCAGAAAGATTAGTCAGAATGATGAATGGAATGGTTCTTAAGTTGTGTGACCTTTTCATAAAGCAATGTCTACTGTCTGTCCTGAAGGCAGTTGTGGACAATGACACATTTTATTCTATTCTTTAGGTAAAACACAGAACATAGTAGTTCACTCCATACTCCTATGTGACATTTGTTTTACAGTATGAAATATTATTATACCTAAAAAGCCACTCCTTAAGTTAAAGCTAACTGGTGACTTAGCTACAGCTAGCCTTAGCTGAAACTACATTGACCCCCTCTTTTCCTAGTAATTCCTAGTTTTCTCAGGTTAAATGAAGCAGTAGCTAAATCCAACCATGAAAAAACGTAACAGCAGCTGCTGCTAAAAGATGACTAGCCCAGCTTAGCTGAGTAGCTGTAAACACCATCCGTCCCCCTAACATAATAAAGGTTTGAAGGGTTTTGTCAATACAGAGGGTAAAATAATCTTTCCAAAAAGGCCTTAAATTGACAACATTACAATTTATAATTCATCTGTGTTACGGTTTACCTGCATCAAAACCCCTTTGCCCCCGAATCCTTTCTTTTGGGATTGCTCTTTATTGTCTTAAGAGGACACTATTGTCTGTTTGATTCTACTCTAAAATTACTCTGAATGTTTCTGTCTGCCAGAGCTGACATATGTTATGCCCCAAAGTGCCGCCCATATATTTATCAGAAAGTAGGTCACAGCCAGAGAAAATTAATACAATGAAATAATCTATCCTAATGTGTTTTCAAACACACAAAAATAGACTTTCTGTTACGAAGTTAAATAAAAGAGGATATGTGCAGTCGGACTCATTAAACCCAGAACTGGGACCTTCACAGAGCCAGATTCATCTCACACCCACTAATTGTAGAAAATAGCTCCCCCAAATCTGCACCATGTCTTTTCTCCAGATCCAAAAATAACTCCTGGCTTTCCAGTAGTCATCTGAAATCGATCCACACGGCAGGCTCACGTTTCCTTTTATGACTATCTTGACTTGTGTAGGCTGCGATTCATGCAGAGCAACCGCAGATTGTTGCTGCCCCTCCACAGTCTGGTGTGCCTCGTTACCTTCGGCCTCTCCCTGCCTGTGGCCATCAGCCTGTTCCCCCAGATGTCTCAGGTACAATACTTCACTCAACTGCTTCTACTGCTAATTCAAGGACAGATGTCTCAGAGAGAGAACAGATGGGAAGAAATTCAAATTACACATACACCACTTGACATGCTCAGCCCCGACCAACAAGCTTGTATTCGCCTCATATTCCAGATGTCTCTTCCCATGTTTCATTAAAAGTCAAACTGATTTCAAAAGCTTATCGACAGAGACATGTAGAACTGAAATTTTACCTTTAATCTTTTCTTTATTTTTTCTATTGTTTTTGGCAGATTGAGGTGTCTTGCCTAGAGCCGGAGATCACCATGGCAACAGATTGCAAGGTGGTGACCTACAACAAGGGTTTGTGATGTAGGCCGTGGTGTGAGAGAGGAGAGCAGAGGACAGGAGCAAGGATGGAAATGAGGCTACATTGCATATAGCTGTCAGGGAGAACCTACAGTGGGGGTCTTTCTGCCGTAGTATCACAGCAGAGCCTGTAGACCTTCATCTACTGACACAGGTGTTTTTTTATTTTATGGTTCTCAAGATCCATCAATTATTGAGTCAAGGTTTGACAGTGGGACAGATTGTTTTCTGTCCTCACTGTCTTCAAGAGCAAAGAGAAGCTCTGTATATAGAAATTATGATATATTTACTGTGACATCTGTTTGTTTTTTTAGCATCAATGGAATTATTTTAATAAATACAAAACAGTGTTTCCCACATGCTATACAGTACTTTGTTTCCCACTCAAGTTTTGGCTGCTTTTTTACCCAATGACAAATACAGTTTCAACCCGCAATAACTGACTTTTTCTGGCTCTCTTGCTGCTAAATGCTCCACTGGGTTCAGCAAGTAGTCTCTGTGTATGTGATCAGGTAGTGCACAGTGTTTTTTAAATAGCTTTTTTTTTTTGCTGAAAACTGCTGCCTGTTTGGCCTCGCTGATGAGAACTCTGACAGTGAATCAACACAGTAAAATGGCAGCTAGATAACGAAATCAGTGAAGTGAGAGGAAATGAGGGTGGCAAAGAGCATCATTTTGTCTAGCTTAAATGTTAATCGTGTTAAGTATCCTACAGATAAATCTTGCAACCCCATTGTCCAAAATTGACAATTCTGCAGCCCTTTCTG